>NC_133328.1:446655228-446965081 GCF_042186555.1 Aquarana catesbeiana | reverse complement strand
AATAGAACAGAATAGAAAAATATATAATATATTCTATTCTAATCTTTTCTTTTTTTTTTACTTTCAATATGTTTTTATTTTAATTGGCACATACAAATTATGCAATAACATATTTATACGCTCAGGAGGGAATGCCTCCTAGAGCATGACACACAAAAGTTACAAACAGAAATATATTTCGATAGTCAGCTCGGTCATGGAAACTTGTGGGGAGGCCCATTAACGATTATCAGGACCCAAATACTAGCATAACAAGATCCAGGCTCTATCCCTAAAACCTTAGGGATCCCTTCCCTGCCCCTGGCACCCCTGATGGGATCTGACTGTGCCGGACGAGGGAAATCCTCCCCTACTGTACTGCCCACATGGGCGAGTAAACAGGAAAGATATGACGATTGTATGTCCCCCTGAGCGTGGGAGACTACCTAACAGTAGTATCTAATGAATCTATCAACATTTAGCTATCTGACATGAGTTAACAGACATAGATGATAGAGAAAAGAAAGAGAAGAAAGAGTAAGAAGGGGAGAGGTGGGGACGGGGGTCCTCATGATTAGTGAGGAGATAGGATTATTGCTTCTACGTGCCTCTTGCATAGCTATTGGATAGACGTGACTAAAGATTGTTTAGGAATGGTGTCGTACCTGAGCACCCGGAATGAGGGAAGTACCCATATATTGGGCCCAAGGCTCCCTTATTTTTTGGAATTTCGAGGAGGTGTCCGTCAGGATGCTGGTAAGTTTTTCTTGGGTCATGATCCATGAGATCTTCCTTTTGACTGTATGTATTGCAGGTTTTGGTTGTTTCCAGGCTTTGGCGATTGTGATTTTTGTATCCAGCAGTATAAAGTAGATCAGCGTTTGGGATGCCTTGGTTATGTCTGGGATGCATGTATTTAGAAGTGCCACCTCTGGGGTCCTGTGGACCTGGCAAGCCGTTACCTTGAAGATCATGGAGAAAACTTTTCTCCAGAAAGTGCAGATTTTGGGGTATTCCCACCAAATGTGGGCCATTGTGCCTAGGTGTTGGCATCCTCTGAAGCACAGAGGGCTTGTTGAGGGGTATATGACTGCTAGCCTGGTAGGGGTCAGGTACCATCTGGTTAGCAGTTTGACGCTTGCCTCCATGAGGGAGATATTTTGGATCCCTTTGAAGGATCTGGATAGTGCTGCTTGCCAAGTCTCCAGATCTCTGCAGTGTTGGAAGTCAACCTCCCAAGCCTTCATGCATGGGGTTTTGTCCATGAGACAAGTGAAGGCTGAATATATCACCGAGATTCCCCCCCTCTGCTCCATGGCTTGTCCGCACCACAACTCGTGTGCTGTAAATTTGGGGGGAAGGGGTTTTTCCTTCCAAATGGTGTGTAGAAAATTGGTGATTTGGTAGAAATGGAAGCGTTCCGATTTCAGGAGTTCCAGGTGTTTGATACAAAATTTGAGATCGATTGGCCCAGTGGGGGTGAAGAAATGTCCCATCCGGTATAACCCTTTGTTAAGCCACCATTTAAAAGCTGAGATGTCTAGTCCGGGTGGAAAATCGGGGTTGTGAAAGAGATGCGCTAGTGGGCGTCCCTTGGAGACCAGAGTGGGGACTAGTCAGAGGGAATCCCATAGGGCACAGGAGTGGGATAGAGTCGGTGAGAGGATGGGTGGCCTGGATTTAGTCGGGCACCATAGTATGTGATCTAGCGTGTGGTTGGGGATGGCCTGTCTTTCTATATTGACCCAATCAGGTTTTTCATATCTGGAATAAATCGTGGACAATTGTGCAAGTCTAGCTGCTAAGTAATATTTATGCAAATTTGGGAGACCTAGCCCTCCTTTGCATCTGTGGATGAATAAAGTGTTCTGAGGAATGCAATATCCTTTTTTACCCCATATATATTTAAGTATGTTACTCTGTAGAGATCGTAAGTGGACTTTCCTGATTGGTATAGGAAGGGAGCGAAAAAAGTAGAGAAGTCTGGGTAGGAGGGTCATTTTGATAGAATTGATCCGGCCCAGCCATGATAGCTCATGTTTTGACCTTTGAGCAAGGTCTGCCTCCAGTTTTTTGGAGAGTGAGGGGTAATTATGTGTGTAAAGAGTTTCTGTTTTGGCCGTCAATGTGATACCTAGGTAGCGAATGGATGTATCGCTCCATTTGAATTTGAAGGATTGTTTGAGAGAGGATACTGTTTGAGGAGGTAAAGAGACGTTGAGAGCTTGGGATTTAGAGAAGTTAACTTCAAGTCCTGAGATTTTGGCAAATTTCTCTAACATTAAGCAGAGATTGGGTAGTGTAGTGAGTGGGGAGGTCAGGAAGAGGAGGATGTCGTCTGCGAAAAGGCCACATTTGTGCGTCTGGTCCCCACAGGTCACCCCTTTGATGTCTGTGTTATGTCTCACCGCGATCGCCAGTGTTTCTATAGCAATTGCGAATATGAGAGGAGACAACGGGCACCCTTGCCTGGTGCCTCTCATAATGTCTATTGGTTTGGAATAGTGTCCCTGTAGACGTATCTGGGCCCTCGGTCGTGAGTAAAGAGCATGCAGAAGGCCAAGGAAACGATCACAGAAGCCCCACCTCTCCAATAGTGCGAAAATGTAGGGCCAGGAGACCGTGTCAAAGGCCTTCTGCAGGTCCAAGGACAAAAGGAATCCTGCTTGGTTTGGTCCCCCTTCCCAGTTAGTTTGTAGGATCGAGGTAATATCTATTGCCCGCCTTATTTGGTCAGGGCCCTGTCTTCCAGGTATGAATCCTACCTGATCCTTATGTATATACTGACTAATGAATGAAGATAGCCTGTTAGCCATTATTTTTGTGAGTACTTTTAGGTCATTATTTATGAGGGAGATCGGCCTGTAGTTGCTAACGTCCTCGAGGTTCTTGTCAGGCTTGGGTTTGACCGTGATCAAAGCTGTGTTAAGGTGAGTGTCTAGGGGGTCTCCACTGGTCTTGGAGTTAAAGAAGGAGGTCAGGTGAGGTGCTAGAATATGCGCAAAGGATTTATAATAGGGTATGGAGAGACCATCAGGACCCGGGGCAGACCCCTTTCTGAGGTCCTTGATGACCCCCAATACTTCCCCTTCCGTTATGGGTGATTCCATCCTTTGTTTGTGAGCGTCTTTTAGGGAAGGGATAGGAAGATCCTCCAGGAAGCTAGGGATTAAGTCAGCGGTGGATGTAGTAGGTCGTCTATACAATTTAGAGTAAAATTCTTGGAAAGCTTCTAGTATCTTGGATGGATTAGTCGTGGGGGGTTGACCATTTATCCTGATCTTGGGTAGAGCATGAGTTTTGATGGCGGGAGAAAGTTTCGTTGCTAGTAGGGGACCTATTTTGTCAGCCTGTGTGTAGAATTTATGTTTGTTCCAGCGAATGGCCTTTTCAGCTTTGGCTGTGAGAGCTAGGTTAAGATCTAATCTGGCTTTGTCGATAAGCGAGGAGGGGGTCTTGGAGGGGTCTTTTTTGTGTGAGGCCTTGAGTTTATTGTATTCTCTGTCTAACCGAATGATGTCGGCTCTTTGTTCTCGTTTGATCTGTGTGGAGATCTGAATGAGTTTACCCCTTATGAAAGCCTTGTGCGCCGCCCAGAGCATTTCCGGGGATGTGTCCCCTGTTTTATTGAGTGTAAAGTACTCCTGCAGTGCTGTTTCAAGTTCCGTAACT
The DNA here is from genome assembly GCF_042186555.1 of Aquarana catesbeiana. Classification (NCBI taxonomy): domain Eukaryota; kingdom Metazoa; phylum Chordata; class Amphibia; order Anura; family Ranidae; genus Aquarana; species Aquarana catesbeiana. The sequence goes on along the minus strand of NC_133328.1, from coordinate 446,961,430 downwards.
CTGATGGGGTCAGATAGTAATGACTCATTGAGTCTCCATTGTCCCTTAGATCCACCCAGGGCTCCTGTTTTTAGTGTTATGGTGACAATGGAGTGATCCGAAAGGGCAGATTCCCTGATTTGGGCTTTGTGTATTGATGGGAGTAGTGAGGATGGGGTCAGGATATGGTCGATCCTTGCATAAGTGTTGTGAGGGGAAGAATAATGAGTGAAGTCCCGCTTGTTAAGATTAAGTTCCCTCCAAGTGTCAGATAGGCCATGTGCATGTATCGTCTTTGCGATTCTGAGACTTTCTTTGGTGGGACGTGTGAGTTGAGACCGCGGTGGTTTAGACTTGTCCAACCCCTGATTGAATGCTGCGTTCGAATCTCCGTCAAATGTGATCGTCCCCTCCAATTTCTGAGCTAGTATGTGCAATAGTGAGTCAAAAAATTTAGCTTGTCCTCTATTCGGTGCATAATATGAGACCAATGAATACAGATGGTCTCCCACCGTGCCCTTAACCAAGAAGAACCTGCCCTCTGGGTCAGCATGCTCAGAAATTTTCACAAACTTATGGTTTTTGGAGATGAAGATTGCGACTCCCTTGGTTTTAGTGTTTGCACTCGCTAGCAAGAACTGTGGGAAGTGTGGGTGAAGAAACTTAGGGCTATACCTGGACGGGAGATGTGTTTCTTGCAGCATAATAATGTCTAGCTTGAGATGTTTATAATAGTCAAGAACCTTTCTCCTTTTAATCGGGGAATTGAGTCCCTGAACATTGTGTGACGCTATTTGTAGTTGAGCTATGGGGCCGTCAGCCATGGAGCAGAAGGAGAGAGATGCAACGTAAACAGCCCCCACTTACCCTTAGATGTGTTGACACTTGGGCGAAAGCGTGATGATCATTGTTCCTTGTTGGAGGGTTATGGGTAGTCACTTCCTCGAGGGTGTGAATGTTATCTGAAAAACAAGATGCAGTTAGATGCAATGTTGTGATCGGGAGGGAGTGAGGGAAGAACAGAAAAGGACAGAAAAGGTCTCCTAGAAAAGAAAGAAAGTACACGGGGAAGGAGAAACCCCACGTGTCTTTCTGAAGAGATTGTCTGGCCCATCCAGGCTTAGACAACCTAACCCTCAGAGACCAACGGGTATCTAAGGGTTAGATAGGTGCGCAAGTGGTCCGTCATGAAACCGGACGCCCTCTAAATAACATGAACTTCTAATGTATATAATATCCTCACGAAAGCATGTCATAGTATCTAGCAGATTAACTGGCTATAGACCCCTCACCTCCCCTGCTTGCATGTTTCCCTCCCCCTTAACTCCCTAGTCCCCTCTCTAGCACAGCAGAGCGTCCATTGGGAGAACTATTCAGGTTATCCCTTACTGAGTGGTTAAAGTACTCTTTGGAGCAGTGGGGGGTTAAGACTTCCAACCTTGTGAGGAGTAGCTGCTTTGTGGTCAACGTTCACTGCGATAAACAAGGTCAATTGGAAAAAAAAAAGAACAAAAAACTGAAAAATAAGTGTACTGAAGAGTCAGTAACCGGTGCCCGGGTGACCAGCGTGCCCTAGGATTTAGGCACGAGGGACCCCCACAGTTGGGGGAAGTATTACTCTGGTCCCCGCTTCACACCCAGGATGTGTTCTGTGAGATCCAAGTCATCACTGGCTTCAAGATGGGTTGTTGTCTTTGGCCTTCTTAGCTTTTCCTGTAGACCACAGAGGAGATTGAGGGCTGATGGGGGTCGGTCTTTTGTTAGAGTTGACTCCGGCATTGGTTGTGTCCATTTTAGCTTCCTGGGAGATGATTTTCAGGTGTAAAAGGAGTTTTTCTCCTTCTGGGAGGGATGAGAAAGCATATTGTTTCCCCTTAACGGAAAAATTAACCGCGAACGGGAAGGACCACCTGTACTTTATGTCTCTTTGGGTGAGAGCGAGAAGCAGGGGTTTCAATGATCTCCTCCTCTGGATCGTGTAGGGTGAGAGACCTGCAAAAATCTGCACTTGGTGACCCATGCACATTACTGTGTGAGCGGCCCTGGCCTGTCTCATCACTTCCTCCTTCACTGTGTAGTGATGGGGCTTGACAATAACATCTCTTGGGGTACCATCTTTTCTGGGGGACCCCAAGGCTCTGTGGGCCCTGTCCAGCTCTAGGTGGTGAGATGGGATGGTGGGGATTAGTTGTTTAATTAGGTCTTGTACTGCTTCAGGTATATTTTGAATCGTTTCAGGCAGGCCACGAATTCTGATATTGTATCATCTTGACCTATTCTCGAGTTCGTCAATACGAGCCATGGCTATGTTGAGTTGATCTTGCACGGTACAGATGTGCTGGGAATTTTGGTTAGTGATAGCTATAGTTTCTTCAACTTTGTGTTCGATCGTGTCGATCCGGGCTCCCAGATTCATAAAATCAGCTTTGAGATCCCCTGTGATTTTAGCAGCCGTTTGTGCCAGCCCCTTATCCAGGAGATTGGAGAATCTGTGGTAGAGGGTGTCCATGTGAAAGGCCTGGTCACTGGCCGGGAAATCCTGAGGAGAGTAACCTGTTTGCCCTGTGTTAGATTCCTTGGGAGAAAGGGAGTATTCCTTTAGAGGGCGGTCTATGGGGGATTCAGTGGAAGCTGGTGAGGGGGTGAGGATAGGTGGGTATCCCGTTTGCCTCCCTGGAGTGAGGTGCAGGGGGAAGTGGGGTTGCTCTGACCTGTAGTCCGCCTGACTGGAGAAGCTGTGATCCTGTGTCTGTGGCTTTGCCTGTGTTACAGCGGCCATCTTGGATGTCCCAGCCGTTTCTGCTTCTGCCAATTGCGGCCACAGGTTGCATTTAACCGGTGCCCCGATCATATGGGGGTGTAGCCGGGACCACGTAGTTTGTCTCCCCTTGTTTTTGGGTCCGTCAGTGCGCTGAGGAAAGCGGGATGGGCGCCGTCGTTTCGTGAGGGAGCGGAGCTCTAGGCAATCGCGGCCATTTTGCGAGCCCCGCGCATGCGCACTGACTCTATTCTAATCTTTTCTATTCAAATTTGAATTCATTCTGTACCAAATTCCAATTCCGGAAGATGTTTTATATATATATATTGTTCTATTGTTTTTTCTATTCTAGTCTTTTCTATTAGAATTCGATTTCATTCTATTTCTATATAATCATTTTCTGAAATTCGAATTTCGTATAGAATGAATTTGCATTCAAATAGAAAAGATTAGAAAAAAATTGAAAATAATAGAAAAGAATAGTATAGAAAAACCATAGACCAGCATAGAAAGAAATTATATATATATATATATATATATATATATATATATATATATATATATATATATATATATATATATATATATATATATATATATATATATATATATACTGTATATATATATATATATATAAAACCATCTTCCGAAATTCAAATTTCATATAAAATGAATTTGAATTTGAATAGAAAAGATTAGAATAGAGTAGAAAAGAATAGACTAGAAAAACAATAGAACAGAATAGAATAAAACATAATATATATATATATATATATATATTTATTATATTTTATTCTATTCTGTTCTGTTGTTTTTCTAGTCTATTTTCTATTATTTTCTATTCTAATCTTTTCTGTTCAAATTCAAATTCATTCTCAAATTTTGTCTAGAATGAATTCAAATAGAAAAGTTTAGAATACAAAAGAATAGCATAGAAAAACAATGGAACAGAATAGAAAAAAAATATTATATATATATATATATATATATATAGATTGAAGTGTAGAGGAGAACCACACACAGCTTTCAATGTAGTGTCAGCAAACAGGTCCTCCCACCGACCTTGTATATATAAAAATAAAGTTAAGATGTGTTCTGACTGATCTAAGGAAGGGTGCGAACAAATCAGCCTGAAACGTAATCTTTGTCTGAACAAATGATTGTAATGATTCTGTTTGGAATGACTCTACTGGCTTTGTAATCTTTTTCTAAAGATTTGATGGAATAAAGCAACACATTTTTAATATGTACATATATACCGGTATATATATATGTATATATATATATATATATATATATATATATATATATATATATATATATATATAAAAAATATATATATATATATATATATATATATATATATATATATATATATTATTCTGTTGTTCTTCTAGTCTATTCTTTTCTATTCTTTACTTCTATTCTAATTCGATATATATATATATATATATATATATATATATATATATATATATATATATATATATATATTTATATATATATATATATATATATATATATATATATATATATATAAAACCATTTTCCGAAATTCAAATTCAAATTTCGTATAGAATGATTTTGAATTTGAATAGAAAAGATTAGAATAGAATAGAAAATAATAAAAAAGAATAGAATAGAAAAACAATAGAACAGAATGGAATAAAATACGATATATGTTTTTCTAATTTATTCTTTTCTATTATTTTCTTTTCTATTCTAATCTTTTCTATTCAAATTCAAATTCATTCTATACGAAATTCGATTTTCAGAAGCCATGTTCCGAAATTCGAATTTCATATAGAATGAATTTGAATTTGAATAGAAAAGACTATTAAAGAATAGAAAATAATAGAAAAGAAAAGAAAAGCATAGAAAAACAATAAAACAGAATAAAAAAAATATTATATATATATATGTATTCTATTGCTTTATGATTTTATATTCTATTTTATTTTATTTTTTAGAAAATCGATTTCTATTGTTTTCAAATTCGATTCAAATTTGTTTTTGAATACGATTATGTTTTCAAATTCGATTCGAATATGTTTTCAAATTCAATTTGAATTTGTTCGCTTTTTTTCGGATTCGTTTAAATTCATCACTTTTGTAATTCGGAAATTCGGATGCATCCGAATTTCCGAATAATGAAAAATTCGTCCGAATTTCAATTCGGAACGATACGCAATGCACATGTCTACAGTTTACCACTGGGGATAGATTTCAAATGATTCCTGAAGGGGACTAGGTATATCCTGTGTAATTCCAAGTCTGCAGTAGGAGTCTTTTAAGGAGTGTATTACAAATTGCTTGAAGTGTATTTTTTAAGTTAGGCAGTTTGTGGTTTCTGGTCCCCGTAATGTTGATATTGTTCCTGTTGCTGTAATTCTCACTGGCTTCGTATGAAGGTTAAGGTGAAGTGCTAGACTGAAGTGGTTTGTTGCTGCTCCAGTGCTGAGTGGTAGGATGATACAGATTCTTTGTCAAATTCAAGTCCCATATCTCTGGCAGTGGTGACCCGTCCATAGGGGGCACCCGGGCACCGCCCCCCCTCCTGAAGTCACCAAAAAAATGTAAAAATTTTTTTTTAAAACGGCCCCTTTAAGAAAAAAGAAATTCTAAAAAAAGTCCTTTAACTAAGTGCACTGTGTTTGGGTGCCAGCCACAGTGCACTATGGGAAGTGCCACGTCAATGCGATCACGAGATTGCAGACATGGTGCTTCAGTTGTCTGCTTTGCGGCGCAATACAAAGCGCTGAGTAGCTTCCGCCCATAGTAACACTACGGGCGAGAGCATTTTTGTTTAAATCTAGAGGTTACTTTCCGAGTTTCATGGATGAAAACTGGAAGTGACATCGGCAGCTCCGTTCTTGGGCCCGAGCGGAGCTGGAAGGTAAATAATGAGACTGAGAGCATGAAAGCTTTGGTTCACTATGCAATGCAAAGTTGATAAATGGATTTTTGAGCTGCCTCCTCCTGTTGTTGCTCTAGTTGCAGCTCCTCTAGAGCTGGCAAATATGGGCATGCTTTTAATGTGCTTTAGAGGACCTGCCCTCTTGAGGTTAGGTCAAATGAAATGTCCACTACATTTTTCCCATTTGAGTTAAAAATCAGCAGCACAAATGATTTTGTGTTTTGCATGCAGCAAATTCACATGCAGCATGCTGTATTGCATGCTGTATTATATAGAAGCAAAGCACAGAATAGTGCATCAAAGCCACACATACTATTCGTATAATCAACTGACAAGAATGATAAATAATTCAGCTGCAGTTTACAGTCATTTAGATGTGCTACATCTGATTACAGACTACAGAAACCATTGTCAGTTTTTAAAAAAACTGTTTCTTCTAAGCTTGAAATAGCAATAAACTATAGATTGCTCTTAGTTCTGAATTCCAGGATGGCATGTAACACAATTCTGCCGTGGCAGCCCATCCATAGGGTATAAAACAATCTCAGAGCTATTTGTTGTGGGAAATTGCATTGACATTTGTAATGCATGAAAGGGGCAAAAATGAATGGCATTAAGCTGTTTTCTCTCTAATTTGAATGTTATTCATTCATATAGAATAGTGAATCTGAAGAATATCAGATTATGGCCACTATGATCATAGGAAAAAAAAAAAAATTTACTATGATCCTCAGCTCCACCTTGTGGTCACCATGCAGTATTTTCCAGATTCACTCTGTTCTGTAAGACACAGAATAAAGTGTACATGCAATTTCAAAAGATGAATATCTCTGCATTTTTTTCTTCTATAAATGCACCCCTAAGACCCCTTTCACACTGGAGGTGTTTTTCAGGCGCTACAGCGCTAAAAATAGCGCCTGCATTGCGCCTGAAAAAAGCCTCAGCTGCAAACCCAATGTGAAAGCCCGAGTGCTTTCACACTGGGGCACTGCACTGGCAGGCTATCACAAAAAAGTCCTGCTAGCAGCTTCTTTGCAGGGGTGAAGGAGCGGTGAATACACCACTCCCCCACCACTCCTCCACCTCTCCTGCCCATTTAAAACATTGGGGCAGCACCGCCATACCGCCGGCAAAGCGCCGCTGCAGCGGCATTTTGCGGGTGGATTTAAACCTTTTTTGGCCGCTAGCGGGGGTTAAAACCACCCCACTAGTGTCCGAATAGCGCTGCTAAAACCACAGTAAAAGGGCACCAAAAGTAGTATCGCTTTACCGCCGACGCCCGGGGTGGCTCAGTGTGAAAGGGGTCTTAGTGTGTTTTTAAGTTTAGCGGTCACGTAGAAAGAACAGGCACTTAATTGCCACGTCCGTGAATATTGAGGAAAAAGGGAAGTACTATTGGGAGTACTACCAAAGGTTGGACTTTATGGGCCAGGAAACAATGGAGAAGAACACAAAATAAATATAAACAAACATATTTATTGAGAAAATACAAAATCTTCAAAAAGAGTAAAAACCATCATATATGTGCATCTGTGTTATTAGTACAATGAGCCCTTGTGCGTCTACACGTTTCACCATTAGGCTTCTTCAGGATATGACCAAGGTTCAAAAGACATAACAGATGAGAGAACAAAACTCTATATCTTAAAATGAAGTGCACTATTATATGTATCCACGACATAGGTGAGCGACAAATGTTCAGATTTCTGAATAATAAGCGAGCTTCAGATTTTCTGAACAGGAACAGGTAGCATTTCACATTCTACACATGTATGGGGCCAGTGAAGCAACATTGATATCCAATATACAGGAAAAAGTCCCCTAATAGAATTCAACAATACTCACAGCTAGTAAAGCCTGAGTTAGCACTCTGTACATGGAGAATGAGATATAGGAACGTGCCCCTGGGAGACAGCTGGGTGCTGCACACCTAGGTTTAGCGGTCCTTTAATTATATTCTTTTATGGCCAGTAAGATGGGGCTTTGAAGCTTTTCTATATAGTCCTGAAATGGACACCTTTTTTCTTTCTTTTTTTAAAAATATTTTTACTGTAACCCGTTGTCTAATGTCTCGCCATTTTGTTCACCCCTATACAACCCTCTCCCCCAAAATCTACCTTCAAGGCTTCTGTTACTCTATAGGAATTTCTGTGCTTCAGCCAGTCTGGGTAAGAACAGGATTATAGTCACTGAGCCATCCAGAAGCTTCTGACCCCGACTCAGTAAGAGCCTCTGCTATGAATGTGTAAGCGTTGGGCTCATTAAAGATGGCCGCCAGTATGAATCTTGAGTGTCGGGCCATGCTGTGCTCACAGAATTCTGGCAATAGCGTAAAACCTACATCAGAAAAAATCGTAAGGTGTATGCACATGAGTGGAATGGCTGACTTTTTTTGCGTATTCACATTTTAAAACACAACTGTATGTATGCCACGTTTGAAATAAGTAGAGGCAATGGCAAGACTATGTGTGGTATATATGTACTTCATTGTCTGCGGTGACCTCTGCCTATTGCTGTTTCCTGAGCACATTTTTGTGTTTCCTGTTTTTTTTTCTCTGGTGAACGAGGAGTGTGGCTGGGCTGTGAGACAGATTGATGTGTCATTAGAGCCCGGTGTATAATGTAGAGCCTGGTATATGATGTACAGAGCCCTGTGTATAATGTAGAGCCTGGTATATAATGTAGAGCCCGGTGTATAACGTAGAGCCTGGTATATGATGTGTAGGGATGAGCCGAACACCCCCCGGTTCGGTTCGCACCAGAACCTGCGAACGGACCGAAAATTCGCACGAACGTTTGAACCCCATTGACGTCTATGGGACTCGAACGTTTGAAATCAAAAGTGCTAATTTTAAAGGCTAATTTGCATGGTATTGTCCTAAAAAGGGTCTGGGGACCCGGGTCCTGCCCCAGGGGACATGTATCAATGCAAAAAAAAACTTTTAAAAATGTCCGTTTTCTCGGGAGCAGTGATTTTAATGATACATACTAGTGAGTGTAGCGCTGGATATATAAAATTAAATAATTATGATGACTGGTGACTACAAAGATATTGTGCACAATCTAGTGAGACTAGAATATCAATTAGACAGGATAACCATCGTGAAAAAATGAGAAGTGACAAAGGTGCAGCATCAAATTAATAATACAATACCAAAAAATCGCATAAATTTAAATATAAAATTCAAATAAGTGATAAGAGAAAAGTTCTACAAAGTGTCCCAAATCACACTGTGTTAATTCCAAAAAAGATCCAGAAGAGATGTTTTTGCAGAGTTCGGGGATGTTTGGTCCACCTTTCGTGCGGCCCACCACCAAATGGAAAAAATGAAGGCTTACCGACAAGCCTGCGACCGCCCTTATTCAGGGGGGTCAAAACAGGCTTAGTAGTGGAAATCTCCTAGGATAATGGACCCTCTGAACTCGCTCTCTCCTCGTTAATCCAGCAGCCCACCGCAACAAGGACATCCGTGAAGAGATGTACTCATAGGGAATCCTTTAGTGTTCCTTTTCAAAAAGACTTCTTGTCACAGACCTCGTATATCCCGTCTCTATCCCTACACGAGGTCTGTGACAAGAAGTCTTTTTGAAAAGGAACACTAAAGGATTCCCTATGAGTACATCTCTTCACGGATGTCCTTGTTGCGGTGGGCTGCTGGATTAACGAGGAGAGAGCGAGTTCAGAGGGTCCATTATCCTAGGAGATTTCCACTACTAAGCCTGTTTTGACCCCCCTGAATAAGGGCGGTCGCAGGCTTGTCGGTAAGCCTTCATTTTTTCCATTTGGTGGTGGGCCGCACGAAAGGTGGACCAAACATCCCCGAACTCTGCAAAAACATCGCTTCTGGATCTTTTTTGGAATTAACACAGTGTGATTTGGGACACTTTGTAGAACTTTTCTCTTATCACTTATTTGAATTTTATATTTAAATTTATGCGATTTTTTGGTATTGTATTATTAATTTGATGCTGCACCTTTGTCACTTCTCATTTTTTCACGATGGTTATCCTGTCTAATTGATATTCTAGTCTCACTAGATTGTGCACAATATCTTTGTAGTCACCAGTCATCATAATTATTTAATTTTATATATCCAGCGCTACACTCACTAGTATGTATTTTGTTTTTGCCTTATGTCGAGGGTTTAGTGTTTAGCAGCAGGATTTTGGTATATCCAACTTGGTCATTCACATTTCACATTTTTAGATTTTATATTTATTCACGTAGCGCAGTTCTTTATTTATTTTTAGTGATTTTAATGATGCTTAAAGTAAAAAAAAAAGTGAAATATTCCTTTAAATATCGTACCTGGGGGGTGTCTATAGTATGCCTGTATAGTGGCGCGTGTTTCCCGTGTTTAGAACAGTCCCTGCACAAAATGTAATTTTTAAAGGAAAAAATCTCATTTAAAACTGCTTGCGGGTTTAATGTAATGTCGGGGTCCTGGCAATATGGATGAAAATCAGTGAGACAAATGGCATGGGTACCCCCCAGTCCATTACCAGGCCCTTTGGGTCTTGTATGGATATTAAGGGGAACCCCGCACCCAAATTAAAATAAGGAAAGGTGTAGGGCCACCAGGATTGGAAAGCATGAGTGGAAAGGAGAAATGTTTTTCCCATATTAACTCTTACAGGAGAGAATTTCCCTTCCCAGGGGTAGATTTCATCTCACTTCCTGTTGTCTCCTTCCGTTTGCAAGTAGGAGTCGTTTGTAAGTTAGATGTTTGAAAGTAGGGGCCTGCCCTATATACTCAGCAGAAATTTGGGCCTTAGGTGTTGTTGTGGCCACAACACTGGAAGCCCTCACAGGGCCCTGCTGTGAAATATTAGATCAAGAATTGTAATTACACGCCACTGTTAAACAGGGGCTGAAAAATTGGGCCTTAGGCACTGGTGCTGGTGCCACAACACTGCAACTCCTCACAGATACTCTAGTTGGAACGCAGAAACGAGCCCTTCTGCAAAGTATTGCATCAAAAATTGTAATTACACGCTCCTGTTAAACAGGGGCTGAAAAATTGGGCCTTGGGCACTGGTGCTGGTGCCACAACACTGCAACCCCTCACAGATACTCTAGTTGTAATGCAGAAACGAGCCCTGCTGCAAAGTATTGCATCAAAAATTGTAATTACACGCTCCTGTTAAACAGGGGCTGAAAAATTGAGCCTTAGGCACTGGTGGCGGCGCCCAGAACCAAAAATGTTCTTACAAGCTATCAGCATGATCATTGAGGAGGAAGAGGATAATTACTCAGGGATAGTCACTCAGCATCAGCATAGGCAGTCTTTGAAGGGATCTGAGATTTCAAAAAAAAATATTTGGTTACATCAGCATCAGGTGCTTGGTAGCTGGTGGTGATCCAAGACTGATTCATTTTTATGAAGGTCAGTCGATCGACCGAGTCGGTGGACAGACGCACCCTGTGATCGGTTACAAAGCCTCCGGCAGCACTGAATGTGCGTTCCGAAAGAACGCTGGATGCAGGACAGGCCAGTAGCTCAATTGCATACTGTGCAAGATCCATCCTCAAGACCCAGTAACCCAGAGGATTTTCGGTGGGAAAGGTGTCCAAGTCAGATCTTGCCCCTAGGTATTCCTGCACCATATAAAACAGACGCTGGTGATGGTTGCTGGAACTGATCATACCTTGGGGCTGTGGACCAAAAAATTGTCTGAACGCATCGGTCAGACGGCCACCTTCTCCACCGCTCCTTCTTTGACTGACCGAAGCCTCAGCAACACGTTGTCCAGAAACAGGAGTTTGTAACCTCCCAGTCTCTGGGAACGCGTTGCACAGACCTTTCTGCAAGGCCTCCCGAAGATGTTTCATCCTCTGCTCCCTCTGCGATGGCAAGATAAGGTCCGCAACCTTACCCTTGTAACGTGGATCAAGGAGGGATGCCAGCCAGTATTGGTCCTTCTCCTTGATACCACGAATACGAGGATCCTTACGCAGGCTTTGCAGGATCAGGGAGGCCATGCAGCGTAGGTTTGCTGAGGCATTCGGTCCTCTGGGTCACTAAGGACGACATGGTCCGCAGCCACCTCCTCCCAGCCACGTACAAGTCCATGTGTTTCTTGGGACTGATAACTTAAAGACTGCTGCTGATGCTGAGTGCCAGGCTCCACCTCCATACTGACACAATCTTCCTCTTCCTCCTCCTCTTCGTCCTCTTCCTGTGTGATCGGCGGCCACGCAGGAACACTGTCTGGATAAAGTGGGCCTTGAGAGCTAAGGAAGTCCTCCTCTTCCTGCCTCTGTTCTGCATCAAGTGCCCTGTCCATTATTCCATGCAGCGTGTGCTCCAACAGGTGGACAAGGGGGACAGTGTCACTGATGCATGCACTGTCACTGCTCACCATCCTCACGGCCTCCTCAAATGGTGACAGGACAGTGCATGCATCCCTGATCATGGCCCACTGGCGTGGGGAAAAAAAAAACAAGCTCCCCTGACCCTGTCCTCGTGCCATAGTCGCACAGGTACTCATTGATGGCCCTCTGCTGCGTGTGCAGCCGCTGCAGCATGGCCAACGTTGAGTTCCACCTGGTGGGCATGTCACAGATTAGGCGGTTCTTGGGCAGGTTAAACTCCTTTTGGAGGTCCGCCAGCCGAGCACTGGCATTATAAGACCGGCGGAAATGCACACAGACTTTCCTGGCCTGCCTCAGGACATCCTGTAAGCCCAGGTACCTGCCCAAGAACCGCTGCACCACCAAGTTAAGGACGTGAGCCAAACAGGGCACATGGGTCATTTGTCCCTGTCGGAGGGCAGAGAGGAGGTTGGTGCCATTGTCGCAAACCACCATTCCTGCCTTAAGTTGGCGTGGCGTCAACCACCTCTGAACCTGCCCCTGCAGAGCTGACAGAACCTCTGCCCCAGTGTGGCTCCTGTCCCCCAAGCACACCAGCTCAAGCACCGCATGGCAACTTTTGGCCTGCGTACTTGCGTAGCCCCTTGAACGGCTACGGAGCACCGCTGGTTCCGAGGAAAAAGCACAGGAAGAGGCCATGGAGGAAGAAGAAGAGGAGGGGGTGGAGGAGAGAGGTGTGTCACAATCATTAGTAGTGGCATTTTGGAGGCGTGGTGGCGGAATAACCTCCAACACTACTGCACCTTGTCCTGCATCCTTCCCAGCTGCCAGCAGAGTCACCCAATGCGCCGTGAAACTTAGGTAATGTCCCTGTCCATGCCTGCTGGACAATGAGTCAGCAGTAATATGCACCTTACCGCTGCCGCCCTGTCCAGCGAGGCATGGACATTGCCTTCCACATGCCGGTAGAGAGCCGGAATCGCCTTCCGTGAGAAAAAGTGGTGTTTGGGTACCTGCCACTGAGGAACCGCACATTCCACAATCTCACGGAAGGGGGCAGAGTCTACCAACTGAAAAGGCAGCAATTGAAGTGCTAGCAATTTTGCCAAGCTAGCATTCAAACGCTGGGCATGTGGATGGGTGGGAGCAAACTTCTTTCGGCGATGCAGCAGCTGGGGCAGGGAAATTTGCCTGGTACAATCTGACGTCGGTGTACCAAAAGCAGATTGCCCACAAGTACTTGGCTGTGACACACCTAATTCTACACCTTCATTCCTCTCAGTGCAGGTCTCAGAGAGGACTGAAGGTATATGGGGGTTGGAGATCTCAGCTGATAAGGAGCAAGGAAAGGTCCTCTTTGTTCTTTGGTGTGGGTCTTTTAGATACGCTTGCCAACGAACTGCATGGCAGGTCAACATATGTCTGGTCAAGCATGTGGTACCCAAGCGGGAGATGTTTTGGCCACGTGAGATACGCTTGAGACATATGTTGCAAATAGCAGCGGTGCGATCTGATGCACTCGTCTCAAAAAAGACCCACACCAAAGAACTTTTTGAATAATGCGCAGAGACTGCAGCGCCCTGCACATGTGGAGCTTTGGGGTGTGATGCAGTCAATGTGCTGCCCTTAGGCTGGCCCCTGGAGGGTATCCTGCCTCGTTGGTGATGTGCCGCCTCCTCCTCCTCCTCCTCTCTCCTATCAGGCACCCACGTTGAGTCAGTGACCTCATCATCCCCTCCCTCCTCATCACTGGAGCAAATCTGGCAGTATGCTGCAGCAGGGGGAGCATGACTGCCAAATTGCTGTCCTTCTTGGGCACCCCCTCTGTCCGTGCCCATGTTACTGCTTTCATCGAGCTCAGTATCATCATCAGAGCCTTCCAAATGCTGGACATCCTCCTGGAGCATGTACCCAACACTGTGGTCAAACAGTTCGAGGGACTCCTCAGGAGGACATGGTGGGGCTAGGGAAGGAGTCACTGATGACATTGAGCCGAGGGAAGAGGCCGCTGCTTTGCCAGACAAAGTACCCTGAGCATGAGTGAGAGAGGATGAGGAGGATGAGGACGGCTTGGTCATCCACTCGACCAAGTCTTCGGCATGTTGCGGCTCAACACGGCCAGCTGCCGAAAAAAAGGCCAAGCGTGTCCCACGGCCACGTGCTGATGAGGATGCACCGTCTCCACGAACAGCACTAGACACAAAGCCTGCTTGTCCTCTCTTATTGGCTTGTGACTGTCTGCCTCTCCTTCTTGGCCTTCCAGACATACTAATGGCCTGTAGCTGAACTAAGCTGGGATATATATACGGTGCAGAGCTCGCAAAAAAATAACTTGTAGGTTTAGCTGAACACTGTGAGGAGGATGCACCACACTAACTTGTAGTTTTAGCTGAACACTGTGAGGAGAACGCACTGCACTAACTTGTAGCTTTGGATGAACACTGTGCAGAGGTCTCACTACACTAATTTGTAGTTTTAGCTGAACACTGTGAGCAGGACGCACTGCACTAACTTGTAGCTTTAGATGAACACTGTGAAGAGCTCGCAAAAAAATAACTTGTAGGTTTAGCTGAACACTGTGAGGAGGATGCACCACACTAACATGTAGTTTTAGCTGAACACTGTGATCAGGACACACTGCACTAACTTGTAGCTTTAGATGAACACTGTGCAGAGGTCTCACTACACTAACTTGTAGTTTTAGCTGAACACTTTGAGCAGGACGCACTACACTAACTTGTAGCTTTAGATGAACACTGTGCAGAGCTCGCAAAAAAATAACTTGTAGGTTTAGCTGAACACTGTGAGGAGGATGCACCACACTAACATGTAGTTTTAGCTGAACACTGTGAGCAGGACGCACTGCACTAACTTGTAGCTTTAGATGAACACTGTGCAGAGGTCTCAATACATTAACTTGTAGTTTTAGCTGAACACTTTGAGCAGGACACATTACACTAACTTGTAGCTTTAGATGAACACTGTGCAGAGCTCGCAAAAAAATAACTTGTAGGTTTAGCTGAACACTGTGAGGAGGATGCACCACACTAACATGTAGTTTTAGCTGAACACTGTGAGCAGGACGCACTGCACTAACTTGTAGCTTTAGATGAACACTGTGCAGAGGTCTCAATACATTAACTTGTAGTTTTAGCTGAACACTTTGAGCAGGACACATTACACTAACTTGTAGCTTTAGATGAACACTGTGCAGAGCTCGCAAAAAAATAACTTGTAGGTTTAGCTGAACACTGTGAGGAGGATGCACCACACTAACATGTAGTTTTAGCTGAACACTGTGAGCAGGACGCACTGCACTAACTTGTAGCTTTAGATGAACACTGTGCAGAGGTCTCACTACACTAACTTGTAGTTTTAGCTGAACACTTTGAGCAGGACACACTACACTAACTTGTAGCTTTAGATGAACACTGTGCAGAGCTCGCAAAAAAATAACTTGTAGGTTTAGCTGAACACTGTGAGGAGGATGCACCACACTAACATGTAGTTTTTGCTGAACACTGTGAGCAGGACGCACTGCACTAACTTGTAGCTTTAGATGAACACTGTGCAGAGGTCTCACTACACTAACTTGTAGTTTTAGCTGAACACTGTGAGCAGGAAGCACTGCACTAACTTGTAGCTTTAGATGAACACTGTGCAGAGCTCGCAAAAAAATAACTTGTAGGTTTAGCTGAACACTGTGAGGAGGATGCACCACACTAACATGTAGTTTTAGCTGAACACTGTGAGCAGGACGCACTGCACTAACTTGTAGGTTTAGATGAACACTGTGCAGAGGTCTCACTACACTAACTTGTAGTTTTAGCTGAACACTGTGAGCAGGACGTACTACTTAAACTTGTAGCTTTAGATGGACACTGTGCAGAGCTCGCAAAAAAATAACTTGTAGGTTTAGCTGAACACTGTGAGGAGGATGCACCACACTAACATGTAGTTTTAGCTGAACACTGTGAGCAGGACGCACTGCACTAACTTGTAGCTTTAGATGAACACTGTGAAGAGCTCGCAAAAAATAACTTGTAGGTTTAGCTGAACACTGTGAGGAGAATGCACCACACTAACATGTAGTTTTAGCTGAACAGTGTGAGCAGGACGCACTGCACTAACTTGTAGCTTTAGATGAACACTGTGCAGAGGTCTCACTACACTAACTTGTAGTTTTAGCTGAACACTGTGAGCAGGACACACTACACTAACTTGTAGCTTTAGATGAACACTGTGCAGAGCTCGCAAAAAAATAACTTGTAGGTTTAGCTGAACACTGTGAGGAGGATGCACCACACTAACATGTAGTTTTTGCTGAACACTGTGAGCAGGACGCACTGCACTAACTTGTAGCTTTAGATGAACACTGTGAAGAGCTCGCAAAAAAAAACTTGTAGGTTTAGCTGAACACTGTGAGGAGAATGCACGACACTAACATGTAGTTTTAGCTGAACACTGTGAGCAGGACGCACTGCACTAACTTGTAGCTTTAGATGAACACTGTGCAGAGCTCGCAAAAAAATAACTTGTAGGTTTAGCTGAACACTGTGAGGAGGATGCACCACACTAACATGTAGTTTTAGCTGAACATGTGAGCAGGACGCACTGCACTAACTTGTAGCTTTAGATGAACACTGTGCAGAGGTCTCACTACACTAACTTGTAGTTTTAGCTGAACACTGTGAGCAGGACGCACTACACTAACTTGTAGCTTTAGATGAACACTGTGCAGAGCTCGCAAAAAAATAACTTGTAGGTTTAGCTGAACACTGTGAGGAGGACGCACCGCACAAACTTGTAGTTTTAGCTGAACACTGTGAGCAGGATGCACTACACTAACTTGTAGTTTTAGCTGAACACTGTGCAGAGGTCTCACTACACTAACTTGTAGTTTTAGCTGAACACTGTGAGGACGCACTTCACTAACTTGTAGTTTTAGCTGAACACTGTGAGGAGGACGGACCACACTGACTTGTAGTTTTAGTTGAACACTATGAGCAGGACGCACTGCACTAACTTGTAGCTTTAGATGAACACTGTGCAGAGCTCGCAAAAAATAACTTGTAGGTTTAGCTGAACACTGTGAGGAGAATGCACCACACTAACTTGTAGTTTTAGCTGAACACTGTGAGCAGGACGCACTGCACTAACTTGTAGCTTTAGATGAACACTGTGCAGAGGTCTCACTACACTAACTTGTAGTTTTAGTTGAACACTGTGAGCAGCACACACTACACTAACTTGTAGCTTTAGATGAACACTGTTCAGAGCTCGCAAAAAAATAACTTGTAGGTTTAGCTGAACACTGTGAGGAGGATGCACCACACTAACATGTAGTTTTAGCTGAACACTGTGAGCAGGACGCACTGCCCTAACTTGTAGCTTTAGATGAACACTGTGCAGAGCTCGCAAAAAAATAACTTGTAGGTTTAGCTGAACACTGTGAGGAGGATGCACCACACTAACATGTAGTTTTAGCTGAACACTGTGAGCAGGACGAACTGCACTAACTTGTAGCTTTAGATGAACACTGTGCAGAGGTCTCACTACACTAACTTGTAGTTTTAGCTGAACACTGTGAGCACGACGCACTACACTAACTTGTAGCTTTAGATGAACACTGTGCAGAGCTCGCAAAAAAATAACTTGTAGGTTTAGCTGAACACTGTGAGGAGGATGCACCACACTAACATGTAGTTTTAGCTGAACACTGTGAGCAGGACACACTGCACTAACTTGTAGCTTTAGATGAACACTGTGCAGAGGTCTCACTACACTAACTTGTAGTTTTAGCTGAACACTGTGAGCAGGACGCACTACACTAACTTGTAGCTTTAGATGAACACTGTGCAGAGCTCGCAAAAAAAGAACTTGTAGGTTTTGCTGAACACTATGAGGAGGACGCACCGCACTAACTTGTAGTTTTAGCTGAACACTGTGAGCAGGATGCACTACACTAACTTGTAGTTTTAGCTGAACACTGTGCAGAGGTCTCACTAGACTAACTTGTAGTTTTAGCTGAACACTGTGAGGACGCACTACACTAACTTGTAGTTTTAGCTGAACACTGTGAGGAGGACGCACCACACTGACTTGTAGTTTTAGTTGAACACTATGAGCAGGATGCACTGCACTAACTTGTAGCTTTAGATGAACACTGTGCAGAGCTCGCAAAAAAATAACTTGTAGGTTTAGCTGAACACTGTGAGGAGGACGCACCACACTAACTTGTAGTTTTAGCTGAACACTGTGAGCAGGACGCACTACACTAACTTGTAGTTTTAGCTGAACACTGTGCAGAGGTCTCACTACACTAATTGTAATTTTAGCTGAACACTGTGAGGACGCACTACACTAACTTGTAGTTTTAGCTGAACACTGTGATCAAGACGCACTGCACTAACTTGTAGCTTTAGATGAACACTGTGCAGAGCTGGCAAAAAAATAACTTGTAGGTTTAGCTGAACACTGTGAGGAGGACGCACCACACTAACTTGTAGTTTTAGCTGAACACTGTGAGCAGGACGCACTGCACTAACTTGTAGCTTTAGATGAACACTGTGCAGAGCTCGCAAAAAAATAACTTGTAGGTTTAGCTGAACACTGTGAGGAGGACGCACAACACTGACTTGTAGTTTTAGCTGAACACTGTGAGCAGGACGCACTGCACTAACTTGTAGCTTTAGATGAACACTGTGCAGAGGTCTCACTACACTAACTTGTAGTTTTAGCTGAACACTGTGTGCAGGACGTACTACACTAACTTGTAGCTTTAGATGAACACTGTGCAGAGCTCGCAAAAAAATAACTTGTAGGTTTAGCTGAACACTGTGAGGAGGATGCAGCACACTAACATGTAGTTTTAGCTGAACACTGTGATCAGGACGCACTGCACTAACTTGTAGCTTTAGATGAACACTGTTCAGAGCTCGCAAAAAAATAACTTGTAGATTTAGCTGAACACTGTGAGGAGGATGCACCATACTAACATGTAGTTTTAGCTGAACACTGTGAGCAGGACGCACTGCACTAACTTGTAGCTTTAGATGAACACTGTGCACAGGTCTCACTACACTAACTTGTAGTTTTAGCTGAACACTGTGAGCAGGACGCACTACACTAACTTGTAGCTTTAGATGAACACTGTGCAGAGCTCGCAAAAAAATAACTTGTAGGTTTAGCTGAACACTGTGAGGAGGATGCACCACTCTAACATGTAGTTTTAGCTGAACACTATGAGCAGGACGCACTGCACTAACTTGTAGCTTTAGATGAACGCTGTGCAGAGCTCGCAAAAAAATAACTTGTAGGTGTAGCTGAACACTGTGAGGAGAATGCACCACACTAACATGTAGTTTTAGCTGAACACTGTGAGCAGGACGCACTGCACTAACTTGTAGCTTTAGATGAACACTGTGCAGAGGTCTCACTACACTAACTTGTAGTTTTAGCTGAACACTGTGAGCAGGTCGTACTACACTAAATTGTAGCTTTAGATGGACACTGTGCAGAGCTCGCAAAAAAATAACTTGTAGGTTTAGCTGAACACTGTGAGGAGGATGCACCACACTAACATGTAGTTTTAGCTGAACACTGTGATCAGGACGCACTGCACTAACTTGTAGCTTTAGATGAACACTGTGATGAGCTCGCAAAAAATAACTTGTAGGTTTAGCTGAACACTGTGAGGAGAATGCACCACACTAACATGTAGTTTTAGCTGAACACTGTCAGCAGGACGCACTGCACTAACTTGTAGCTTTAGATGAACACTGTGCAGAGGTCTCACTACACTAATTTGTAGTTTTAGCTGAACACTGTGAGCAGGACGCACTACACTAACTTGTAGCTTTAGATGAACACTGTGCAGAGCTCGCAAAAAAATAACTTGTACGTTTAGCTGAACACTGTGAGGAGGATGAACAACACTAACATGTAGTTTTAGCTGAACACTGTGAGCAGGACGCACTGCACTAACTTGTAGCTTTAGATGAACACTGTGCAGAGCTCGCAAAAAAATAACTTGTAGGTTTAGCTGAACACTGTGAGGAGGATGCACCACACTAACATGTAGTTTTAGCTGAACACTGTGAGCAGGATGAACTGCACTAACTTGCAGCTTTAGATGAACACTGTGCAGAGGTCTCACTACACTAACTTGTAGTTTTAGCTGAACACTGTGAGCAGGACGTACTACACTAACTTGTAGCTTTAGATGGACACTGTGCAGAGCTCGCAAAAAAATAACTTGTAGGTTTAGCTGAACACTGTGAGGAGGATGCACCACACTAACATGTAGTTTTAGCTGAACACTGTGAGCAGGACGCACTGCACTAACTTGTAGCTTTAGATGAACACTGTGAAGAGCTCGCAAAAAATAACTTGTAGGTTTAGCTGAACACTGTGAGGAGAATGCACGACACTAACATGTAGTTTTAGCTGAACAGTGTGAGCAGGACGCACTGCACTAACTTGTAGCTTTAGATGAACACTGTGCAGAGGTCTCACTACACTAACTTGTAGTTTTAGCTGAACACTGTGAGCAGGACGCACTGCACTAACTTGTAGCTTTAGATGAACACTGTGAAGAGCTCGCAAAAAATAACTTGTAGGTTTAGCTGAACACTGTGAGGAGAATGCACGACACTAACATGTAGTTTTAGCTGAACACTGTGAGCAGGACGCACTGCACTAACTTGTAGCTTTAGATGAACACTGTGCAGAGCTCGCAAAAAAATAACTTGTAGTTTTAGCTGAACACTGTGAGCAGGACGCACTACACTAACTTGTAGCTTTAGATGAACACTGTGCAGAGCTCGCAAAAAAATAACTTGTAGGTTTAGCTGAACACTGTGAGGAGGACGCAAAACACAAACTTGTAGTTTTAGCTGAACACTGTGAGCAGGATGCACTACACTAACTTGTAGTTTTAGCTGAACACTGTGCAGAGGTCTCACTACACTAACTTGTAGTTTTAGCTGAACACTGTGAGGACTCACTTCACTAACTTGTAGTTTTAGCTGAACACTGTGAGGAGGACGCACCACACTGACTTGTAGTTTTAGTTGAACACTATGAGCAGGACGCACTGCACTAACTTGTAGCTTTAGATGAACACTGTGCAGAGCTCGAAAAAAATAACTTGTAGGTTTAGCTGAACACTGTGAGGAGAATGCACCACACTAACTTGTAGTTTTAGCTGAACACTGTGAGCAGGAAGCACTGCACTAACTTGTAGCTTTAGATGAACACTGTGCAGAGCTCGCAAAAAAATAACTTGTAGGTTTAGCTGAACACTGTGAGGAGGATGCACCACACTAACATGTAGTTTTAGCTGAACACTGTGAGCAGGACGCACTGCACTAACTTGTAGGTTTAGATGAACACTGTGCAGAGGTCTCACTACACTAACTTGTAGTTTTAGCTGAACATTGTGAGCAGGACGCACTACACTAACTTGTAGCTTTAGATGAACACTGTGCAGAGCTCGCAAAAAAATAACTTGTAGGTTTAGCTGAACACTGTGAGGAGGATGCACCACACTAACATGTAGTTTTAGCAGAACACTGTGATCAGGATGCACTGCACTAACTTGTAGCTTTAGATGAACACTGTGCAGAGGTCTCACTACACTCATTTGTAGTTTTAGCTGAACACTGTGAGCAGGACGCACTGCACTAACTTGTAGCTTTAGATGAACACTGTGCAGAGCTCGCAAAAAAATAACTTGTAGGTTTAGCTGAACACTGTGAGGAGGATGCACCACACTAACATGTAGTTTTAGCTGAACACTGTGATCAGGATACACTGCACTAACTTGTAGCTTTAGATGAACACTGTGCAGAGGTCTCACTACACTAACTTGTAGTTTTAGCTGAACACTTTGAGCAGGACGCACTACACTAACTTGTAGCTTTAGATGAACACTGTGCAGAGCTCGCAAAAAAATAACTTGTAGGTTTAGCTGAACACTGTGAGCAGGACGCACTACACTAACTTGTAGCTTTAGATGAACACTGTGCAGAGCTCGCAAAAAAAGAACTTGTAGGTTTTGCTGAACACTATGAGGAGGACGCACCGCACTAACTTGTAGTTTTAGCTGAACACTGTGAGCAGGATGCACTACACTAACTTGTAGTTTTAGCTGAACACTGTGCAGAGGTCTCACTAGACTAACTTGTAGTTTTAGCTGAACACTGTGAGGACGCACTACACTAACTTGTAGTTTTAGCTGAACACTGTGAGGAGGACGCACCACACTGATTGTAGTTTTAGTTGAACACTATGAGCAGGACGCACTGCACTAACTTGTAGCTTTAGATGAACACTGTGCAGAGCTCGCAAAAAAATAACTTGTAGGTTTAGCTGAACACTGTGAGGAGGACGCACCACACTAACTTGTAGTTTTAGCTGAACACTGTGAGCAGGACGCACTACACTAACTTGTAGTTTTAGCTGAACACTGTGCAGAGGTCTCACTACACTAATTGTAATTTTAGCTGAACACTGTGAGGACGCACTACACTAACTTGTAGTTTTAGCTGAACACTGTGAGGAGGACGCACCACACTAACTTGTAGTTTTAGCTGAACACTGTGATCAAGACGCACTGCACTAACTTGTAGCTTTAGATGAACACTGTGCAGAGCTGGCAAAAAAATAACTTGTAGGTTTAGCTGAACACTGTGAGGAGGACGCACCACACTAACTTGTAGTTTTAGCTGAACACTGTGAGCAGGACGCACTGCACTAACTTGTAGCTTTAGATGAACACTGTGCAGAGCTCGCAAAAAAATAACTTGTAGGTTTAGCTGAACACTGTGAGGAGGACGCACAACACTGACTTGTAGTTTTAGCTGAACACTGTGAGCAGGACGCACTGCACTAACTTGTAGCTTTAGATGAACACTGTGCAGAGGTCTCACTACACTAACTTGTAGTTTTAGCTGAACACTGTGAGCAGGACGTACTACACTAACTTGTAGCTTTAGATGAACACTGTGCAGAGCTCGCAAAAAAATAACTTGTAGGTTTAGCTGAACACTGTGAGGAGGATGCAGCACACTAACATGTAGTTTTAGCTGAACACTGTGATCAGGACGCACTGCACTAAATTGTAGCTTTAGATGAACACTGTGCAGAGGTCTCACTACTCTAACTTGTAGTTTTAGCTGAACACTGTGAGCAGGACGCACGACACTAACTTGTAGCTTTAGATGAACACTGTTCAGAGCTCGCAAAAAAATAACTTGTAGATTTAGCTGAACACTGTGAGGAGGATGCACCATACTAACATGTAGTTTTAGCTGAACACTGTGAGCAGGACGCACTGCACTAACTTGTAGCTTTAGATAAACACTGTGCACAGGTCTCACTACACTAACTTGTAGTTTTAGCTGAACACTGTGAGCAGGACGCACTACACTAACTTGTAGCTTTAGATGAACACTGTGCAGAGCTCGCAAAAAAATAACTTGTAGGTGTAGCTGAACACTGTGAGGAGGACGCACAACACTGACTTGTAGCTTTAGCTGAACACTGTGAGCAGGACGCACTGCACTAACTTGTAGCTTTAGATGAACACTGTGCAGAGGTCTCACTACATCAACTTGTAGTTTTAGCTGAACACTGTGAGCAGGACACTCACTTGTAGCTTTAGATGGACACTGTGCAGAGCTCGCAAAAAAATAACTTGTAGGTTTAGCTGAACACTGTGAGGAGGATGCACCACACTAACATGTAGTTTTAGCTGAACACTGTGATCAGGACGCACTGCACTAACTTGTAGCTTTAGATGAACACTGTGCAGAGGTCTCACTACACTAACTTGTAGTTTTAGCTGGACACTGTGAGCAGGACGCACTGCACTAACTTGTAGCTTTAGATGAACACTGTGAAGAGCTCGCAAAAAATAACTTGTAGGTTTAGCTGAACACTGTGAGGAGAATGCACCACACTAACATGTAGTTTTAGCTGAACACTGTGAGCAGGACGCACTGCACTAACTTGTAGCTTTAGATGAACACTGTGCAGAGGTCTCACTACACTAACTTGTAGTTTTAGCTGAACACTGTGAGCAGGACGTACTACACTAACTTGTAGCTTTAGATGAACACTGTGCAGAGCTCGCAAAAAAATAACTTGTAGGTTTAGCTGAACACTGTGAGGAGGATGCAGCACACTAACATGTAGTTTTAGCTGAACACTGTGATCAGGACGCACTGCACTAACTTGTAGCTTTAGATGAACACTGTGCAGAGGTCTCACTACTCTAACTTGTAGTTTTAGCTGAACACTGTGAGCAGGACG
Source organism: Aquarana catesbeiana (assembly GCF_042186555.1). Classification (NCBI taxonomy): domain Eukaryota; kingdom Metazoa; phylum Chordata; class Amphibia; order Anura; family Ranidae; genus Aquarana; species Aquarana catesbeiana. The sequence continues at coordinate 446,937,142 of NC_133328.1, read as the reverse complement.
CACGACACTAACTTGTAGCTTTAGATGAACACTGTTCAGAGCTCGCAAAAAAATAACTTGTAGATTTAGCTGAACACTGTGAGGAGGATGCACCATACTAACATGTAGTTTTAGCTGAACACTGTGAGCAGGACGCACTACACTAACTTGTAGCTTTAGATGAACACTGTGCAGAGGTCTCACTACACTAACTTGTAGTTTTAGCTGAACACTGTGAGCAGGACGCACTACACTAACACACTAACTTGTAGCTTTAGATGAACACTGTACAGAGCTCGCAAAAAAATAACTTGTAGGTTTAGCTGAACACTGTGAGGAGGATGCACCACTCTAACATGTAGTTTTAGCTGAACACTATGAGCAGGACGCACTGCAATAACTTGTAGCTTTAGATGAACGCTGTGCAGAGCTCGCAAAAAAATAACTTGTAGGTGTAGCTGAACACTGTGAGGAGGACGCACAACACTGACTTGTAGTTTTAGCTGAACACTGTGAGCAGGACGCACTGCACTAACTTGTAGCTTTAGATGAACACTGTGCAGAGGTCTCACTACACTAACTTGTAGTTTTAGCTGAACACTGTGAGCAGGACTTACTACACTAAATTGTAGCTTTAGATGGACACTGTGCAGAGCTCGCAAAAAAATAACTTGTAGGTTTAGCTGAACACTGTGAGGAGGATGCACCACACTAACATGTAGTTTTAGCTGAACACTGTGATCAGGACGCACTGCACTAACTTGTAGCTTTAGATGAACACTGTGCAGAGGTCTCACTACACTAACTTGTAGTTTTAGCTGGACACTGTGAGCAGGACGCACTGCACTAACTTGTAGCTTTAGATGAACACTGTGATGAGCTCGCAAAAAATAACTTGTAGGTTTAGCTGAACACTGTGAGGAGAATGCACCACACTAACATGTAGTTTTAGCTGAACACTGTCAGCAGGACGCACTGCACTAACTTGTAGCTTTAGATGAACACTGTGCAGAGGTCTCACTACACTAATTTGTAGTTTTAGCTGAACACTGTGAGCAGGACGCACTACACTAACTTGTAGCTTTAGATGAACACTGTGCAGAGCTCGCAAAAAAATAACTTGTACGTTTAGCTGAACACTGTGAGGAGGATGAACAACACTAACATGTAGTTTTAGCTGAACACTGTGAGCAGGACGCACTGCACTAACTTGTAGCTTTAGATGAACACTGTGCAGAGCTCGCAAAAAAATAACTTGTAGGTTTAGCTGAACACTGTGAGGAGGATGCACCACACTAACATGTAGTTTTAGCTGAACACTGTGAGCAGGATGAACTGCACTAACTTGCAGCTTTAGATGAACACTGTGCAGAGGTCTCACTACACTAACTTGTAGTTTTAGCTGAACACTGTGAGCAGGACGTACTACACTAACTTGTAGCTTTAGATGGACACTGTGCAGAGCTCGCAAAAAAATAACTTGTAGGTTTAGCTGAACACTGTGAGGAGGATGCACCACACTAACATGTAGTTTTAGCTGAACACTGTGAGCAGGACGCACTGCACTAACTTGTAGCTTTAGATGAACACTGTGAAGAGCTCGCAAAAAATAACTTGTAGGTTTAGCTGAACACTGTGAGGAGAATGCACGACACTAACATGTAGTTTTAGCTGAACAGTGTGAGCAGGACGCACTGCACTAACTTGTAGCTTTAGATGAACACTGTGCAGAGGTCTCACTACACTAACTTGTAGTTTTAGCTGAACACTGTGAGCAGGACGCACTGCACTAACTTGTAGCTTTAGATGAACACTGTGCAGAGGTCTCACTACACTAACTTGTAGTTTTAGCTGAACACTGTGAGCAGGACGCACTGCACTAACTTGTAGCTTTAGATGAACACTGTGAAGAGCTCGCAAAAAATAACTTGTAGGTTTAGCTGAACACTGTGAGGAGGATGCACCACACTAACATGTAGTTTTAGCTGAACATGTGAGCAGGACGCACTGCACTAACTTGTAGCTTTAGATGAACACTGTGCAGAGGTCTCACTACACTAACTTGTAGTTTTAGCTGAACACTGTGAGCAGGACGCACTACACTAACTTGTAGCTTTAGATGAACACTGTGCAGAGCTCGCAAAAAAATAACTTGTAGGTTTAGCTGAACACTGTGAGGAGGACGCAAAACACAAACTTGTAGTTTTAGCTGAACACTGTGAGCAGGATGCACTACACTAACTTGTAGTTTTAGCTGAACACTGTGCAGAGGTCTCACTACACTAACTTGTAGTTTTAGCTGAACACTGTGAGGACTCACTTCACTAACTTGTAGTTTTAGCTGAACACTGTGAGGAGGACGCACCACACTGACTTGTAGTTTTAGTTGAACACTATGAGCAGGACGCACTGCACTAACTTGTAGCTTTAGATGAACACTGTGCAGAGCTCGCAAAAAATAACTTGTAGGTTTAGCTGAACACTGTGAGGAGAATGCACCACACTAACTTGTAGTTTTAGCTGAACACTGTGAGCAGGAAGCACTGCACTAACTTGTAGCTTTAGATGAACACTGTGCAGAGCTCGCAAAAAAATAACTTGTAGGTTTAGCTGAACACTGTGAGGAGGATGCACCACACTAACATGTAGTTTTAGCTGAACACTGTGAGCAGGACGCACTGCACTAACTTGTAGGTTTAGATGAACACTGTGCAGAGGTCTCACTACACTAACTTGTAGTTTTAGCTGAACATTGTGAGCAGGACGCACTACACTAACTTGTAGCTTTAGATGAACACTGTGCAGAGCTCGCAAAAAAATAACTTGTAGGTTTAGCTGAACACTGTGAGGAGGATGCACCACACTAACATGTAGTTTTAGCAGAACACTGTGATCAGGATGCACTGCACTAACTTGTAGCTTTAGATGAACACTGTGCAGAGGTCTCACTACACTCATTTGTAGTTTTAGCTGAACACTGTGAGCAGGACGCACTGCACTAACTTGTAGCTTTAGATGAACACTGTGCAGAGCTCGCAAAAAAATAACTTGTAGGTTTAGCTGAACACTGTGAGGAGGATGCACCACACTAACATGTAGTTTTAGCTGAACACTGTGATCAGGATACACTGCACTAACTTGTAGCTTTAGATGAACACTGTGCAGAGGTCTCACTACACTAACTTGTAGTTTTAGCTGAACACTTTGAGCAGGACGCACTACACTAACTTGTAGCTTTAGATGAACACTGTGCAGAGCTCGCAAAAAAATAACTTGTAGGTTTAGCTGAACACTGTGAGGAGGATGCACCACACTAATATGCAGTTTTAGCTGAACACTGTGAGCAGGACGCACTGCACTAACTTGTAGCTTTAGATGAACACTGTGCAGAGGTCTCAATACACTAACTTGTAGTTTTAGCTGAACACTGTGATCAGGATGCACTGCACTAACTTGTAGCTTTAGATGAACACTGTGCAGAGGTCTCACTACACTAACTTGTAGTTTTAGCTGAACACTGTGAGCAGGACGCACTGCACTAACTTGTAGCTTTAGATGAACACTGTGCAGAGCTCGCAAAAAAATAACTTGTAGGTTTAGCTGAACACTGTGAGGAGGATGCACCACACTAACATGTAGTTTTAGCTGAACACTGTGATCAGGACACACTGCACTAACTTGTAGCTTTAGATGAACACTGTGCATAGGTCTCACTACACTAACTTGTAGTTTTAGCTGAACACTTTTAGCAGGACGCACTACACTAACTTGTAGCTTTAGATGAACACTGTGCAGAGCTCACAAAAAATAACTTGTAGGTTTAGCTGAACACTGTGAGGAGGATGCACCACACTAACATGTAGTTTTAGCTGAACACTGTCATCAGAATGCACTGCACTAACTTGTAGCTTTAGATGAACACTGTGCAGAGCTCGCAAAAAAATAACTTGTAGGTTTAGCTGAACACTGTGAGGAGGATGCACCACACTAACATGTAGTTTTAGCTGAACACTGTGAGCAGGACGCACTGCACTAACTTGTAGCTTTAGATGAACACTGTGCAGAGGTCTCACTACACTAACTTGTAGTTTTAGCTGAACACTTTGAGCAGCACACACTACACTAACTTGTAGCTTTAGATGAACACTGTGCAGAGCTCGCAAAAAAATAACTTGTAGGTTTAGCTGAACACTGTGAGGAGGATGCACCACACTAACATGTAGTTTTAGCTGAACACTGTGAGCAGGACGCACTACACTAACTTGTAGCTTTAGATGAACACTGTGCAGAGCTCGCAAAAAAATAGCTTGTAGGTTTAGCTGAACACTGTGAGGAGGATGCACCACACTAACATGTAGTTTTAGCTGAACACTGTGAGCAGGACGCACTGCACTAACTTGTAGGTTTAGATGAACACTGTGCAGAGGTCTCACTACACTAACTTGTAGTTTTAGCTGAACATTGTGAGCAGGACGCACTACACTAACTTGTAGCTTTAGATGAACACTGTGCAGAGCTCGCAAAAAAATAACTTGTAGGTTTAGCTGAACACTGTGAGGAGGATGCACCACACTAACATGTAGTTTTAGCAGAACACTGTGATCAGGATGCACTGCACTAACTTGTAGCTTTAGATGAACACTGTGCAGAGGTCTCACTACACTCATTTGTAGTTTTAGCTGAACACTGTGAGCAGGACGCACTGCACTAACTTGTAGCTTTAGATGAACACTGTGCAGAGCTCGCAAAAAAATAACTTGTAGGTTTAGCTGAACACTGTGAGGAGGATGCACCACACTAACATGTAGTTTTAGCTGAACACTGTGATCAGGATACACTGCACTAACTTGTAGCTTTAGATGAACACTGTGCAGAGGTCTCACTACACTAACTTGTAGTTTTAGCTGAACACTTTGAGCAGGACGCACTACACTAACTTGTAGCTTTAGATGAACACTGTGCAGAGCTCGCAAAAAAATAACTTGTAGGTTTAGCTGAACACTGTGAGGAGGATGCACCACACTAATATGCAGTTTTAGCTGAACACTGTGAGCAGGACGCACTGCACTAACTTGTAGCTTTAGATGAACACTGTGCAGAGGTCTCAATACACTAACTTGTAGTTTTAGCTGAACACTGTGATCAGGATGCACTGCACTAACTTGTAGCTTTAGATGAACACTGTGCAGAGGTCTCACTACACTAACTTGTAGTTTTAGCTGAACACTGTGAGCAGGACGCACTGCACTAACTTGTAGCTTTAGATGAACACTGTGCAGAGCTCGCAAAAAAATAACTTGTAGGTTTAGCTGAACACTGTGAGGAGGATGCACCACACTAACATGTAGTTTTAGCTGAACACTGTGATCAGGACACACTGCACTAACTTGTAGCTTTAGATGAACACTGTGCAGAGGTCTCACTACATCAACTTGTAGTTTTAGCTGAACACTGTGAGCAGGACACTCACTTGTAGCTTTAGATGGACACTGTGCAGAGCTCGCAAAAAAATAACTTGTAGGTTTAGCTGAACACTGTGAGGAGGATGCACCACACTAACATGTAGTTTTAGCTGAACACTGTGATCAGGACGCACTGCACTAACTTGTAGCTTTAGATGAACACTGTGCAGAGGTCTCACTACACTAACTTGTAGTTTTAGCTGGACACTGTGAGCAGGACGCACTGCACTAACTTGTAGCTTTAAATGAACACTGTGAAGAGCTCGCAAAAAATAACTTGTAGGTTTAGCTGAACACTGTGAGGAGAATGCACCACACTAACATGTAGTTTTAGCTGAACACTGTGAGCAGGACGCACTGCACTAACTTGTAGCTTTAGATGAACACTGTGCAGAGGTCTCACTACACTAACTTGTAGTTTTAGCTGAACACTGTGAGCAGGACGTACTACACTAACTTGTAGCTTTAGATGAACACTGTGCAGAGCTCGCAAAAAAATAACTTGTAGGTTTAGCTGAACACTGTGAGGAGGATGCAGCACACTAACATGTAGTTTTAGCTGAACACTGTGATCAGGACGCACTGCACTAACTTGTAGCTTTAGATGAACACTGTGCAGAGGTCTCACTACTCTAACTTGTAGTTTTAGCTGAACACTGTGAGCAGGACGCACGACACTAACTTGTAGCTTTAGATGAACACTGTTCAGAGCTCGCAAAAAAATAACTTGTAGATTTAGCTGAACACTGTGAGGAGGATGCACCATACTAACATGTAGTTTTAGCTGAACACTGTGAGCAGGACGCACTACACTAACTTGTAGCTTTAGATGAACACTGTGCAGAGGTCTCACTACACTAACTTGTAGTTTTAGCTGAACACTGTGAGCAGGACGCACTACACTAACACACTAACTTGTAGCTTTAGATGAACACTGTACAGAGCTCGCAAAAAAATAACTTGTAGGTTTAGCTGAACACTGTGAGGAGGATGCACCACTCTAACATGTAGTTTTAGCTGAACACTATGAGCAGGACGCACTGCAATAACTTGTAGCTTTAGATGAACGCTGTGCAGAGCTCGCAAAAAAATAACTTGTAGGTGTAGCTGAACACTGTGAGGAGGACGCACAACACTGACTTGTAGTTTTAGCTGAACACTGTGAGCAGGACGCACTGCACTAACTTGTAGCTTTAGATGAACACTGTGCAGAGGTCTCACTACACTAACTTGTAGTTTTAGCTGAACACTGTGAGCAGGACTTACTACACTAAATTGTAGCTTTAGATGGACACTGTGCAGAGCTCGCAAAAAAATAACTTGTAGGTTTAGCTGAACACTGTGAGGAGGATGCACCACACTAACATGTAGTTTTAGCTGAACACTGTGATCAGGACGCACTGCACTAACTTGTAGCTTTAGATGAACACTGTGCAGAGGTCTCACTACACTAACTTGTAGTTTTAGCTGGACACTGTGAGCAGGACGCACTGCACTAACTTGTAGCTTTAGATGAACACTGTGATGAGCTCGCAAAAAATAACTTGTAGGTTTAGCTGAACACTGTGAGGAGAATGCACCACACTAACATGTAGTTTTAGCTGAACACTGTCAGCAGGACGCACTGCACTAACTTGTAGCTTTAGATGAACACTGTGCAGAGGTCTCACTACACTAATTTGTAGTTTTAGCTGAACACTGTGAGCAGGACGCACTACACTAACTTGTAGCTTTAGATGAACACTGTGCAGAGCTCGCAAAAAAATAACTTGTACGTTTAGCTGAACACTGTGAGGAGGATGAACAACACTAACATGTAGTTTTAGCTGAACACTGTGAGCAGGACGCACTGCACTAACTTGTAGCTTTAGATGAACACTGTGCAGAGCTCGCAAAAAAATAACTTGTAGGTTTAGCTGAACACTGTGAGGAGGATGCACCACACTAACATGTAGTTTTAGCTGAACACTGTGAGCAGGATGAACTGCACTAACTTGCAGCTTTAGATGAACACTGTGCAGAGGTCTCACTACACTAACTTGTAGTTTTAGCTGAACACTGTGAGCAGGACGTACTACACTAACTTGTAGCTTTAGATGGACACTGTGCAGAGCTCGCAAAAAAATAACTTGTAGGTTTAGCTGAACACTGTGAGGAGGATGCACCACACTAACATGTAGTTTTAGCTGAACACTGTGAGCAGGACGCACTGCACTAACTTGTAGCTTTAGATGAACACTGTGAAGAGCTCGCAAAAAATAACTTGTAGGTTTAGCTGAACACTGTGAGGAGAATGCACGACACTAACATGTAGTTTTAGCTGAACAGTGTGAGCAGGACGCACTGCACTAACTTGTAGCTTTAGATGAACACTGTGCAGAGGTCTCACTACACTAACTTGTAGTTTTAGCTGAACACTGTGAGCAGGACGCACTGCACTAACTTGTAGCTTTAGATGAACACTGTGCAGAGGTCTCACTACACTAACTTGTAGTTTTAGCTGAACACTGTGAGCAGGACGCACTGCACTAACTTGTAGCTTTAGATGAACACTGTGAAGAGCTCGCAAAAAATAACTTGTAGGTTTAGCTGAACACTGTGAGGAGGATGCACCACACTAACATGTAGTTTTAGCTGAACATGTGAGCAGGACGCACTGCACTAACTTGTAGCTTTAGATGAACACTGTGCAGAGGTCTCACTACACTAACTTGTAGTTTTAGCTGAACACTGTGAGCAGGACGCACTACACTAACTTGTAGCTTTAGATGAACACTGTGCAGAGCTCGCAAAAAAATAACTTGTAGGTTTAGCTGAACACTGTGAGGAGGACGCAAAACACAAACTTGTAGTTTTAGCTGAACACTGTGAGCAGGATGCACTACACTAACTTGTAGTTTTAGCTGAACACTGTGCAGAGGTCTCACTACACTAACTTGTAGTTTTAGCTGAACACTGTGAGGACTCACTTCACTAACTTGTAGTTTTAGCTGAACACTGTGAGGAGGACGCACCACACTGACTTGTAGTTTTAGTTGAACACTATGAGCAGGACGCACTGCACTAACTTGTAGCTTTAGATGAACACTGTGCAGAGCTCGCAAAAAATAACTTGTAGGTTTAGCTGAACACTGTGAGGAGAATGCACCACACTAACTTGTAGTTTTAGCTGAACACTGTGAGCAGGAAGCACTGCACTAACTTGTAGCTTTAGATGAACACTGTGCAGAGCTCGCAAAAAAATAACTTGTAGGTTTAGCTGAACACTGTGAGGAGGATGCACCACACTAACATGTAGTTTTAGCTGAACACTGTGAGCAGGACGCACTGCACTAACTTGTAGGTTTAGATGAACACTGTGCAGAGGTCTCACTACACTAACTTGTAGTTTTAGCTGAACATTGTGAGCAGGACGCACTACACTAACTTGTAGCTTTAGATGAACACTGTGCAGAGCTCGCAAAAAAATAACTTGTAGGTTTAGCTGAACACTGTGAGGAGGATGCACCACACTAACATGTAGTTTTAGCAGAACACTGTGATCAGGATGCACTGCACTAACTTGTAGCTTTAGATGAACACTGTGCAGAGGTCTCACTACACTCATTTGTAGTTTTAGCTGAACACTGTGAGCAGGACGCACTGCACTAACTTGTAGCTTTAGATGAACACTGTGCAGAGCTCGCAAAAAAATAACTTGTAGGTTTAGCTGAACACTGTGAGGAGGATGCACCACACTAACATGTAGTTTTAGCTGAACACTGTGATCAGGATACACTGCACTAACTTGTAGCTTTAGATGAACACTGTGCAGAGGTCTCACTACACTAACTTGTAGTTTTAGCTGAACACTTTGAGCAGGACGCACTACACTAACTTGTAGCTTTAGATGAACACTGTGCAGAGCTCGCAAAAAAATAACTTGTAGGTTTAGCTGAACACTGTGAGGAGGATGCACCACACTAATATGCAGTTTTAGCTGAACACTGTGAGCAGGACGCACTGCACTAACTTGTAGCTTTAGATGAACACTGTGCAGAGGTCTCAATACACTAACTTGTAGTTTTAGCTGAACACTGTGATCAGGATGCACTGCACTAACTTGTAGCTTTAGATGAACACTGTGCAGAGGTCTCACTACACTAACTTGTAGTTTTAGCTGAACACTGTGAGCAGGACGCACTGCACTAACTTGTAGCTTTAGATGAACACTGTGCAGAGCTCGCAAAAAAATAACTTGTAGGTTTAGCTGAACACTGTGAGGAGGATGCACCACACTAACATGTAGTTTTAGCTGAACACTGTGATCAGGACACACTGCACTAACTTGTAGCTTTAGATGAACACTGTGCATAGGTCTCACTACACTAACTTGTAGTTTTAGCTGAACACTTTTAGCAGGACGCACTACACTAACTTGTAGCTTTAGATGAACACTGTGCAGAGCTCACAAAAAATAACTTGTAGGTTTAGCTGAACACTGTGAGGAGGATGCACCACACTAACATGTAGTTTTAGCTGAACACTGTCATCAGAATGCACTGCACTAACTTGTAGCTTTAGATGAACACTGTGCAGAGCTCGCAAAAAAATAACTTGTAGGTTTAGCTGAACACTGTGAGGAGGATGCACCACACTAACATGTAGTTTTAGCTGAACACTGTGAGCAGGACGCACTGCACTAACTTGTAGCTTTAGATGAACACTGTGCAGAGGTCTCACTACACTAACTTGTAGTTTTAGCTGAACACTTTGAGCAGCACACACTACACTAACTTGTAGCTTTAGATGAACACTGTGCAGAGCTCGCAAAAAAATAACTTGTAGGTTTAGCTGAACACTGTGAGGAGGATGCACCACACTAACATGTAGTTTTAGCTGAACACTGTGAGCAGGACGCACTACACTAACTTGTAGCTTTAGATGAACACTGTGCAGAGCTCGCAAAAAAATAGCTTGTAGGTTTAGCTGAACACTGTGAGGAGGATGCACCACACTAACATGTAGTTTTAGCTGAACACTGTGAGCAGGACGCACTGCACTAACTTGTAGGTTTAGATGAACACTGTGCAGAGGTCTCACTACACTAACTTGTAGTTTTAGCTGAACATTGTGAGCAGGACGCACTACACTAACTTGTAGCTTTAGATGAACACTGTGCAGAGCTCGCAAAAAAATAACTTGTAGGTTTAGCTGAACACTGTGAGGAGGATGCACCACACTAACATGTAGTTTTAGCAGAACACTGTGATCAGGATGCACTGCACTAACTTGTAGCTTTAGATGAACACTGTGCAGAGGTCTCACTACACTCATTTGTAGTTTTAGCTGAACACTGTGAGCAGGACGCACTGCACTAACTTGTAGCTTTAGATGAACACTGTGCAGAGCTCGCAAAAAAATAACTTGTAGGTTTAGCTGAACACTGTGAGGAGGATGCACCACACTAACATGTAGTTTTAGCTGAACACTGTGATCAGGATACACTGCACTAACTTGTAGCTTTAGATGAACACTGTGCAGAGGTCTCACTACACTAACTTGTAGTTTTAGCTGAACACTTTGAGCAGGACGCACTACACTAACTTGTAGCTTTAGATGAACACTGTGCAGAGCTCGCAAAAAAATAACTTGTAGGTTTAGCTGAACACTGTGAGGAGGATGCACCACACTAATATGCAGTTTTAGCTGAACACTGTGAGCAGGACGCACTGCACTAACTTGTAGCTTTAGATGAACACTGTGCAGAGGTCTCAATACACTAACTTGTAGTTTTAGCTGAACACTGTGATCAGGATGCACTGCACTAACTTGTAGCTTTAGATGAACACTGTGCAGAGGTCTCACTACACTAACTTGTAGTTTTAGCTGAACACTGTGAGCAGGACGCACTGCACTAACTTGTAGCTTTAGATGAACACTGTGCAGAGCTCGCAAAAAAATAACTTGTAGGTTTAGCTGAACACTGTGAGGAGGATGCACCACACTAACATGTAGTTTTAGCTGAACACTGTGATCAGGACACACTGCACTAACTTGTAGCTTTAGATGAACACTGTGCATAGGTCTCACTACACTAACTTGTAGTTTTAGCTGAACACTTTTAGCAGGACGCACTACACTAACTTGTAGCTTTAGATGAACACTGTGCAGAGCTCACAAAAAATAACTTGTAGGTTTAGCTGAACACTGTGAGGAGGATGCACCACACTAACATGTAGTTTTAGCTGAACACTGTCATCAGAATGCACTGCACTAACTTGTAGCTTTAGATGAACACTGTGCAGAGCTCGCAAAAAAATAACTTGTAGGTTTAGCTGAACACTGTGAGGAGGATGCACCACACTAACATGTAGTTTTAGCTGAACACTGTGAGCAGGACGCACTGCACTAACTTGTAGCTTTAGATGAACACTGTGCAGAGGTCTCACTACACTAATTTGTAGTTTTAGCTGAACACTGTGAGCAGGACGCACTGCACTAACTTGTAGCTTTAGATGAACACTGTGCAGAGCTCGCAAAAAAATAACTTGTAGGTTTAGCTGAACACTGTGAGGAGGATGCACCACACTAACATGTAGTTTTAGCTGAACACTGTGATCAGGACACACTGCAATAACTTGTAGCTTTAGATGAACACTGTGCATAGGTCTCACTACACTAACTTGTAGTTTTAGCTGAACACTTTGAGCAGGACGCACTACACTAACTTGTAGCTTTAGATGAACACTGTGCAGAGCTCACAAAAAATAACTTGTAGGTTTAGCTGAACACTGTGAGGAGGATGCACCACACTAACATGTAGTTTTAGCTGAACACTGTGATCAGAATGCACTGCACTAACTTGTAGCTTTAGATGAACACTGTGCCGAGCTCACAAAAAAATAACTTGTAGGTTTAGCTGAACACTGTGAGGAGGATGCACCACACTAACATGTAGTTTTAGCTGAACACTGTGAGCAGGACGCACTGTAGTAACTTGTAGCTTTAGATGAACACTGTGCAGAGGTCTCATTACACTAACTTGTAGTTTTAGCTGAACACTTTGAGCAGCACACACTACACTAACTTGTAGCTTTAGATGAACACTGTGGAGAGCTCGCAAAAAAATAACTTGTAGGTTTAGCTGAACACTGTGAGGAGGATGCACCACACTAACATGTAGTTTTAGCTGAACACTGTGAGCAGGACGCACTACACTAACTTGTAGCTTTAGATGAACACTGTGCAGAGCTCGGAAAAAAATAACTTGTAGGTTTAGCTGAACACTGTGAGGAGGATGCACCATACTAACATGTAGTTTTAGCTGAACACTGTGAGCAGGACGCACTGCACTAACTTGTAGCTTTAGATGAACACTGTGCAGAGGTCTCAATACACTAACTTGTAGTTTTAGCTGAACACTGTGATCAGGATGCACTGCACTAACTTGTAGCTTTAGATGAACACTGTGCAGAGGTCTCACTACACTAATTTGTAGTTTTAGCTGAACACTGTGAGCAGGACGCACTGCACTAACTTGTAGCTTTAGATGAACACTGTGCAGAGCTCGCAAAAAAATAACTTGTAGGTTTAGCTGAACACTGTGAGGAGGATGCACCACACTAACATGTAGTTTTAGCTGAACACTGTGATCAGGACACACTGCACTAACTTGTAGCTTTAGATGAACACTGTGCATAGGTCTCACTACACTAACTTGTAGTTTTAGCTGAACACTTTGAGCAGGACGCACTACACTAACTTGTAGCTTTAGATGAACACTGTGCAGAGCTCGCAAAAAAATAACTTGTAGGTTTAGCTGAACACTGTGAGGAGGATGCACCACACTAACATGTAGTTTTAGCTGAACACTGTGAGCAGGACGCACTGCACTAACTTGTAGCTTTAGATGAACACTGTGCAGAGGTCTCACTACACTAACTTGTAGTTTTAGTTGAACACTGTGAGCAGCACACACTACACAAACTTGTAGCTTTAGATGAACACTGTTCAGAGCTCGCAAAAAAATAACTTGTAGGTTTAGCTGAACACTGTGAGGAGGATGCACCACACTAACATGTAGTTTTAGCTGAACACTGTGAGCAGGACGCACTGCACTAACTTGTAGCTTTAGATGAACACTGTGCAGAGGTCTCACTACACTAACTTGTAGTTTTAGCTGAACACTGTGAGCAGGACGCACTGCACTAACTTGTAGCTTTAGATGAACACTGTGCAGAGCTCGCAAAAAAATAACTTGTAGGTTTAGCTGAACACTGTGAGGAGGATGCACCACACTAACATGTAGTTTTAGCTGAACATGTGAGCAGGACGCACTGCACTAACTTGTAGCTTTAGATGAACACTGTGCAGAGGTCTCACTACACTAACTTGTAGTTTTAGCTGAACACTGTGAGCAGGACGCACTACACTAACTTGTGGCTTTAGATGAACACTGTGCAGAGCTCACAAAAAAATAACTTGTAGGTTTAGCTGAACACTGTGAGGAGGACGCACCGCACAAACTTGTAGTTTCAGCTGAACACTGTGAGCAGGATGCACTACACTAACTTGTAGTTTTAGCTGAACACTGTGCAGAGGTCTCACTACACTAACTTGTAGTTTTAGCTGAACACTGTGAGGACGCACTTCACTAACTTGTAGTTTTAGCTGAACACTGTGAGGAGGACGCACCACACTGACTTGTAGTTTTAGTTGAACACTATGAGCAGGACGCACTACACTAACTTGTAGCTTTAGATGAACACTGTGCAGAGCTCGCAAAAAATAACTTGTAGGTTTAGCTGAACACTGTGAGGAGAATGCACCACACTAACTTGTAGTTTTAGCTGAACACTGTGAGCAGGACGCACTGCACTAACTTGTAGCTTTAGATGAACACTGTGCAGAGCTCGCAAAAAAATAACTTGTAGGTTTAGCTGAACACTGTGAGGAGGACGCACAACACTGACTTGTAGTTTTAGCTGAACACTGTGAGCAGGACGCACTGCACTAACTTGTAGCTTTAGATGAACACTGTGCAGAGGTCTCACTACACTAACTTGTAGTTTTAGCTGAACACTGTGAGCAGGACGTACTACACTAACTTGTAGCTTTAGATGAACACTGTGCAGAGCTCGCAAAAAAATAACTTGTAGGTTTAGCTGAACACTGTGAGGAGGATGCAGCACACTAACATGTAGTTTTAGCTGAACACTGTGATCAGGACGCACTGCACTAACTTGTAGCTTTAGATGAACACTGTGCAGAGGTCTCACTACTCTAACTTGTAGTTTTAGCTGAACACTGTGAGCAGGACGCACGACACTAACTTGTAGCTTTAGATGAACACTGTTCAGAGCTCGCAAAAAAATAACTTGTAGATTTAGCTGAACACTGTGAGGAGGACGCACAACACTGACTTGTAGTTTTAGCTGAACACTGTGAGCAGGACGCACTGCACTAACTTGTAGCTTTAGATGAACACTGTGCAGAGGTCTCACTACACTAACTTGTAGTTTTAGCTGAACACTGTGAGCAGGACGTACTACACTAACTTGTAGCTTTAGATGAACACTGTGCAGAGCTCGCAAAAAAATAACTTGTAGGTTTAGCTGAACACTGTGAGGAGGATGCAGCACACTAACATGTAGTTTTAGCTGAACACTGTGATCAGGACGCACTTCACTAACTTTTAGCTTTAGATGAACACTGTGCAGAGGTCTCACTACACTAACTTGTAGTTTTAGCTGAACACTGTGAGCAGGACGCACGACACTAACTTGTAGCTTTAGATGAACACTGTTCAGAGCTCGCAAAAAAATAACTTGTAGATTTAGCTGAACACTGTGAGGAGGATGCACCATACTAACATGTAGTTTTAGCTGAACACTGTGAGCAGGACGCACTGCACTAACTTGTAGCTTTAGATGAACACTGTGCACAGGTCTCACTACACTAACTTGTAGTTTTAGCTGAACACTGTGAGCAGGACGCACTACACTAACTTGTAGCTTTAGATGAACACTGTGCAGAGCTCGCAAAAAAATAACTTGTAGGTTTAGCTGAACACTGTGAGGAGGATGCACCACTCTAACATGTAGTTTTAGCTGAGCACTATGAGCAGGACGCACTGCACTAACTTGTAGCTTTAGATGAACGCTGTGCAGAGCTCGCAAAAAAATAACTTGTAGGTGTAGCTGAACACTGTGAGGAGGACGCACAACACTGACTTGTAGTTTTAGCTGAACACTGTGAGCAGGACGCACTGCACTAACTTGTAGCTTTAGATGAACACTTTGCAGAGGTCTCACTACATCAACTTGTAGTTTTAGCTGAACACTTTGAGCAGGACGTACTACACTAACTTGTAGCTTTAGATGGACACTGTGCAGAGCTCGCAAAAAAATAACTTGTAGGTTTAGCTGAACACTGTGAGGAGGATGCAGCACACTAACATGTAGTTTTAGCTGAACACTGTGATCAGGACGCACTGCACTAACTTGTAGCTTTAGATGAACACTGTGCAGAGGTCTCACTACTCTAACTTGTAGTTTTAGCTGAACACTGTGAGCAGGACGCACGACACTAACTTGTAGCTTTAGATGAACACTGTTCAGAGCTCGCAAAAAAATAACTTGTAGATTTAGCTGAACACTGTGAGGAGGACGCACAACACTGACTTGTAGTTTTAGCTGAACACTGTGAGCAGGACGCACTGCACTAACTTGTAGCTTTAGATGAACACTGTGCAGAGGTCTCACTACACTAACTTGTAGTTTTAGCTGAACACTGTGAGCAGGACGTACTACACTAACTTGTAGCTTTAGATGAACACTGTGCAGAGCTCGCAAAAAAATAACTTGTAGGTTTAGCTGAACACTGTGAGGAGGATGCAGCACACTAACATGTAGTTTTAGCTGAACACTGTGATCAGGACGCACTTCACTAACTTTTAGCTTTAGATGAACACTGTGCAGAGGTCTCACTACACTAACTTGTAGTTTTAGCTGAACACTGTGAGCAGGACGCACGACACTAACTTGTAGCTTTAGATGAACACTGTTCAGAGCTCGCAAAAAAATAACTTGTAGATTTAGCTGAACACTGTGAGGAGGATGCACCATACTAACATGTAGTTTTAGCTGAACACTGTGAGCAGGACGCACTGCACTAACTTGTAGCTTTAGATGAACACTGTGCACAGGTCTCACTACACTAACTTGTAGTTTTAGCTGAACACTGTGAGCAGGACGCACTACACTAACTTGTAGCTTTAGATGAACACTGTGCAGAGCTCACAAAAAAATAACTTGTAGGTTTAGCTGAACACTGTGAGGAGGATGCACCACTCTAACATGTAGTTTTAGCTGAGCACTATGAGCAGGACGCACTGCACTAACTTGTAGCTTTAGATGAACGCTGTGCAGAGCTCGCAAAAAAATAACTTGTAGGTGTAGCTGAACACTGTGAGGAGGACGCACAACACTGACTTGTAGTTTTAGCTGAACACTGTGAGCAGGACGCACTGCACTAACTTGTAGCTTTAGATGAACACTTTGCAGAGGTCTCACTACATCAACTTGTAGTTTTAGCTGAACACTTTGAGCAGGACGTACTACACTAACTTGTAGCTTTAGATGGACACTGTGCAGAGCTCGCAAAAAAATAACTTGTAGGTTTAGCTGAACACTGTGAGGAGGATGCACCACACTAACATGTAGTTTTAGCTGAACACTGTGATCAGGACGCACTGCACTAACTTGTAGCTTTATCTGAACACTGTTCAGAGGTCTCACTACACTAACTTGTAGTTTTAGCTGGACACTGTGAGCAGGACGCACTGCACTAACTTGTAGCTTTAGATGAACACTGTGAAGAGCTCGCAAAAAATAACTTGTAGGTTTAGCTGAACACTGTGAGGAGAATGCACCACACTAACATGTAGTTT
Source organism: Aquarana catesbeiana (assembly GCF_042186555.1). Taxonomy (NCBI): domain Eukaryota; kingdom Metazoa; phylum Chordata; class Amphibia; order Anura; family Ranidae; genus Aquarana; species Aquarana catesbeiana. The sequence continues at coordinate 446,919,769 of NC_133328.1, read as the reverse complement.
TAGCTGAACACTGTGAGCAGGACGCACTGCACTAACTTGTAGCTTTAGATGAACACTGTGCAGAGGTCTCACTACACTAACTTGTAGTTTTAGCTGAACACTGTGAGCAGGACGCACTACACTAACTTGTAGCTTTAGATGAACACTGTGCAGAGCTCGCAAAAAAATAACTTGTACGTTTAGCTGAACACTGTGAGGAGGATGAACAACACTAACATGTAGTTTTAGCTGAACACTGTGAGCAGGACGCACTGCACTAACTTGTAGCTTTAGATGAACACTGTGCAGAGCTCGCAAAAAAATAACTTGTAGGTTTAGCTGAACACTGTGAGGAGGATGCACCACACTAACATGTAGTTTTAGCTGAACACTGTGAGCAGGATGAACTGCACTAACTTGTAGCTTTAGATGAACACTGTGCAGAGGTCTCACTACACTAACTTGTAGTTTTAGCTGAACACTGTGAGCAGGACGTACTACACTAACTTGTAGCTTTAGATGAACACTGTGCAGAGCTCGCAAAAAAATAACTTGTAGGTTTAGCTGAACACTGTGAGGAGGATGCAGCACACTAACATGTAGTTTTAGCTGAACACTGTGATCAGGACGCACTGCACTAATTTGTAGCTTTAGATGAACACTGTGCAGAGGTCTCACTACTCTAACTTGTAGTTTTAGCTGAACACTGTGAGCAGGACGCACGACACTAACTTGTAGCTTTAGATGAACACTGTTCAGAGCTTGCAAAAAAATAACTTGTAGATTTAGCTGAACACTGTGAGGAGGATGCACCATACTAACATGTAGTTTTAGCTGAACACTGTGAGCAGGACGCACTGCACTAACTTGTAGCTTTAGATGAACACTGTGCAGAGGTCTCACTACACTAACTTGTAGTTTTAGCTAAACACTGTGAGCAGGACGCACTACACTAACTTGTAGCTTTAGATGAACACTGTACAGAGCTCGCAAAAAAATAACTTGTAGGTTTAGCTGAACACTGTGAGGAGGATGCACCACTCTAACATGTAGTTTTAGCTGAACACTATGAGCAGGACGCACTGCAATAACTTGTAGCTTTAGATGAACGCTGTGCAGAGCTCGCAAAAAAATAACTTGTAGGTGTAGCTGAACACTGTGAGGAGGACGCACAACACTGACTTGTAGTTTTAGCTGAACACTGTGAGCAGGACGCACTGCACTAACTTGTAGCTTTAGATGAACACTGTGCAGAGGTCTCACTACACTAACTTGTAGTTTTAGCTGAACACTGTGAGCAGGACGTACTACACTAAATTGTAGCTTTAGATGGACACTGTGCAGAGCTCGCAAAAAAATAACTTGTAGGTTTAGCTGAACACTGTGAGGAGGATGCACCACACTAACATGTAGTTTTAGCTGAACACTGTGATCAGGACGCACTGCACTAACTTGTAGCTTTAGATGAACACTGTGCAGAGGTCTCACTACACTAACTTGTAGTTTTAGCTGGACACTGTGAGCAGGACGCACTGCACTAACTTGTAGCTTTAGATGAACACTGTGATGAGCTCGCAAAAAATAACTTGTAGGTTTAGCTGAACACTGTGAGGAGAATGCACCACACTAACATGTAGTTTTAGCTGAACACTGTCAGCAGGACGCACTGCACTAACTTGTAGCTTTAGATGAACACTGTGCAGAGGTCTCACTACACTAACTTGTAGTTTTAGCTGAACACTGTGAGCAGGACGCACTACACTAACTTGTAGCTTTAGATGAACACTGTGCAGAGCTCGCAAAAAAATAACTTGTACGTTTAGCTGAACACTGTGAGGAGGATGAACAACACTAACATGTAGTTTTAGCTGAACACTGTGAGCAGGACGCACTGCACTAACTTGTAGCTTTAGATGAACACTGTGCAGAGCTCGCAAAAAAATAACTTGTAGGTTTAGCTGAACACTGTGAGGAGGATGCACCACACTACCATGTAGTTTTAGCTGAACACTGTGAGCAGAATGAACTGCACTAACTTGTAGCTTTAGATGAACACTGTGCAGAGGTCTCACTACACTAACTTGTAGTTTTAGCTGAACACTGTGAGCAGGACGTACTACACTAACTTGTAGCTTTAGATGGACACTGTGCAGAGCTCGCAAAAAAATAACTTGTAGGTTTAGCTGAACACTGTGAGGAGGATGCACCACACTAACATGTAGTTTTAGCTGAACACTGTGAGCAGGACGCACTGCACTAACTTGTAGCTTTAGATGAACACTGTGAAGAGCTCGCAAAAAATAACTTGTAGGTTTAGCTGAACACTGTGAGGAGAATGCACGACACTAACATGTAGTTTTAGCTGAACAGTGTGAGCAGGACGCACTGCACTAACTTGTAGCTTTAGATGAACACTGTGCAGAGGTCTCACTACACAAACTTGTAGTTTTAGCTGAACACTGTGAGCAGGACGCACTGCACTAACTTGTAGCTTTAGATGAACACTGTGAAGAGCTCGCAAAAAAAAACTTGTAGGTTTAGCTGAACACTGTGAGGAGAATGCACGACACTAACATGTAGTTTTAGCTGAACACTGTGAGCAGGACGCACTGCACTAACTTGTAGCTTTAGATGAACACTGTGCAGAGCTCGCAAAAAAATAACTTGTAGGTTTAGCTTAACACTGTGAGGAGGATGCACCACACTAACATGTAGTTTTAGCTGAACAAGTGAGCAGGACGCACTGCACTAACTTGTAGCTTTAGATGAACACTGTGCAGAGGTCTCACTACACTAACTTGTAGTTTTAGCTGAACACTGTGAGCAGGACGCACTACACTAACTTGTAGCTTTAGATAAACACACTGTGCAGAGCTCGCAAAAAAATAACTTGTAGGTTTAGCTGAACACTGTGAGGAGGACGCACCGCACAAACTTGTAGTTTTAGCTGAACACTGTGAGCAGGACGCACTACACTAACTTGTAGCTTTAGATGAACACTGTGCAGAGCTCGCAAAAAAATAACTTGTACGTTTAGCTGAACACTGTGAGGAGGATGAACAACACTAACATGTAGTTTTAGCTGAACACTGTGAGCAGGACGCACTGCACTAACTTGTAGCTTTAGATGAACACTGTGCAGAGCTCGCAAAAAAATAACTTGTAGGTTTAGCTGAACACTGTGAGGAGGATGCACCACACTACCATGTAGTTTTAGCTGAACACTGTGAGCAGGATGAACTGCACTAACTTGTAGCTTTAGATGAACACTGTGCAGAGGTCTCACTACACTAACTTGTAGTTTTAGCTGAACACTGTGAGCAGGACGTACTACACTAACTTGTAGCTTTAGATGGACACTGTGCAGAGCTCGCAAAAAAATAACTTGTAGGTTTAGCTGAACACTGTGAGGAGGATGCACCACACTAACATGTAGTTTTAGCTGAACACTGTGAGCAGGACGCACTGCACTAACTTGTAGCTTTAGATGAACACTGTGAAGAGCTCGCAAAAAATAACTTGTAGGTTTAGCTGAACACTGTGAGGAGAATGCACGACACTAACATGTAGTTTTAGCTGAACAGTGTGAGCAGGACGCACTGCACTAACTTGTAGCTTTAGATGAACACTGTGCAGAGGTCTCACTACACAAACTTGTAGTTTTAGCTGAACACTGTGAGCAGGACGCACTGCACTAACTTGTAGCTTTAGATGAACACTGTGAAGAGCTCGCAAAAAAAAACTTGTAGGTTTAGCTGAACACTGTGAGGAGAATGCACGACACTAACATGTAGTTTTAGCTGAACACTGTGAGCAGGACGCACTGCACTAACTTGTAGCTTTAGATGAACACTGTGCAGAGCTCGCAAAAAAATAACTTGTAGGTTTAGCTGAACACTGTGAGGAGGATGCACCACACTAACATGTAGTTTTAGCTGAACATGTGAGCAGGACGCACTGCACTAACTTGTAGCTTTAGATGAACACTGTGCAGAGGTCTCACTACACTAACTTGTAGTTTTAGCTGAACACTGTGAGCAGGACGCACTACACTAACTTGTAGCTTTAGATGAACACTGTGCAGAGCTCGCAAAAAAATAACTTGTAGGTTTAGCTGAACACTGTGAGGAGGACGCACCGCACAAACTTGTAGTTTTAGCTGAACACTGTGAGCAGGATGCACTACACTAACTTGTAGTTTTAGCTGAACACTGTGCAGAGGTCTCACTACACTAACTTGTAGTTTTAGCTGAACACTGTGAGGACGCACTTCACTAACTTGTAGTTTTAGCTGAACACTGTGAGGAGGACGGACCACACTGACTTGTAGTTTTAGTTGAACACTATGAGCAGGACGCACTGCACTAACTTGTAGCTTTAGATGAACACTGTGCAGAGCTCGCAAAAAATAACTTGTAGGTTTAGCTGAACACTGTGAGGAGAATGCACCACACTAACTTGTAGTTTTAGCTGAACACTGTGAGCAGGACGCACTGCACTAACTTGTAGCTTTAGATGAACACTGTGCAGAGGTCTCACTACACTAACTTGTAGTTTTAGTTGAACACTGTGAGCAGCACACACTACACTAACTTGTAGCTTTAGATGAACACTGTTCAGAGCTCGCAAAAAAATAACTTGTAGGTTTAGCTGAACACTGTGAGGAGGATGCACCACACTAACATGTAGTTTTAGCTGAACACTGTGAGCAGGACGCACTGCCCTAACTTGTAGCTTTAGATGAACACTGTGCAGAGCTCGCAAAAAAATAACTTGTAGGTTTAGCTGAACACTGTGAGGAGGATGCACCACACTAACATGTAGTTTTAGCTGAACACTGTGAGCAGGACGAACTGCACTAACTTGTAGCTTTAGATGAACACTGTGCAGAGGTCTCACTACACTAACTTGTAGTTTTAGCTGAACACTGTGAGCACGACGCACTACACTAACTTGTAGCTTTAGATGAACACTGTGCAGAGCTCGCAAAAAAATAACTTGTAGGTTTAGCTGAACACTGTGAGGAGGATGCACCACACTAACATGTAGTTTTAGCTGAACACTGTGAGCAGGACACACTGCACTAACTTGTAGCTTTAGATGAACACTGTGCAGAGGTCTCACTACACTAACTTGTAGTTTTAGCTGAACACTGTGAGCAGGACGCACTACACTAACTTGTAGCTTTAGATGAACACTGTGCAGAGCTCGCAAAAAAAGAACTTGTAGGTTTTGCTGAACACTATGAGGAGGACGCACCGCACTAACTTGTAGTTTTAGCTGAACACTGTGAGCAGGATGCACTACACTAACTTGTAGTTTTAGCTGAACACTGTGCAGAGGTCTCACTAGACTAACTTGTAGTTTTAGCTGAACACTGTGAGGACGCACTACACTAACTTGTAGTTTTAGCTGAACACTGTGAGGAGGACGCACCACACTGACTTGTAGTTTTAGTTGAACACTATGAGCAGGATGCACTGCACTAACTTGTAGCTTTAGATGAACACTGTGCAGAGCTCGCAAAAAAATAACTTGTAGGTTTAGCTGAACACTGTGAGGAGGACGCACCACACTAACTTGTAGTTTTAGCTGAACACTGTGAGCAGGACGCACTACACTAACTTGTAGTTTTAGCTGAACACTGTGCAGAGGTCTCACTACACTAATTGTAATTTTAGCTGAACACTGTGAGGACGCACTACACTAACTTGTAGTTTTAGCTGAACACTGTGATCAAGACGCACTGCACTAACTTGTAGCTTTAGATGAACACTGTGCAGAGCTGGCAAAAAAATAACTTGTAGGTTTAGCTGAACACTGTGAGGAGGACGCACCACACTAACTTGTAGTTTTAGCTGAACACTGTGAGCAGGACGCACTGCACTAACTTGTAGCTTTAGATGAACACTGTGCAGAGCTCGCAAAAAAATAACTTGTAGGTTTAGCTGAACACTGTGAGGAGGACGCACAACACTGACTTGTAGTTTTAGCTGAACACTGTGAGCAGGACGCACTGCACTAACTTGTAGCTTTAGATGAACACTGTGCAGAGGTCTCACTACACTAACTTGTAGTTTTAGCTGAACACTGTGTGCAGGACGTACTACACTAACTTGTAGCTTTAGATGAACACTGTGCAGAGCTCGCAAAAAAATAACTTGTAGGTTTAGCTGAACACTGTGAGGAGGATGCAGCACACTAACATGTAGTTTTAGCTGAACACTGTGATCAGGACGCACTGCACTAACTTGTAGCTTTAGATGAACACTGTTCAGAGCTCGCAAAAAAATAACTTGTAGATTTAGCTGAACACTGTGAGGAGGATGCACCATACTAACATGTAGTTTTAGCTGAACACTGTGAGCAGGACGCACTGCACTAACTTGTAGCTTTAGATGAACACTGTGCACAGGTCTCACTACACTAACTTGTAGTTTTAGCTGAACACTGTGAGCAGGACGCACTACACTAACTTGTAGCTTTAGATGAACACTGTGCAGAGCTCGCAAAAAAATAACTTGTAGGTTTAGCTGAACACTGTGAGGAGGATGCACCACTCTAACATGTAGTTTTAGCTGAACACTATGAGCAGGACGCACTGCACTAACTTGTAGCTTTAGATGAACGCTGTGCAGAGCTCGCAAAAAAATAACTTGTAGGTGTAGCTGAACACTGTGAGGAGAATGCACCACACTAACATGTAGTTTTAGCTGAACACTGTGAGCAGGACGCACTGCACTAACTTGTAGCTTTAGATGAACACTGTGCAGAGGTCTCACTACACTAACTTGTAGTTTTAGCTGAACACTGTGAGCAGGTCGTACTACACTAAATTGTAGCTTTAGATGGACACTGTGCAGAGCTCGCAAAAAAATAACTTGTAGGTTTAGCTGAACACTGTGAGGAGGATGCACCACACTAACATGTAGTTTTAGCTGAACACTGTGATCAGGACGCACTGCACTAACTTGTAGCTTTAGATGAACACTGTGATGAGCTCGCAAAAAATAACTTGTAGGTTTAGCTGAACACTGTGAGGAGAATGCACCACACTAACATGTAGTTTTAGCTGAACACTGTCAGCAGGACGCACTGCACTAACTTGTAGCTTTAGATGAACACTGTGCAGAGGTCTCACTACACTAATTTGTAGTTTTAGCTGAACACTGTGAGCAGGACGCACTACACTAACTTGTAGCTTTAGATGAACACTGTGCAGAGCTCGCAAAAAAATAACTTGTACGTTTAGCTGAACACTGTGAGGAGGATGAACAACACTAACATGTAGTTTTAGCTGAACACTGTGAGCAGGACGCACTGCACTAACTTGTAGCTTTAGATGAACACTGTGCAGAGCTCGCAAAAAAATAACTTGTAGGTTTAGCTGAACACTGTGAGGAGGATGCACCACACTAACATGTAGTTTTAGCTGAACACTGTGAGCAGGATGAACTGCACTAACTTGCAGCTTTAGATGAACACTGTGCAGAGGTCTCACTACACTAACTTGTAGTTTTAGCTGAACACTGTGAGCAGGACGTACTACACTAACTTGTAGCTTTAGATGGACACTGTGCAGAGCTCGCAAAAAAATAACTTGTAGGTTTAGCTGAACACTGTGAGGAGGATGCACCACACTAACATGTAGTTTTAGCTGAACACTGTGAGCAGGACGCACTGCACTAACTTGTAGCTTTAGATGAACACTGTGAAGAGCTCGCAAAAAATAACTTGTAGGTTTAGCTGAACACTGTGAGGAGAATGCACGACACTAACATGTAGTTTTAGCTGAACAGTGTGAGCAGGACGCACTGCACTAACTTGTAGCTTTAGATGAACACTGTGCAGAGGTCTCACTACACTAACTTGTAGTTTTAGCTGAACACTGTGAGCAGGACGCACTGCACTAACTTGTAGCTTTAGATGAACACTGTGAAGAGCTCGCAAAAAATAACTTGTAGGTTTAGCTGAACACTGTGAGGAGAATGCACGACACTAACATGTAGTTTTAGCTGAACACTGTGAGCAGGACGCACTGCACTAACTTGTAGCTTTAGATGAACACTGTGCAGAGCTCGCAAAAAAATAACTTGTAGTTTTAGCTGAACACTGTGAGCAGGACGCACTACACTAACTTGTAGCTTTAGATGAACACTGTGCAGAGCTCGCAAAAAAATAACTTGTAGGTTTAGCTGAACACTGTGAGGAGGACGCAAAACACAAACTTGTAGTTTTAGCTGAACACTGTGAGCAGGATGCACTACACTAACTTGTAGTTTTAGCTGAACACTGTGCAGAGGTCTCACTACACTAACTTGTAGTTTTAGCTGAACACTGTGAGGACTCACTTCACTAACTTGTAGTTTTAGCTGAACACTGTGAGGAGGACGCACCACACTGACTTGTAGTTTTAGTTGAACACTATGAGCAGGACGCACTGCACTAACTTGTAGCTTTAGATGAACACTGTGCAGAGCTCGAAAAAAATAACTTGTAGGTTTAGCTGAACACTGTGAGGAGAATGCACCACACTAACTTGTAGTTTTAGCTGAACACTGTGAGCAGGAAGCACTGCACTAACTTGTAGCTTTAGATGAACACTGTGCAGAGCTCGCAAAAAAATAACTTGTAGGTTTAGCTGAACACTGTGAGGAGGATGCACCACACTAACATGTAGTTTTAGCTGAACACTGTGAGCAGGACGCACTGCACTAACTTGTAGGTTTAGATGAACACTGTGCAGAGGTCTCACTACACTAACTTGTAGTTTTAGCTGAACATTGTGAGCAGGACGCACTACACTAACTTGTAGCTTTAGATGAACACTGTGCAGAGCTCGCAAAAAAATAACTTGTAGGTTTAGCTGAACACTGTGAGGAGGATGCACCACACTAACATGTAGTTTTAGCAGAACACTGTGATCAGGATGCACTGCACTAACTTGTAGCTTTAGATGAACACTGTGCAGAGGTCTCACTACACTCATTTGTAGTTTTAGCTGAACACTGTGAGCAGGACGCACTGCACTAACTTGTAGCTTTAGATGAACACTGTGCAGAGCTCGCAAAAAAATAACTTGTAGGTTTAGCTGAACACTGTGAGGAGGATGCACCACACTAACATGTAGTTTTAGCTGAACACTGTGATCAGGATACACTGCACTAACTTGTAGCTTTAGATGAACACTGTGCAGAGGTCTCACTACACTAACTTGTAGTTTTAGCTGAACACTTTGAGCAGGACGCACTACACTAACTTGTAGCTTTAGATGAACACTGTGCAGAGCTCGCAAAAAAATAACTTGTAGGTTTAGCTGAACACTGTGAGCAGGACGCACTACACTAACTTGTAGCTTTAGATGAACACTGTGCAGAGCTCGCAAAAAAAGAACTTGTAGGTTTTGCTGAACACTATGAGGAGGACGCACCGCACTAACTTGTAGTTTTAGCTGAACACTGTGAGCAGGATGCACTACACTAACTTGTAGTTTTAGCTGAACACTGTGCAGAGGTCTCACTAGACTAACTTGTAGTTTTAGCTGAACACTGTGAGGACGCACTACACTAACTTGTAGTTTTAGCTGAACACTGTGAGGAGGACGCACCACACTGATTGTAGTTTTAGTTGAACACTATGAGCAGGACGCACTGCACTAACTTGTAGCTTTAGATGAACACTGTGCAGAGCTCGCAAAAAAATAACTTGTAGGTTTAGCTGAACACTGTGAGGAGGACGCACCACACTAACTTGTAGTTTTAGCTGAACACTGTGAGCAGGACGCACTACACTAACTTGTAGTTTTAGCTGAACACTGTGCAGAGGTCTCACTACACTAATTGTAATTTTAGCTGAACACTGTGAGGACGCACTACACTAACTTGTAGTTTTAGCTGAACACTGTGAGGAGGACGCACCACACTAACTTGTAGTTTTAGCTGAACACTGTGATCAAGACGCACTGCACTAACTTGTAGCTTTAGATGAACACTGTGCAGAGCTGGCAAAAAAATAACTTGTAGGTTTAGCTGAACACTGTGAGGAGGACGCACCACACTAACTTGTAGTTTTAGCTGAACACTGTGAGCAGGACGCACTGCACTAACTTGTAGCTTTAGATGAACACTGTGCAGAGCTCGCAAAAAAATAACTTGTAGGTTTAGCTGAACACTGTGAGGAGGACGCACAACACTGACTTGTAGTTTTAGCTGAACACTGTGAGCAGGACGCACTGCACTAACTTGTAGCTTTAGATGAACACTGTGCAGAGGTCTCACTACACTAACTTGTAGTTTTAGCTGAACACTGTGAGCAGGACGTACTACACTAACTTGTAGCTTTAGATGAACACTGTGCAGAGCTCGCAAAAAAATAACTTGTAGGTTTAGCTGAACACTGTGAGGAGGATGCAGCACACTAACATGTAGTTTTAGCTGAACACTGTGATCAGGACGCACTGCACTAAATTGTAGCTTTAGATGAACACTGTGCAGAGGTCTCACTACTCTAACTTGTAGTTTTAGCTGAACACTGTGAGCAGGACGCACGACACTAACTTGTAGCTTTAGATGAACACTGTTCAGAGCTCGCAAAAAAATAACTTGTAGATTTAGCTGAACACTGTGAGGAGGATGCACCATACTAACATGTAGTTTTAGCTGAACACTGTGAGCAGGACGCACTGCACTAACTTGTAGCTTTAGATAAACACTGTGCACAGGTCTCACTACACTAACTTGTAGTTTTAGCTGAACACTGTGAGCAGGACGCACTACACTAACTTGTAGCTTTAGATGAACACTGTGCAGAGCTCGCAAAAAAATAACTTGTAGGTGTAGCTGAACACTGTGAGGAGGACGCACAACACTGACTTGTAGCTTTAGCTGAACACTGTGAGCAGGACGCACTGCACTAACTTGTAGCTTTAGATGAACACTGTGCAGAGGTCTCACTACATCAACTTGTAGTTTTAGCTGAACACTGTGAGCAGGACACTCACTTGTAGCTTTAGATGGACACTGTGCAGAGCTCGCAAAAAAATAACTTGTAGGTTTAGCTGAACACTGTGAGGAGGATGCACCACACTAACATGTAGTTTTAGCTGAACACTGTGATCAGGACGCACTGCACTAACTTGTAGCTTTAGATGAACACTGTGCAGAGGTCTCACTACACTAACTTGTAGTTTTAGCTGGACACTGTGAGCAGGACGCACTGCACTAACTTGTAGCTTTAGATGAACACTGTGAAGAGCTCGCAAAAAATAACTTGTAGGTTTAGCTGAACACTGTGAGGAGAATGCACCACACTAACATGTAGTTTTAGCTGAACACTGTGAGCAGGACGCACTGCACTAACTTGTAGCTTTAGATGAACACTGTGCAGAGGTCTCACTACACTAACTTGTAGTTTTAGCTGAACACTGTGAGCAGGACGTACTACACTAACTTGTAGCTTTAGATGAACACTGTGCAGAGCTCGCAAAAAAATAACTTGTAGGTTTAGCTGAACACTGTGAGGAGGATGCAGCACACTAACATGTAGTTTTAGCTGAACACTGTGATCAGGACGCACTGCACTAACTTGTAGCTTTAGATGAACACTGTGCAGAGGTCTCACTACTCTAACTTGTAGTTTTAGCTGAACACTGTGAGCAGGACGCACGACACTAACTTGTAGCTTTAGATGAACACTGTTCAGAGCTCGCAAAAAAATAACTTGTAGATTTAGCTGAACACTGTGAGGAGGATGCACCATACTAACATGTAGTTTTAGCTGAACACTGTGAGCAGGACGCACTACACTAACTTGTAGCTTTAGATGAACACTGTGCAGAGGTCTCACTACACTAACTTGTAGTTTTAGCTGAACACTGTGAGCAGGACGCACTACACTAACACACTAACTTGTAGCTTTAGATGAACACTGTACAGAGCTCGCAAAAAAATAACTTGTAGGTTTAGCTGAACACTGTGAGGAGGATGCACCACTCTAACATGTAGTTTTAGCTGAACACTATGAGCAGGACGCACTGCAATAACTTGTAGCTTTAGATGAACGCTGTGCAGAGCTCGCAAAAAAATAACTTGTAGGTGTAGCTGAACACTGTGAGGAGGACGCACAACACTGACTTGTAGTTTTAGCTGAACACTGTGAGCAGGACGCACTGCACTAACTTGTAGCTTTAGATGAACACTGTGCAGAGGTCTCACTACACTAACTTGTAGTTTTAGCTGAACACTGTGAGCAGGACTTACTACACTAAATTGTAGCTTTAGATGGACACTGTGCAGAGCTCGCAAAAAAATAACTTGTAGGTTTAGCTGAACACTGTGAGGAGGATGCACCACACTAACATGTAGTTTTAGCTGAACACTGTGATCAGGACGCACTGCACTAACTTGTAGCTTTAGATGAACACTGTGCAGAGGTCTCACTACACTAACTTGTAGTTTTAGCTGGACACTGTGAGCAGGACGCACTGCACTAACTTGTAGCTTTAGATGAACACTGTGATGAGCTCGCAAAAAATAACTTGTAGGTTTAGCTGAACACTGTGAGGAGAATGCACCACACTAACATGTAGTTTTAGCTGAACACTGTCAGCAGGACGCACTGCACTAACTTGTAGCTTTAGATGAACACTGTGCAGAGGTCTCACTACACTAATTTGTAGTTTTAGCTGAACACTGTGAGCAGGACGCACTACACTAACTTGTAGCTTTAGATGAACACTGTGCAGAGCTCGCAAAAAAATAACTTGTACGTTTAGCTGAACACTGTGAGGAGGATGAACAACACTAACATGTAGTTTTAGCTGAACACTGTGAGCAGGACGCACTGCACTAACTTGTAGCTTTAGATGAACACTGTGCAGAGCTCGCAAAAAAATAACTTGTAGGTTTAGCTGAACACTGTGAGGAGGATGCACCACACTAACATGTAGTTTTAGCTGAACACTGTGAGCAGGATGAACTGCACTAACTTGCAGCTTTAGATGAACACTGTGCAGAGGTCTCACTACACTAACTTGTAGTTTTAGCTGAACACTGTGAGCAGGACGTACTACACTAACTTGTAGCTTTAGATGGACACTGTGCAGAGCTCGCAAAAAAATAACTTGTAGGTTTAGCTGAACACTGTGAGGAGGATGCACCACACTAACATGTAGTTTTAGCTGAACACTGTGAGCAGGACGCACTGCACTAACTTGTAGCTTTAGATGAACACTGTGAAGAGCTCGCAAAAAATAACTTGTAGGTTTAGCTGAACACTGTGAGGAGAATGCACGACACTAACATGTAGTTTTAGCTGAACAGTGTGAGCAGGACGCACTGCACTAACTTGTAGCTTTAGATGAACACTGTGCAGAGGTCTCACTACACTAACTTGTAGTTTTAGCTGAACACTGTGAGCAGGACGCACTGCACTAACTTGTAGCTTTAGATGAACACTGTGCAGAGGTCTCACTACACTAACTTGTAGTTTTAGCTGAACACTGTGAGCAGGACGCACTGCACTAACTTGTAGCTTTAGATGAACACTGTGAAGAGCTCGCAAAAAATAACTTGTAGGTTTAGCTGAACACTGTGAGGAGGATGCACCACACTAACATGTAGTTTTAGCTGAACATGTGAGCAGGACGCACTGCACTAACTTGTAGCTTTAGATGAACACTGTGCAGAGGTCTCACTACACTAACTTGTAGTTTTAGCTGAACACTGTGAGCAGGACGCACTACACTAACTTGTAGCTTTAGATGAACACTGTGCAGAGCTCGCAAAAAAATAACTTGTAGGTTTAGCTGAACACTGTGAGGAGGACGCAAAACACAAACTTGTAGTTTTAGCTGAACACTGTGAGCAGGATGCACTACACTAACTTGTAGTTTTAGCTGAACACTGTGCAGAGGTCTCACTACACTAACTTGTAGTTTTAGCTGAACACTGTGAGGACTCACTTCACTAACTTGTAGTTTTAGCTGAACACTGTGAGGAGGACGCACCACACTGACTTGTAGTTTTAGTTGAACACTATGAGCAGGACGCACTGCACTAACTTGTAGCTTTAGATGAACACTGTGCAGAGCTCGCAAAAAATAACTTGTAGGTTTAGCTGAACACTGTGAGGAGAATGCACCACACTAACTTGTAGTTTTAGCTGAACACTGTGAGCAGGAAGCACTGCACTAACTTGTAGCTTTAGATGAACACTGTGCAGAGCTCGCAAAAAAATAACTTGTAGGTTTAGCTGAACACTGTGAGGAGGATGCACCACACTAACATGTAGTTTTAGCTGAACACTGTGAGCAGGACGCACTGCACTAACTTGTAGGTTTAGATGAACACTGTGCAGAGGTCTCACTACACTAACTTGTAGTTTTAGCTGAACATTGTGAGCAGGACGCACTACACTAACTTGTAGCTTTAGATGAACACTGTGCAGAGCTCGCAAAAAAATAACTTGTAGGTTTAGCTGAACACTGTGAGGAGGATGCACCACACTAACATGTAGTTTTAGCAGAACACTGTGATCAGGATGCACTGCACTAACTTGTAGCTTTAGATGAACACTGTGCAGAGGTCTCACTACACTCATTTGTAGTTTTAGCTGAACACTGTGAGCAGGACGCACTGCACTAACTTGTAGCTTTAGATGAACACTGTGCAGAGCTCGCAAAAAAATAACTTGTAGGTTTAGCTGAACACTGTGAGGAGGATGCACCACACTAACATGTAGTTTTAGCTGAACACTGTGATCAGGATACACTGCACTAACTTGTAGCTTTAGATGAACACTGTGCAGAGGTCTCACTACACTAACTTGTAGTTTTAGCTGAACACTTTGAGCAGGACGCACTACACTAACTTGTAGCTTTAGATGAACACTGTGCAGAGCTCGCAAAAAAATAACTTGTAGGTTTAGCTGAACACTGTGAGGAGGATGCACCACACTAATATGCAGTTTTAGCTGAACACTGTGAGCAGGACGCACTGCACTAACTTGTAGCTTTAGATGAACACTGTGCAGAGGTCTCAATACACTAACTTGTAGTTTTAGCTGAACACTGTGATCAGGATGCACTGCACTAACTTGTAGCTTTAGATGAACACTGTGCAGAGGTCTCACTACACTAACTTGTAGTTTTAGCTGAACACTGTGAGCAGGACGCACTGCACTAACTTGTAGCTTTAGATGAACACTGTGCAGAGCTCGCAAAAAAATAACTTGTAGGTTTAGCTGAACACTGTGAGGAGGATGCACCACACTAACATGTAGTTTTAGCTGAACACTGTGATCAGGACACACTGCACTAACTTGTAGCTTTAGATGAACACTGTGCATAGGTCTCACTACACTAACTTGTAGTTTTAGCTGAACACTTTTAGCAGGACGCACTACACTAACTTGTAGCTTTAGATGAACACTGTGCAGAGCTCACAAAAAATAACTTGTAGGTTTAGCTGAACACTGTGAGGAGGATGCACCACACTAACATGTAGTTTTAGCTGAACACTGTCATCAGAATGCACTGCACTAACTTGTAGCTTTAGATGAACACTGTGCAGAGCTCGCAAAAAAATAACTTGTAGGTTTAGCTGAACACTGTGAGGAGGATGCACCACACTAACATGTAGTTTTAGCTGAACACTGTGAGCAGGACGCACTGCACTAACTTGTAGCTTTAGATGAACACTGTGCAGAGGTCTCACTACACTAACTTGTAGTTTTAGCTGAACACTTTGAGCAGCACACACTACACTAACTTGTAGCTTTAGATGAACACTGTGCAGAGCTCGCAAAAAAATAACTTGTAGGTTTAGCTGAACACTGTGAGGAGGATGCACCACACTAACATGTAGTTTTAGCTGAACACTGTGAGCAGGACGCACTACACTAACTTGTAGCTTTAGATGAACACTGTGCAGAGCTCGCAAAAAAATAGCTTGTAGGTTTAGCTGAACACTGTGAGGAGGATGCACCACACTAACATGTAGTTTTAGCTGAACACTGTGAGCAGGACGCACTGCACTAACTTGTAGGTTTAGATGAACACTGTGCAGAGGTCTCACTACACTAACTTGTAGTTTTAGCTGAACATTGTGAGCAGGACGCACTACACTAACTTGTAGCTTTAGATGAACACTGTGCAGAGCTCGCAAAAAAATAACTTGTAGGTTTAGCTGAACACTGTGAGGAGGATGCACCACACTAACATGTAGTTTTAGCAGAACACTGTGATCAGGATGCACTGCACTAACTTGTAGCTTTAGATGAACACTGTGCAGAGGTCTCACTACACTCATTTGTAGTTTTAGCTGAACACTGTGAGCAGGACGCACTGCACTAACTTGTAGCTTTAGATGAACACTGTGCAGAGCTCGCAAAAAAATAACTTGTAGGTTTAGCTGAACACTGTGAGGAGGATGCACCACACTAACATGTAGTTTTAGCTGAACACTGTGATCAGGATACACTGCACTAACTTGTAGCTTTAGATGAACACTGTGCAGAGGTCTCACTACACTAACTTGTAGTTTTAGCTGAACACTTTGAGCAGGACGCACTACACTAACTTGTAGCTTTAGATGAACACTGTGCAGAGCTCGCAAAAAAATAACTTGTAGGTTTAGCTGAACACTGTGAGGAGGATGCACCACACTAATATGCAGTTTTAGCTGAACACTGTGAGCAGGACGCACTGCACTAACTTGTAGCTTTAGATGAACACTGTGCAGAGGTCTCAATACACTAACTTGTAGTTTTAGCTGAACACTGTGATCAGGATGCACTGCACTAACTTGTAGCTTTAGATGAACACTGTGCAGAGGTCTCACTACACTAACTTGTAGTTTTAGCTGAACACTGTGAGCAGGACGCACTGCACTAACTTGTAGCTTTAGATGAACACTGTGCAGAGCTCGCAAAAAAATAACTTGTAGGTTTAGCTGAACACTGTGAGGAGGATGCACCACACTAACATGTAGTTTTAGCTGAACACTGTGATCAGGACACACTGCACTAACTTGTAGCTTTAGATGAACACTGTGCAGAGGTCTCACTACATCAACTTGTAGTTTTAGCTGAACACTGTGAGCAGGACACTCACTTGTAGCTTTAGATGGACACTGTGCAGAGCTCGCAAAAAAATAACTTGTAGGTTTAGCTGAACACTGTGAGGAGGATGCACCACACTAACATGTAGTTTTAGCTGAACACTGTGATCAGGACGCACTGCACTAACTTGTAGCTTTAGATGAACACTGTGCAGAGGTCTCACTACACTAACTTGTAGTTTTAGCTGGACACTGTGAGCAGGACGCACTGCACTAACTTGTAGCTTTAAATGAACACTGTGAAGAGCTCGCAAAAAATAACTTGTAGGTTTAGCTGAACACTGTGAGGAGAATGCACCACACTAACATGTAGTTTTAGCTGAACACTGTGAGCAGGACGCACTGCACTAACTTGTAGCTTTAGATGAACACTGTGCAGAGGTCTCACTACACTAACTTGTAGTTTTAGCTGAACACTGTGAGCAGGACGTACTACACTAACTTGTAGCTTTAGATGAACACTGTGCAGAGCTCGCAAAAAAATAACTTGTAGGTTTAGCTGAACACTGTGAGGAGGATGCAGCACACTAACATGTAGTTTTAGCTGAACACTGTGATCAGGACGCACTGCACTAACTTGTAGCTTTAGATGAACACTGTGCAGAGGTCTCACTACTCTAACTTGTAGTTTTAGCTGAACACTGTGAGCAGGACGCACGACACTAACTTGTAGCTTTAGATGAACACTGTTCAGAGCTCGCAAAAAAATAACTTGTAGATTTAGCTGAACACTGTGAGGAGGATGCACCATACTAACATGTAGTTTTAGCTGAACACTGTGAGCAGGACGCACTACACTAACTTGTAGCTTTAGATGAACACTGTGCAGAGGTCTCACTACACTAACTTGTAGTTTTAGCTGAACACTGTGAGCAGGACGCACTACACTAACACACTAACTTGTAGCTTTAGATGAACACTGTACAGAGCTCGCAAAAAAATAACTTGTAGGTTTAGCTGAACACTGTGAGGAGGATGCACCACTCTAACATGTAGTTTTAGCTGAACACTATGAGCAGGACGCACTGCAATAACTTGTAGCTTTAGATGAACGCTGTGCAGAGCTCGCAAAAAAATAACTTGTAGGTGTAGCTGAACACTGTGAGGAGGACGCACAACACTGACTTGTAGTTTTAGCTGAACACTGTGAGCAGGACGCACTGCACTAACTTGTAGCTTTAGATGAACACTGTGCAGAGGTCTCACTACACTAACTTGTAGTTTTAGCTGAACACTGTGAGCAGGACTTACTACACTAAATTGTAGCTTTAGATGGACACTGTGCAGAGCTCGCAAAAAAATAACTTGTAGGTTTAGCTGAACACTGTGAGGAGGATGCACCACACTAACATGTAGTTTTAGCTGAACACTGTGATCAGGACGCACTGCACTAACTTGTAGCTTTAGATGAACACTGTGCAGAGGTCTCACTACACTAACTTGTAGTTTTAGCTGGACACTGTGAGCAGGACGCACTGCACTAACTTGTAGCTTTAGATGAACACTGTGATGAGCTCGCAAAAAATAACTTGTAGGTTTAGCTGAACACTGTGAGGAGAATGCACCACACTAACATGTAGTTTTAGCTGAACACTGTCAGCAGGACGCACTGCACTAACTTGTAGCTTTAGATGAACACTGTGCAGAGGTCTCACTACACTAATTTGTAGTTTTAGCTGAACACTGTGAGCAGGACGCACTACACTAACTTGTAGCTTTAGATGAACACTGTGCAGAGCTCGCAAAAAAATAACTTGTACGTTTAGCTGAACACTGTGAGGAGGATGAACAACACTAACATGTAGTTTTAGCTGAACACTGTGAGCAGGACGCACTGCACTAACTTGTAGCTTTAGATGAACACTGTGCAGAGCTCGCAAAAAAATAACTTGTAGGTTTAGCTGAACACTGTGAGGAGGATGCACCACACTAACATGTAGTTTTAGCTGAACACTGTGAGCAGGATGAACTGCACTAACTTGCAGCTTTAGATGAACACTGTGCAGAGGTCTCACTACACTAACTTGTAGTTTTAGCTGAACACTGTGAGCAGGACGTACTACACTAACTTGTAGCTTTAGATGGACACTGTGCAGAGCTCGCAAAAAAATAACTTGTAGGTTTAGCTGAACACTGTGAGGAGGATGCACCACACTAACATGTAGTTTTAGCTGAACACTGTGAGCAGGACGCACTGCACTAACTTGTAGCTTTAGATGAACACTGTGAAGAGCTCGCAAAAAATAACTTGTAGGTTTAGCTGAACACTGTGAGGAGAATGCACGACACTAACATGTAGTTTTAGCTGAACAGTGTGAGCAGGACGCACTGCACTAACTTGTAGCTTTAGATGAACACTGTGCAGAGGTCTCACTACACTAACTTGTAGTTTTAGCTGAACACTGTGAGCAGGACGCACTGCACTAACTTGTAGCTTTAGATGAACACTGTGCAGAGGTCTCACTACACTAACTTGTAGTTTTAGCTGAACACTGTGAGCAGGACGCACTGCACTAACTTGTAGCTTTAGATGAACACTGTGAAGAGCTCGCAAAAAATAACTTGTAGGTTTAGCTGAACACTGTGAGGAGGATGCACCACACTAACATGTAGTTTTAGCTGAACATGTGAGCAGGACGCACTGCACTAACTTGTAGCTTTAGATGAACACTGTGCAGAGGTCTCACTACACTAACTTGTAGTTTTAGCTGAACACTGTGAGCAGGACGCACTACACTAACTTGTAGCTTTAGATGAACACTGTGCAGAGCTCGCAAAAAAATAACTTGTAGGTTTAGCTGAACACTGTGAGGAGGACGCAAAACACAAACTTGTAGTTTTAGCTGAACACTGTGAGCAGGATGCACTACACTAACTTGTAGTTTTAGCTGAACACTGTGCAGAGGTCTCACTACACTAACTTGTAGTTTTAGCTGAACACTGTGAGGACTCACTTCACTAACTTGTAGTTTTAGCTGAACACTGTGAGGAGGACGCACCACACTGACTTGTAGTTTTAGTTGAACACTATGAGCAGGACGCACTGCACTAACTTGTAGCTTTAGATGAACACTGTGCAGAGCTCGCAAAAAATAACTTGTAGGTTTAGCTGAACACTGTGAGGAGAATGCACCACACTAACTTGTAGTTTTAGCTGAACACTGTGAGCAGGAAGCACTGCACTAACTTGTAGCTTTAGATGAACACTGTGCAGAGCTCGCAAAAAAATAACTTGTAGGTTTAGCTGAACACTGTGAGGAGGATGCACCACACTAACATGTAGTTTTAGCTGAACACTGTGAGCAGGACGCACTGCACTAACTTGTAGGTTTAGATGAACACTGTGCAGAGGTCTCACTACACTAACTTGTAGTTTTAGCTGAACATTGTGAGCAGGACGCACTACACTAACTTGTAGCTTTAGATGAACACTGTGCAGAGCTCGCAAAAAAATAACTTGTAGGTTTAGCTGAACACTGTGAGGAGGATGCACCACACTAACATGTAGTTTTAGCAGAACACTGTGATCAGGATGCACTGCACTAACTTGTAGCTTTAGATGAACACTGTGCAGAGGTCTCACTACACTCATTTGTAGTTTTAGCTGAACACTGTGAGCAGGACGCACTGCACTAACTTGTAGCTTTAGATGAACACTGTGCAGAGCTCGCAAAAAAATAACTTGTAGGTTTAGCTGAACACTGTGAGGAGGATGCACCACACTAACATGTAGTTTTAGCTGAACACTGTGATCAGGATACACTGCACTAACTTGTAGCTTTAGATGAACACTGTGCAGAGGTCTCACTACACTAACTTGTAGTTTTAGCTGAACACTTTGAGCAGGACGCACTACACTAACTTGTAGCTTTAGATGAACACTGTGCAGAGCTCGCAAAAAAATAACTTGTAGGTTTAGCTGAACACTGTGAGGAGGATGCACCACACTAATATGCAGTTTTAGCTGAACACTGTGAGCAGGACGCACTGCACTAACTTGTAGCTTTAGATGAACACTGTGCAGAGGTCTCAATACACTAACTTGTAGTTTTAGCTGAACACTGTGATCAGGATGCACTGCACTAACTTGTAGCTTTAGATGAACACTGTGCAGAGGTCTCACTACACTAACTTGTAGTTTTAGCTGAACACTGTGAGCAGGACGCACTGCACTAACTTGTAGCTTTAGATGAACACTGTGCAGAGCTCGCAAAAAAATAACTTGTAGGTTTAGCTGAACACTGTGAGGAGGATGCACCACACTAACATGTAGTTTTAGCTGAACACTGTGATCAGGACACACTGCACTAACTTGTAGCTTTAGATGAACACTGTGCATAGGTCTCACTACACTAACTTGTAGTTTTAGCTGAACACTTTTAGCAGGACGCACTACACTAACTTGTAGCTTTAGATGAACACTGTGCAGAGCTCACAAAAAATAACTTGTAGGTTTAGCTGAACACTGTGAGGAGGATGCACCACACTAACATGTAGTTTTAGCTGAACACTGTCATCAGAATGCACTGCACTAACTTGTAGCTTTAGATGAACACTGTGCAGAGCTCGCAAAAAAATAACTTGTAGGTTTAGCTGAACACTGTGAGGAGGATGCACCACACTAACATGTAGTTTTAGCTGAACACTGTGAGCAGGACGCACTGCACTAACTTGTAGCTTTAGATGAACACTGTGCAGAGGTCTCACTACACTAACTTGTAGTTTTAGCTGAACACTTTGAGCAGCACACACTACACTAACTTGTAGCTTTAGATGAACACTGTGCAGAGCTCGCAAAAAAATAACTTGTAGGTTTAGCTGAACACTGTGAGGAGGATGCACCACACTAACATGTAGTTTTAGCTGAACACTGTGAGCAGGACGCACTACACTAACTTGTAGCTTTAGATGAACACTGTGCAGAGCTCGCAAAAAAATAGCTTGTAGGTTTAGCTGAACACTGTGAGGAGGATGCACCACACTAACATGTAGTTTTAGCTGAACACTGTGAGCAGGACGCACTGCACTAACTTGTAGGTTTAGATGAACACTGTGCAGAGGTCTCACTACACTAACTTGTAGTTTTAGCTGAACATTGTGAGCAGGACGCACTACACTAACTTGTAGCTTTAGATGAACACTGTGCAGAGCTCGCAAAAAAATAACTTGTAGGTTTAGCTGAACACTGTGAGGAGGATGCACCACACTAACATGTAGTTTTAGCAGAACACTGTGATCAGGATGCACTGCACTAACTTGTAGCTTTAGATGAACACTGTGCAGAGGTCTCACTACACTCATTTGTAGTTTTAGCTGAACACTGTGAGCAGGACGCACTGCACTAACTTGTAGCTTTAGATGAACACTGTGCAGAGCTCGCAAAAAAATAACTTGTAGGTTTAGCTGAACACTGTGAGGAGGATGCACCACACTAACATGTAGTTTTAGCTGAACACTGTGATCAGGATACACTGCACTAACTTGTAGCTTTAGATGAACACTGTGCAGAGGTCTCACTACACTAACTTGTAGTTTTAGCTGAACACTTTGAGCAGGACGCACTACACTAACTTGTAGCTTTAGATGAACACTGTGCAGAGCTCGCAAAAAAATAACTTGTAGGTTTAGCTGAACACTGTGAGGAGGATGCACCACACTAATATGCAGTTTTAGCTGAACACTGTGAGCAGGACGCACTGCACTAACTTGTAGCTTTAGATGAACACTGTGCAGAGGTCTCAATACACTAACTTGTAGTTTTAGCTGAACACTGTGATCAGGATGCACTGCACTAACTTGTAGCTTTAGATGAACACTGTGCAGAGGTCTCACTACACTAACTTGTAGTTTTAGCTGAACACTGTGAGCAGGACGCACTGCACTAACTTGTAGCTTTAGATGAACACTGTGCAGAGCTCGCAAAAAAATAACTTGTAGGTTTAGCTGAACACTGTGAGGAGGATGCACCACACTAACATGTAGTTTTAGCTGAACACTGTGATCAGGACACACTGCACTAACTTGTAGCTTTAGATGAACACTGTGCATAGGTCTCACTACACTAACTTGTAGTTTTAGCTGAACACTTTTAGCAGGACGCACTACACTAACTTGTAGCTTTAGATGAACACTGTGCAGAGCTCACAAAAAATAACTTGTAGGTTTAGCTGAACACTGTGAGGAGGATGCACCACACTAACATGTAGTTTTAGCTGAACACTGTCATCAGAATGCACTGCACTAACTTGTAGCTTTAGATGAACACTGTGCAGAGCTCGCAAAAAAATAACTTGTAGGTTTAGCTGAACACTGTGAGGAGGATGCACCACACTAACATGTAGTTTTAGCTGAACACTGTGAGCAGGACGCACTGCACTAACTTGTAGCTTTAGATGAACACTGTGCAGAGGTCTCACTACACTAATTTGTAGTTTTAGCTGAACACTGTGAGCAGGACGCACTGCACTAACTTGTAGCTTTAGATGAACACTGTGCAGAGCTCGCAAAAAAATAACTTGTAGGTTTAGCTGAACACTGTGAGGAGGATGCACCACACTAACATGTAGTTTTAGCTGAACACTGTGATCAGGACACACTGCAATAACTTGTAGCTTTAGATGAACACTGTGCATAGGTCTCACTACACTAACTTGTAGTTTTAGCTGAACACTTTGAGCAGGACGCACTACACTAACTTGTAGCTTTAGATGAACACTGTGCAGAGCTCACAAAAAATAACTTGTAGGTTTAGCTGAACACTGTGAGGAGGATGCACCACACTAACATGTAGTTTTAGCTGAACACTGTGATCAGAATGCACTGCACTAACTTGTAGCTTTAGATGAACACTGTGCCGAGCTCACAAAAAAATAACTTGTAGGTTTAGCTGAACACTGTGAGGAGGATGCACCACACTAACATGTAGTTTTAGCTGAACACTGTGAGCAGGACGCACTGTAGTAACTTGTAGCTTTAGATGAACACTGTGCAGAGGTCTCATTACACTAACTTGTAGTTTTAGCTGAACACTTTGAGCAGCACACACTACACTAACTTGTAGCTTTAGATGAACACTGTGGAGAGCTCGCAAAAAAATAACTTGTAGGTTTAGCTGAACACTGTGAGGAGGATGCACCACACTAACATGTAGTTTTAGCTGAACACTGTGAGCAGGACGCACTACACTAACTTGTAGCTTTAGATGAACACTGTGCAGAGCTCGGAAAAAAATAACTTGTAGGTTTAGCTGAACACTGTGAGGAGGATGCACCATACTAACATGTAGTTTTAGCTGAACACTGTGAGCAGGACGCACTGCACTAACTTGTAGCTTTAGATGAACACTGTGCAGAGGTCTCAATACACTAACTTGTAGTTTTAGCTGAACACTGTGATCAGGATGCACTGCACTAACTTGTAGCTTTAGATGAACACTGTGCAGAGGTCTCACTACACTAATTTGTAGTTTTAGCTGAACACTGTGAGCAGGACGCACTGCACTAACTTGTAGCTTTAGATGAACACTGTGCAGAGCTCGCAAAAAAATAACTTGTAGGTTTAGCTGAACACTGTGAGGAGGATGCACCACACTAACATGTAGTTTTAGCTGAACACTGTGATCAGGACACACTGCACTAACTTGTAGCTTTAGATGAACACTGTGCATAGGTCTCACTACACTAACTTGTAGTTTTAGCTGAACACTTTGAGCAGGACGCACTACACTAACTTGTAGCTTTAGATGAACACTGTGCAGAGCTCGCAAAAAAATAACTTGTAGGTTTAGCTGAACACTGTGAGGAGGATGCACCACACTAACATGTAGTTTTAGCTGAACACTGTGAGCAGGACGCACTGCACTAACTTGTAGCTTTAGATGAACACTGTGCAGAGGTCTCACTACACTAACTTGTAGTTTTAGTTGAACACTGTGAGCAGCACACACTACACAAACTTGTAGCTTTAGATGAACACTGTTCAGAGCTCGCAAAAAAATAACTTGTAGGTTTAGCTGAACACTGTGAGGAGGATGCACCACACTAACATGTAGTTTTAGCTGAACACTGTGAGCAGGACGCACTGCACTAACTTGTAGCTTTAGATGAACACTGTGCAGAGGTCTCACTACACTAACTTGTAGTTTTAGCTGAACACTGTGAGCAGGACGCACTGCACTAACTTGTAGCTTTAGATGAACACTGTGCAGAGCTCGCAAAAAAATAACTTGTAGGTTTAGCTGAACACTGTGAGGAGGATGCACCACACTAACATGTAGTTTTAGCTGAACATGTGAGCAGGACGCACTGCACTAACTTGTAGCTTTAGATGAACACTGTGCAGAGGTCTCACTACACTAACTTGTAGTTTTAGCTGAACACTGTGAGCAGGACGCACTACACTAACTTGTGGCTTTAGATGAACACTGTGCAGAGCTCACAAAAAAATAACTTGTAGGTTTAGCTGAACACTGTGAGGAGGACGCACCGCACAAACTTGTAGTTTCAGCTGAACACTGTGAGCAGGATGCACTACACTAACTTGTAGTTTTAGCTGAACACTGTGCAGAGGTCTCACTACACTAACTTGTAGTTTTAGCTGAACACTGTGAGGACGCACTTCACTAACTTGTAGTTTTAGCTGAACACTGTGAGGAGGACGCACCACACTGACTTGTAGTTTTAGTTGAACACTATGAGCAGGACGCACTACACTAACTTGTAGCTTTAGATGAACACTGTGCAGAGCTCGCAAAAAATAACTTGTAGGTTTAGCTGAACACTGTGAGGAGAATGCACCACACTAACTTGTAGTTTTAGCTGAACACTGTGAGCAGGACGCACTGCACTAACTTGTAGCTTTAGATGAACACTGTGCAGAGCTCGCAAAAAAATAACTTGTAGGTTTAGCTGAACACTGTGAGGAGGACGCACAACACTGACTTGTAGTTTTAGCTGAACACTGTGAGCAGGACGCACTGCACTAACTTGTAGCTTTAGATGAACACTGTGCAGAGGTCTCACTACACTAACTTGTAGTTTTAGCTGAACACTGTGAGCAGGACGTACTACACTAACTTGTAGCTTTAGATGAACACTGTGCAGAGCTCGCAAAAAAATAACTTGTAGGTTTAGCTGAACACTGTGAGGAGGATGCAGCACACTAACATGTAGTTTTAGCTGAACACTGTGATCAGGACGCACTGCACTAACTTGTAGCTTTAGATGAACACTGTGCAGAGGTCTCACTACTCTAACTTGTAGTTTTAGCTGAACACTGTGAGCAGGACGCACGACACTAACTTGTAGCTTTAGATGAACACTGTTCAGAGCTCGCAAAAAAATAACTTGTAGATTTAGCTGAACACTGTGAGGAGGACGCACAACACTGACTTGTAGTTTTAGCTGAACACTGTGAGCAGGACGCACTGCACTAACTTGTAGCTTTAGATGAACACTGTGCAGAGGTCTCACTACACTAACTTGTAGTTTTAGCTGAACACTGTGAGCAGGACGTACTACACTAACTTGTAGCTTTAGATGAACACTGTGCAGAGCTCGCAAAAAAATAACTTGTAGGTTTAGCTGAACACTGTGAGGAGGATGCAGCACACTAACATGTAGTTTTAGCTGAACACTGTGATCAGGACGCACTTCACTAACTTTTAGCTTTAGATGAACACTGTGCAGAGGTCTCACTACACTAACTTGTAGTTTTAGCTGAACACTGTGAGCAGGACGCACGACACTAACTTGTAGCTTTAGATGAACACTGTTCAGAGCTCGCAAAAAAATAACTTGTAGATTTAGCTGAACACTGTGAGGAGGATGCACCATACTAACATGTAGTTTTAGCTGAACACTGTGAGCAGGACGCACTGCACTAACTTGTAGCTTTAGATGAACACTGTGCACAGGTCTCACTACACTAACTTGTAGTTTTAGCTGAACACTGTGAGCAGGACGCACTACACTAACTTGTAGCTTTAGATGAACACTGTGCAGAGCTCGCAAAAAAATAACTTGTAGGTTTAGCTGAACACTGTGAGGAGGATGCACCACTCTAACATGTAGTTTTAGCTGAGCACTATGAGCAGGACGCACTGCACTAACTTGTAGCTTTAGATGAACGCTGTGCAGAGCTCGCAAAAAAATAACTTGTAGGTGTAGCTGAACACTGTGAGGAGGACGCACAACACTGACTTGTAGTTTTAGCTGAACACTGTGAGCAGGACGCACTGCACTAACTTGTAGCTTTAGATGAACACTTTGCAGAGGTCTCACTACATCAACTTGTAGTTTTAGCTGAACACTTTGAGCAGGACGTACTACACTAACTTGTAGCTTTAGATGGACACTGTGCAGAGCTCGCAAAAAAATAACTTGTAGGTTTAGCTGAACACTGTGAGGAGGATGCAGCACACTAACATGTAGTTTTAGCTGAACACTGTGATCAGGACGCACTGCACTAACTTGTAGCTTTAGATGAACACTGTGCAGAGGTCTCACTACTCTAACTTGTAGTTTTAGCTGAACACTGTGAGCAGGACGCACGACACTAACTTGTAGCTTTAGATGAACACTGTTCAGAGCTCGCAAAAAAATAACTTGTAGATTTAGCTGAACACTGTGAGGAGGACGCACAACACTGACTTGTAGTTTTAGCTGAACACTGTGAGCAGGACGCACTGCACTAACTTGTAGCTTTAGATGAACACTGTGCAGAGGTCTCACTACACTAACTTGTAGTTTTAGCTGAACACTGTGAGCAGGACGTACTACACTAACTTGTAGCTTTAGATGAACACTGTGCAGAGCTCGCAAAAAAATAACTTGTAGGTTTAGCTGAACACTGTGAGGAGGATGCAGCACACTAACATGTAGTTTTAGCTGAACACTGTGATCAGGACGCACTTCACTAACTTTTAGCTTTAGATGAACACTGTGCAGAGGTCTCACTACACTAACTTGTAGTTTTAGCTGAACACTGTGAGCAGGACGCACGACACTAACTTGTAGCTTTAGATGAACACTGTTCAGAGCTCGCAAAAAAATAACTTGTAGATTTAGCTGAACACTGTGAGGAGGATGCACCATACTAACATGTAGTTTTAGCTGAACACTGTGAGCAGGACGCACTGCACTAACTTGTAGCTTTAGATGAACACTGTGCACAGGTCTCACTACACTAACTTGTAGTTTTAGCTGAACACTGTGAGCAGGACGCACTACACTAACTTGTAGCTTTAGATGAACACTGTGCAGAGCTCACAAAAAAATAACTTGTAGGTTTAGCTGAACACTGTGAGGAGGATGCACCACTCTAACATGTAGTTTTAGCTGAGCACTATGAGCAGGACGCACTGCACTAACTTGTAGCTTTAGATGAACGCTGTGCAGAGCTCGCAAAAAAATAACTTGTAGGTGTAGCTGAACACTGTGAGGAGGACGCACAACACTGACTTGTAGTTTTAGCTGAACACTGTGAGCAGGACGCACTGCACTAACTTGTAGCTTTAGATGAACACTTTGCAGAGGTCTCACTACATCAACTTGTAGTTTTAGCTGAACACTTTGAGCAGGACGTACTACACTAACTTGTAGCTTTAGATGGACACTGTGCAGAGCTCGCAAAAAAATAACTTGTAGGTTTAGCTGAACACTGTGAGGAGGATGCACCACACTAACATGTAGTTTTAGCTGAACACTGTGATCAGGACGCACTGCACTAACTTGTAGCTTTATCTGAACACTGTTCAGAGGTCTCACTACACTAACTTGTAGTTTTAGCTGGACACTGTGAGCAGGACGCACTGCACTAACTTGTAGCTTTAGATGAACACTGTGAAGAGCTCGCAAAAAATAACTTGTAGGTTTAGCTGAACACTGTGAGGAGAATGCACCACACTAACATGTAGTTTTAGCTGAACACTGTGAGCAGGACGCACTGCACTAACTTGTAGCTTTAGATGAACACTGTGCAGAGGTCTCACTACACTAACTTGTAGTTTTAGCTGAACACTGTGAGCAGGACGCACTACACTAACTTGTAGCTTTAGATGAACACTGTGCAGAGCTCGCAAAAAAATAACTTGTACGTTTAGCTGAACACTGTGAGGAGGATGAACAACACTAACATGTAGTTTTAGCTGAACACTGTGAGCAGGACGCACTGCACTAACTTGTAGCTTTAGATGAACACTGTGCAGAGCTCGCAAAAAAATAACTTGTAGGTTTAGCTGAACACTGTGAGGAGGATGCACCACACTAACATGTAGTTTTAGCTGAACACTGTGAGCAGGATGAACTGCACTAACTTGTAGCTTTAGATGAACACTGTGCAGAGGTCTCACTACACTAACTTGTAGTTTTAGCTGAACACTGTGAGCAGGACGTACTACACTAACTTGTAGCTTTAGATGAACACTGTGCAGAGCTCGCAAAAAAATAACTTGTAGGTTTAGCTGAACACTGTGAGGAGGATGCAGCACACTAACATGTAGTTTTAGCTGAACACTGTGATCAGGACGCACTGCACTAATTTGTAGCTTTAGATGAACACTGTGCAGAGGTCTCACTACTCTAACTTGTAGTTTTAGCTGAACACTGTGAGCAGGACGCACGACACTAACTTGTAGCTTTAGATGAACACTGTTCAGAGCTTGCAAAAAAATAACTTGTAGATTTAGCTGAACACTGTGAGGAGGATGCACCATACTAACATGTAGTTTTAGCTGAACACTGTGAGCAGGACGCACTGCACTAACTTGTAGCTTTAGATGAACACTGTGCAGAGGTCTCACTACACTAACTTGTAGTTTTAGCTAAACACTGTGAGCAGGACGCACTACACTAACTTGTAGCTTTAGATGAACACTGTACAGAGCTCGCAAAAAAATAACTTGTAGGTTTAGCTGAACACTGTGAGGAGGATGCACCACTCTAACATGTAGTTTTAGCTGAACACTATGAGCAGGACGCACTGCAATAACTTGTAGCTTTAGATGAACGCTGTGCAGAGCTCGCAAAAAAATAACTTGTAGGTGTAGCTGAACACTGTGAGGAGGACGCACAACACTGACTTGTAGTTTTAGCTGAACACTGTGAGCAGGACGCACTGCACTAACTTGTAGCTTTAGATGAACACTGTGCAGAGGTCTCACTACACTAACTTGTAGTTTTAGCTGAACACTGTGAGCAGGACGTACTACACTAAATTGTAGCTTTAGATGGACACTGTGCAGAGCTCGCAAAAAAATAACTTGTAGGTTTAGCTGAACACTGTGAGGAGGATGCACCACACTAACATGTAGTTTTAGCTGAACACTGTGATCAGGACGCACTGCACTAACTTGTAGCTTTAGATGAACACTGTGCAGAGGTCTCACTACACTAACTTGTAGTTTTAGCTGGACACTGTGAGCAGGACGCACTGCACTAACTTGTAGCTTTAGATGAACACTGTGATGAGCTCGCAAAAAATAACTTGTAGGTTTAGCTGAACACTGTGAGGAGAATGCACCACACTAACATGTAGTTTTAGCTGAACACTGTCAGCAGGACGCACTGCACTAACTTGTAGCTTTAGATGAACACTGTGCAGAGGTCTCACTACACTAACTTGTAGTTTTAGCTGAACACTGTGAGCAGGACGCACTACACTAACTTGTAGCTTTAGATGAACACTGTGCAGAGCTCGCAAAAAAATAACTTGTACGTTTAGCTGAACACTGTGAGGAGGATGAACAACACTAACATGTAGTTTTAGCTGAACACTGTGAGCAGGACGCACTGCACTAACTTGTAGCTTTAGATGAACACTGTGCAGAGCTCGCAAAAAAATAACTTGTAGGTTTAGCTGAACACTGTGAGGAGGATGCACCACACTACCATGTAGTTTTAGCTGAACACTGTGAGCAGAATGAACTGCACTAACTTGTAGCTTTAGATGAACACTGTGCAGAGGTCTCACTACACTAACTTGTAGTTTTAGCTGAACACTGTGAGCAGGACGTACTACACTAACTTGTAGCTTTAGATGGACACTGTGCAGAGCTCGCAAAAAAATAACTTGTAGGTTTAGCTGAACACTGTGAGGAGGATGCACCACACTAACATGTAGTTTTAGCTGAACACTGTGAGCAGGACGCACTGCACTAACTTGTAGCTTTAGATGAACACTGTGAAGAGCTCGCAAAAAATAACTTGTAGGTTTAGCTGAACACTGTGAGGAGAATGCACGACACTAACATGTAGTTTTAGCTGAACAGTGTGAGCAGGACGCACTGCACTAACTTGTAGCTTTAGATGAACACTGTGCAGAGGTCTCACTACACAAACTTGTAGTTTTAGCTGAACACTGTGAGCAGGACGCACTGCACTAACTTGTAGCTTTAGATGAACACTGTGAAGAGCTCGCAAAAAAAAACTTGTAGGTTTAGCTGAACACTGTGAGGAGAATGCACGACACTAACATGTAGTTTTAGCTGAACACTGTGAGCAGGACGCACTGCACTAACTTGTAGCTTTAGATGAACACTGTGCAGAGCTCGCAAAAAAATAACTTGTAGGTTTAGCTTAACACTGTGAGGAGGATGCACCACACTAACATGTAGTTTTAGCTGAACAAGTGAGCAGGACGCACTGCACTAACTTGTAGCTTTAGATGAACACTGTGCAGAGGTCTCACTACACTAACTTGTAGTTTTAGCTGAACACTGTGAGCAGGACGCACTACACTAACTTGTAGCTTTAGATAAACACACTGTGCAGAGCTCGCAAAAAAATAACTTGTAGGTTTAGCTGAACACTGTGAGGAGGACGCACCGCACAAACTTGTAGTTTTAGCTGAACACTGTGAGCAGGACGCACTACACTAACTTGTAGCTTTAGATGAACACTGTGCAGAGCTCGCAAAAAAATAACTTGTACGTTTAGCTGAACACTGTGAGGAGGATGAACAACACTAACATGTAGTTTTAGCTGAACACTGTGAGCAGGACGCACTGCACTAACTTGTAGCTTTAGATGAACACTGTGCAGAGCTCGCAAAAAAATAACTTGTAGGTTTAGCTGAACACTGTGAGGAGGATGCACCACACTACCATGTAGTTTTAGCTGAACACTGTGAGCAGGATGAACTGCACTAACTTGTAGCTTTAGATGAACACTGTGCAGAGGTCTCACTACACTAACTTGTAGTTTTAGCTGAACACTGTGAGCAGGACGTACTACACTAACTTGTAGCTTTAGATGGACACTGTGCAGAGCTCGCAAAAAAATAACTTGTAGGTTTAGCTGAACACTGTGAGGAGGATGCACCACACTAACATGTAGTTTTAGCTGAACACTGTGAGCAGGACGCACTGCACTAACTTGTAGCTTTAGATGAACACTGTGAAGAGCTCGCAAAAAATAACTTGTAGGTTTAGCTGAACACTGTGAGGAGAATGCACGACACTAACATGTAGTTTTAGCTGAACAGTGTGAGCAGGACGCACTGCACTAACTTGTAGCTTTAGATGAACACTGTGCAGAGGTCTCACTACACAAACTTGTAGTTTTAGCTGAACACTGTGAGCAGGACGCACTGCACTAACTTGTAGCTTTAGATGAACACTGTGAAGAGCTCGCAAAAAAAAACTTGTAGGTTTAGCTGAACACTGTGAGGAGAATGCACGACACTAACATGTAGTTTTAGCTGAACACTGTGAGCAGGACGCACTGCACTAACTTGTAGCTTTAGATGAACACTGTGCAGAGCTCGCAAAAAAATAACTTGTAGGTTTAGCTTAACACTGTGAGGAGGATGCACCACACTAACATGTAGTTTTAGCTGAACAAGTGAGCAGGACGCACTGCACTAACTTGTAGCTTTAGATGAACACTGTGCAGAGGTCTCACTACACTAACTTGTAGTTTTAGCTGAACACTGTGAGCAGGACGCACTACACTAACTTGTAGCTTTAGATAAACACACTGTGCAGAGCTCGCAAAAAAATAACTTGTAGGTTTAGCTGAACACTGTGAGGAGGACGCACCGCACAAACTTGTAGTTTTAGCTGAACACTGTGAGCAGGATGCACTACACTAACTTGTAGTTTTAGCTGAACACTGTGCAGAGGTCTCACTACACTAACTTGTAGTTTTAGCTGAACACTGTGAGGACGCACTTCACTAACTTGTAGTTTTAGCTGAACACTGTGAGGAGGACGCACCACACTGACTTGTAGTTTTAGTTGAACACTATGAGCAGGACGCACTGCACTAACTTGTAGCTTTAGATGAACACTGTGCAGAGCTCGCAAAAAATAACTTGTAGGTTTAGCTGAACACTGTGAGGAGAATGCACCACACTAACTTGTAGTTTTAGCTGAACACTGTGAGCAGGACGCACTGCACTAACTTGTAGCTTTAGATGAACACTGTGCAGAGCTCCCAAAAAAATAACTTGTAGGTTTAGCTGAACACTGTGAGGAGGATGCACCACACTAACATGTAGTTTTAGCTGAACACTGTGAGCAGGACGCACTGCACTAACTTGTAGGTTTAGATGAACACTGTGCAGAGGTCTCACTACACTAACTTGTAGTTTTAGCTGAACACTGTGAGCAGGACGCACTACACTAACTTGTAGCTTTAGATAAACACACTGTGCAGAGCTCGCAAAAAAATAACTTGTAGGTTTAGCTGAACACTGTGAGGAGGACGCACCGCACAAACTTGTAGTTTTAGCTGAACACTGTGAGCAGGACGCACTACACTAACTTGTAGCTTTAGATGAACACTGTGCAGAGCTCGCAAAAAAATAACTTGTACGTTTAGCTGAACACTGTGAGGAGGATGAACAACACTAACATGTAGTTTTAGCTGAACACTGTGAGCAGGACGCACTGCACTAACTTGTAGCTTTAGATGAACACTGTGCAGAGCTCGCAAAAAAATAACTTGTAGGTTTAGCTGAACACTGTGAGGAGGATGCACCACACTACCATGTAGTTTTAGCTGAACACTGTGAGCAGGATGAACTGCACTAACTTGTAGCTTTAGATGAACACTGTGCAGAGGTCTCACTACACTAACTTGTAGTTTTAGCTGAACACTGTGAGCAGGACGTACTACACTAACTTGTAGCTTTAGATGGACACTGTGCAGAGCTCGCAAAAAAATAACTTGTAGGTTTAGCTGAACACTGTGAGGAGGATGCACCACACTAACATGTAGTTTTAGCTGAACACTGTGAGCAGGACGCACTGCACTAACTTGTAGCTTTAGATGAACACTGTGAAGAGCTCGCAAAAAATAACTTGTAGGTTTAGCTGAACACTGTGAGGAGAATGCACGACACTAACATGTAGTTTTAGCTGAACAGTGTGAGCAGGACGCACTGCACTAACTTGTAGCTTTAGATGAACACTGTGCAGAGGTCTCACTACACAAACTTGTAGTTTTAGCTGAACACTGTGAGCAGGACGCACTGCACTAACTTGTAGCTTTAGATGAACACTGTGAAGAGCTCGCAAAAAAAAACTTGTAGGTTTAGCTGAACACTGTGAGGAGAATGCACGACACTAACATGTAGTTTTAGCTGAACACTGTGAGCAGGACGCACTGCACTAACTTGTAGCTTTAGATGAACACTGTGCAGAGCTCGCAAAAAAATAACTTGTAGGTTTAGCTTAACACTGTGAGGAGGATGCACCACACTAACATGTAGTTTTAGCTGAACAAGTGAGCAGGACGCACTGCACTAACTTGTAGCTTTAGATGAACACTGTGCAGAGGTCTCACTACACTAACTTGTAGTTTTAGCTGAACACTGTGAGCAGGACGCACTACACTAACTTGTAGCTTTAGATAAACACACTGTGCAGAGCTCGCAAAAAAATAACTTGTAGGTTTAGCTGAACACTGTGAGGAGGACGCACCGCACAAACTTGTAGTTTTAGCTGAACACTGTGAGCAGGATGCACTACACTAACTTGTAGTTTTAGCTGAACACTGTGCAGAGGTCTCACTACACTAACTTGTAGTTTTAGCTGAACACTGTGAGGACGCACTTCACTAACTTGTAGTTTTAGCTGAACACTGTGAGGAGGACGCACCACACTGACTTGTAGTTTTAGTTGAACACTATGAGCAGGACGCACTGCACTAACTTGTAGCTTTAGATGAACACTGTGCAGAGCTCGCAAAAAATAACTTGTAGGTTTAGCTGAACACTGTGAGGAGAATGCACCACACTAACTTGTAGTTTTAGCTGAACACTGTGAGCAGGACGCACTGCACTAACTTGTAGCTTTAGATGAACACTGTGCAGAGCTCCCAAAAAAATAACTTGTAGGTTTAGCTGAACACTGTGAGGAGGATGCACCACACTAACATGTAGTTTTAGCTGAACACTGTGAGCAGGACGCACTGCACTAACTTGTAGGTTTAGATGAACACTGTGCAGAGGTCTCACTACACTAACTTGTAGTTTTAGCTGAACATTGTGAGCAGGACGCACTACACTAACTTGTAGCTTTAGATGAACACTGTGCAGAGCTCGCAAAAAAATAACTTGTAGGTTTAGCTGAACACTGTGAGGAGGATGCACCACACTAACATGTAGTTTTAGCTGAACACTGTGATCAGGATGCACTGCACTAACTTGTAGCTTTAGATGAACACTGTGCAGAGGTCTCACTACACTAACTTGTAGTTTTAGCTGAACACTTTGAGCAGGACGCACTACACTAACTTGTAGCTTTAGATGAACACTGTGCAGAGCTCGCAAAAAAATAACTTGTAGGTTTAGCTGAACACTGTGAGGAGGATGCACCCCACTAACATGTAGTTTTAGCTGAACACTGTGAGCAGGACGCACTGCACTAACTTGTAGCTTTAGATGAACACTGTGCAGAGGTCTCAATACACTAACTTGTAGTTTTAGCTGAACACTGTGATCAGGATGCACTGCACTAACTTGTAGCTTTAGATGAACACTGTGCAGAGGTCTCACTACACTAATTTGTAGTTTTAGCTGAACACTGTGAGCACTACGCACTGCACTAACTTGTAGCTTTAGATGAACACTGTGCAGAGCTCGCAAAAAAATAACTTGTAGGTTTAGCTGAACACTGTGAGGAGGATGCACCACACTAACATGTAGTTTTAGCTGAACACTGTGATCAGGACACACTGCACTAACTTGTAGCTTTAGATGAACACTGTGCATAGGTCTCACTACACTAACTTGTAGTTTTAGCTGAACACTTTGAGCAGGACGCACTACACTAACTTGTAGCTTTAGATGAACACTGTGCAGAGCTCACAAAAAAATAACTTGTAGGTTTAGCTGAACACTGTGAGGAGGATGCACCACACTAACATGTAGTTTTAGCTGAACACTGTGAGCAGAATGCACTGCACTAACTTGTAGCTTTAGATGAACACTGTGCAGAGCTCGCAAAAAAATAACTTGTAGGTTTAGCTGAACACTGTGAGGAGGATGCACCACACTAACATGTAGTTTTAGCTGAACACTGTGAGCAGGACGCACTGCACTAACTTGTAGCTTTAGATGAACACTGTGCAGAGGTCTCACTACACTAACTTGTAGTTTTAGCTGAACACTTTGAGCAGCACACACTACACTAACTTGTAGCTTTAGATGAACACTGTGCAGAGCTCGCAAAAAAATAACTTGTAGGTTTAGCTGAACACTGTGAGGAGGATGCACCCCACTAACATGTAGTTTTAGCTGAACACTGTGAGCAGGACGCACTGCACTAACTTGTAGCTTTAGATGAACACTGTGCAGAGGTCTCAATACACTAACTTGTAGTTTTAGCTGAACACTGTGATCAGGATGCACTGCACTAACTTGTAGCTTTAGATGAACACTGTGCAGAGGTCTCACTACACTAATTTGTAGTTTTAGCTGAACACTGTGAGCACTACGCACTGCACTAACTTGTAGCTTTAGATGAACACTGTGCAGAGCTCACAAAAAAATAACTTGTAGGTTTAGCTGAACACTGTGAGGAGGATGCACCACACTAACATGTAGTTTTAGCTGAACACTGTGATCAGGACACACTGCACTAACTTGTAGCTTTAGATGAACACTGTGCATAGGTCTCACTACACTAACTTGTAGTTTTAGCTGAACACTTTGAGCAGGACGCACTACACTAACTTGTAGCTTTAGATGAACACTGTGCAGAGCTCACAAAAAAATAACTTGTAGGTTTAGCTGAACACTGTGAGGAGGATGCACCACACTAACATGTAGTTTTAGCTGAACACTGTGAGCAGAATGCACTGCACTAACTTGTAGCTTTAGATGAACACTGTGCAGAGCTCGCAAAAAAATAACTTGTAGGTTTAGCTGAACACTGTGAGGAGGATGCACCACACTAACATGTAGTTTTAGCTGAACACTGTGAGCAGGACGCACTGCACTAACTTGTAGCTTTAGAT
This sequence comes from Aquarana catesbeiana, assembly GCF_042186555.1. NCBI lineage: Eukaryota > Metazoa > Chordata > Amphibia > Anura > Ranidae > Aquarana > Aquarana catesbeiana. Next base: position 446,882,211 of record NC_133328.1, on the reverse strand, counting down.
GAACACTGTGCAGAGGTCTCACTACACTAACTTGTAGTTTTAGCTGAACACTTTGAGCAGCACACACTACACTAACTTGTAGCTTTAGATGAACACTGTGCAGAGCTCGCAAAAAAATAACTTGTAGGTTTAGCTGAACACTGTGAGGAGGATGCACCACACTAACATGTAGTTTTAGCTGAACACTGTGAGCAGGACGCACTACACTAACTTGTAGCTTTAGATGAACACTGTGCAGAGCTCGCAAAAAAATAACTTGTAGGTTTAGCTGAACACTGTGAGGAGGATGCACCACACTAACATGTAGTTTTAGCTGAACACTGTGAGCAGGACGCACTGCACTAACTTGTAGCTTTAGATGAACACTGTGCAGAGGTCTCAATACACTAACTTGTAGTTTTAGCTGAACACTGTGATCAGGATGCACTGCACTAACTTGTAGCTTTAGATGAACACTGTGCAGAGGTCTCACTACACGAATTTGTAGTTTTAGCTGAACACTGTGAGCAGGACGCACTGCACTAACTTGTAGCTTTAGATGAACACTGTGCAGAGCTCGCAAAAAAATAACTTGTAGGTTTAGCTGAACACTGTGAGGAGGATGCACCACACTAACATGTAGTTTTAGCTGAACACTGTGTTCAGGACACACTGCACTAACTTGTAGCTTTAGATGAACACTGTGCATAGGTCTCACTACACTAACTTGTAGTTTTAGCTGAACACTTTGAGCAGGACGCACTACACTAACTTGTAGCTTTAGCTGAACACTGTGCAGAGGTCTCACTACACTAACTTGTAGTTTTAGCTGAACACTGTGAGGACGCACTTCACTAACTTGTAGTTTTAGCTGAACACTGTGAGGAGGACGCACCACACTGACTTGTAGTTTTAGTTGAACACTATGAGCAGGACGCACTGCACTAACTTGTAGCTTTAGATGAACACTGTGCAGAGCTCGCAAAAAATAACTTGTAAGTTTAGCTGAACACTGTGAGGAGAATGCACCACACTAACTTGTAGTTTTAGCTGAACACTGTGAGCAGGACGCACTGCACTAACTTGTAGCTTTAGATGAACACTGTGCAGAGCTCGCAAAAAAAATAACTTGTAGGTTTAGCTGAACACTGTGAGGAGGATGCACCACACTAACATGTAGTTTTAGCTGAACACTGTGATCAGGACGCACTGCACTAACTTGTAGCTTTAGATGAACACTGTGCAGAGGTCTCACTACTCTAACTTGTAGTTTTAGCTGAACACTGTGAGCAGGACGCACGACACTAACTTGTAGCTTTAGATGAACACTGTTCAGAGCTCGCAAAAAAATAACTTGTAGATTTAGCTGAACACTGTGAGGAGGACGCACAACACTGACTTGTAGTTTTAGCTGAACACTGTGAGCAGGACGCACTGCACTAACTTGTAGCTTTAGATGAACACTGTGCAGAGGTCTCACTACACTAACTTGTAGTTTTAGCTGAACACTGTGAGCAGGACGTACTACACTAACTTGTAGCTTTAGATGAACACTGTGCAGAGCTCGCAAAAAAATAACTTGTAGGTTTAGCTGAACACTGTGAGGAGGATGCAGCACACTAACATGTAGTTTTAGCTGAACACTGTGATCAGGACGCACTTCACTAACTTTTAGCTTTAGATGAACACTGTGCAGAGGTCTCACTACACTAACTTGTAGTTTTAGCTGAACACTGTGAGCAGGACGCACGACACTAACTTGTAGCTTTAGATGAACACTGTTCAGAGCTCGCAAAAAAATAACTTGTAGATTTAGCTGAACACTGTGAGGAGGATGCACCATACTAACATGTAGTTTTAGCTGAACACTGTGAGCAGGACGCACTGCACTAACTTGTAGCTTTAGATGAACACTGTGCACAGGTCTCACTACACTAACTTGTAGTTTTAGCTGAACACTGTGAGCAGGACGCACTACACTAACTTGTAGCTTTAGATGAACACTGTGCAGAGCTCGCAAAAAAATAACTTGTAGGTTTAGCTGAACACTGTGAGGAGGATGCACCACTCTAACATGTAGTTTTAGCTGAGCACTATGAGCAGGACGCACTGCACTAACTTGTAGCTTTAGATGAACGCTGTGCAGAGCTCGCAAAAAAATAACTTGTAGGTGTAGCTGAACACTGTGAGGAGGACTCACAACACTGACTTGTAGTTTTAGCTGAACACTGTGAGCAGGACGCACTGCACTAACTTGTAGCTTTAGATGAACACTTTGCAGAGGTCTCACTACATCAACTTGTAGTTTTAGCTGAACACTTTGAGCAGGACGTACTACACTAACTTGTAGCTTTAGATGGACACTGTGCAGAGCTCGCAAAAAAATAACTTGTAGGTTTAGCTGAACACTGTGAGGAGGATGCACCACACTAACATGTAGTTTTAGCTGAACACTGTGATCAGGACGCACTGCACTAACTTGTAGCTTTATCTGAACACTGTTCAGAGGTCTCACTACACTAACTTGTAGTTTTAGCTGGACACTGTGAGCAGGACGCACTGCACTAACTTGTAGCTTTAGATGAACACTGTGAAGAGCTCGCAAAAAATAACTTGTAGGTTTAGCTGAACACTGTGAGGAGAATGCACCACACTAACATGTAGTTTTAGCTGAACACTGTGAGCAGGACGCACTGCACTAACTTGTAGCTTTAGATGAACACTGTGCAGAGGTCTCACTACACTAACTTGTAGTTTTAGCTGAACACTGTGAGCAGGACGCACTACACTAACTTGTAGCTTTAGATGAACACTGTGCAGAGCTCGCAAAAAAATAACTTGTACGTTTAGCTGAACACTGTGAGGAGGATGAACAACACTAACATGTAGTTTTAGCTGAACACTGTGAGCAGGACGCACTGCACTAACTTGTAGCTTTAGATGAACACTGTGCAGAGCTCGCAAAAAAATAACTTGTAGGTTTAGCTGAACACTGTGAGGAGGATGCACCACACTAACATGTAGTTTTAGCTGAACACTGTGAGCAGGATGAACTGCACTAACTTGTAGCTTTAGATGAACACTGTGCAGAGGTCTCACTACACTAACTTGTAGTTTTAGCTGAACACTGTGAGCAGGACGTACTACACTAACTTGTAGCTTTAGATGAACACTGTGCAGAGCTCGCAAAAAAATAACTTGTAGGTTTAGCTGAACACTGTGAGGAGGATGCAGCACACTAACATGTAGTTTTAGCTGAACACTGTGATCAGGACGCACTGCACTAATTTGTAGCTTTAGATGAACACTGTGCAGAGGTCTCACTACTCTAACTTGTAGTTTTAGCTGAACACTGTGAGCAGGACGCACGACACTAACTTGTAGCTTTAGATGAACACTGTTCAGAGCTTGCAAAAAAATAACTTGTAGATTTAGCTGAACACTGTGAGGAGGATGCACCATACTAACATGTAGTTTTAGCTGAACACTGTGAGCAGGACGCACTGCACTAACTTGTAGCTTTAGATGAACACTGTGCAGAGGTCTCACTACACTAACTTGTAGTTTTAGCTAAACACTGTGAGCAGGACGCACTACACTAACTTGTAGCTTTAGATGAACACTGTACAGAGCTCGCAAAAAAATAACTTGTAGGTTTAGCTGAACACTGTGAGGAGGATGCACCACTCTAACATGTAGTTTTAGCTGAACACTATGAGCAGGACGCACTGCAATAACTTGTAGCTTTAGATGAACGCTGTGCAGAGCTCGCAAAAAAATAACTTGTAGGTGTAGCTGAACACTGTGAGGAGGACGCACAACACTGACTTGTAGTTTTAGCTGAACACTGTGAGCAGGACGCACTGCACTAACTTGTAGCTTTAGATGAACACTGTGCAGAGGTCTCACTACACTAACTTGTAGTTTTAGCTGAACACTGTGAGCAGGACGTACTACACTAAATTGTAGCTTTAGATGGACACTGTGCAGAGCTCGCAAAAAAATAACTTGTAGGTTTAGCTGAACACTGTGAGGAGGATGCACCACACTAACATGTAGTTTTAGCTGAACACTGTGATCAGGACGCACTGCACTAACTTGTAGCTTTAGATGAACACTGTGCAGAGGTCTCACTACACTAACTTGTAGTTTTAGCTGGACACTGTGAGCAGGACGCACTGCACTAACTTGTAGCTTTAGATGAACACTGTGATGAGCTCGCAAAAAATAACTTGTAGGTTTAGCTGAACACTGTGAGGAGAATGCACCACACTAACATGTAGTTTTAGCTGAACACTGTCAGCAGGACGCACTGCACTAACTTGTAGCTTTAGATGAACACTGTGCAGAGGTCTCACTACACTAACTTGTAGTTTTAGCTGAACACTGTGAGCAGGACGCACTACACTAACTTGTAGCTTTAGATGAACACTGTGCAGAGCTCGCAAAAAAATAACTTGTACGTTTAGCTGAACACTGTGAGGAGGATGAACAACACTAACATGTAGTTTTAGCTGAACACTGTGAGCAGGACGCACTGCACTAACTTGTAGCTTTAGATGAACACTGTGCAGAGCTCGCAAAAAAATAACTTGTAGGTTTAGCTGAACACTGTGAGGAGGATGCACCACACTACCATGTAGTTTTAGCTGAACACTGTGAGCAGGATGAACTGCACTAACTTGTAGCTTTAGATGAACACTGTGCAGAGGTCTCACTACACTAACTTGTAGTTTTAGCTGAACACTGTGAGCAGGACGTACTACACTAACTTGTAGCTTTAGATGGACACTGTGCAGAGCTCGCAAAAAAATAACTTGTAGGTTTAGCTGAACACTGTGAGGAGGATGCACCACACTAACATGTAGTTTTAGCTGAACACTGTGAGCAGGACGCACTGCACTAACTTGTAGCTTTAGATGAACACTGTGAAGAGCTCGCAAAAAATAACTTGTAGGTTTAGCTGAACACTGTGAGGAGAATGCACGACACTAACATGTAGTTTTAGCTGAACAGTGTGAGCAGGACGCACTGCACTAACTTGTAGCTTTAGATGAACACTGTGCAGAGGTCTCACTACACAAACTTGTAGTTTTAGCTGAACACTGTGAGCAGGACGCACTGCACTAACTTGTAGCTTTAGATGAACACTGTGAAGAGCTCGCAAAAAAAAACTTGTAGGTTTAGCTGAACACTGTGAGGAGAATGCACGACACTAACATGTAGTTTTAGCTGAACACTGTGAGCAGGACGCACTGCACTAACTTGTAGCTTTAGATGAACACTGTGCAGAGCTCGCAAAAAAATAACTTGTAGGTTTAGCTTAACACTGTGAGGAGGATGCACCACACTAACATGTAGTTTTAGCTGAACAAGTGAGCAGGACGCACTGCACTAACTTGTAGCTTTAGATGAACACTGTGCAGAGGTCTCACTACACTAACTTGTAGTTTTAGCTGAACACTGTGAGCAGGACGCACTACACTAACTTGTAGCTTTAGATAAACACACTGTGCAGAGCTCGCAAAAAAATAACTTGTAGGTTTAGCTGAACACTGTGAGGAGGACGCACCGCACAAACTTGTAGTTTTAGCTGAACACTGTGAGCAGGATGCACTACACTAACTTGTAGTTTTAGCTGAACACTGTGCAGAGGTCTCACTACACTAACTTGTAGTTTTAGCTGAACACTGTGAGGACGCACTTCACTAACTTGTAGTTTTAGCTGAACACTGTGAGGAGGACGCACCACACTGACTTGTAGTTTTAGTTGAACACTATGAGCAGGACGCACTGCACTAACTTGTAGCTTTAGATGAACACTGTGCAGAGCTCGCAAAAAATAACTTGTAGGTTTAGCTGAACACTGTGAGGAGAATGCACCACACTAACTTGTAGTTTTAGCTGAACACTGTGAGCAGGACGCACTGCACTAACTTGTAGCTTTAGATGAACACTGTGCAGAGCTCCCAAAAAAATAACTTGTAGGTTTAGCTGAACACTGTGAGGAGGATGCACCACACTAACATGTAGTTTTAGCTGAACACTGTGAGCAGGACGCACTGCACTAACTTGTAGGTTTAGATGAACACTGTGCAGAGGTCTCACTACACTAACTTGTAGTTTTAGCTGAACATTGTGAGCAGGACGCACTACACTAACTTGTAGCTTTAGATGAACACTGTGCAGAGCTCGCAAAAAAATAACTTGTAGGTTTAGCTGAACACTGTGAGGAGGATGCACCACACTAACATGTAGTTTTAGCTGAACACTGTGATCAGGATGCACTGCACTAACTTGTAGCTTTAGATGAACACTGTGCAGAGGTCTCACTACACTAACTTGTAGTTTTAGCTGAACACTTTGAGCAGGACGCACTACACTAACTTGTAGCTTTAGATGAACACTGTGCAGAGCTCGCAAAAAAATAACTTGTAGGTTTAGCTGAACACTGTGAGGAGGATGCACCCCACTAACATGTAGTTTTAGCTGAACACTGTGAGCAGGACGCACTGCACTAACTTGTAGCTTTAGATGAACACTGTGCAGAGGTCTCAATACACTAACTTGTAGTTTTAGCTGAACACTGTGATCAGGATGCACTGCACTAACTTGTAGCTTTAGATGAACACTGTGCAGAGGTCTCACTACACTAATTTGTAGTTTTAGCTGAACACTGTGAGCACTACGCACTGCACTAACTTGTAGCTTTAGATGAACACTGTGCAGAGCTCGCAAAAAAATAACTTGTAGGTTTAGCTGAACACTGTGAGGAGGATGCACCACACTAACATGTAGTTTTAGCTGAACACTGTGATCAGGACACACTGCACTAACTTGTAGCTTTAGATGAACACTGTGCATAGGTCTCACTACACTAACTTGTAGTTTTAGCTGAACACTTTGAGCAGGACGCACTACACTAACTTGTAGCTTTAGATGAACACTGTGCAGAGCTCACAAAAAAATAACTTGTAGGTTTAGCTGAACACTGTGAGGAGGATGCACCACACTAACATGTAGTTTTAGCTGAACACTGTGAGCAGAATGCACTGCACTAACTTGTAGCTTTAGATGAACACTGTGCAGAGCTTGCAAAAAAATAACTTGTAGGTTTAGCTGAACACTGTGAGGAGGATGCACCACACTAACATGTAGTTTTAGCTGAACACTGTGAGCAGGACGCACTGCACTAACTTGTAGCTTTAGATGAACACTGTGCAGAGGTCTCACTACACTAACTTGTAGTTTTAGCTGAACACTTTGAGCAGCACACACTACACTAACTTGTAGCTTTAGATGAACACTGTGCAGAGCTCGCAAAAAAATAACTTGTAGGTTTAGCTGAACACTGTGAGGAGGATGCACCACACTAACATGTAGTTTTAGCTGAACACTGTGAGCAGGACGCACTACACTAACTTGTAGCTTTAGATGAACACTGTGCAGAGCTCACAAAAAAATAACTTGTAGGTTTAGCTGAACACTGTGAGGAGGATGCACCACACTAACATGTAGTTTTAGCTGAACACTGTGAGCAGGACGCACTGCACTAACTTGTAGCTTTAGATGAACACTGTGCAGAGGTCTCAATACACTAACTTGTAGTTTTAGCTGAACACTGTGATCAGGATGCACTGCACTAACTTGTAGCTTTAGATGAACACTGTGCAGAGGTCTCACTACACGAATTTGTAGTTTTAGCTGAACACTGTGAGCAGGACGCACTGCACTAACTTGTAGCTTTAGATGAACACTGTGCAGAGCTCGCAAAAAAATAACTTGTAGGTTTAGCTGAACACTGTGAGGAGGATGCACCACACTAACATGTAGTTTTAGCTGAACACTGTGTTCAGGACACACTGCACTAACTTGTAGCTTTAGATGAACACTGTGCATAGGTCTCACTACACTAACTTGTAGTTTTAGCTGAACACTTTGAGCAGGACGCACTACACTAACTTGTAGCTTTAGCTGAACACTGTGCAGAGGTCTCACTACACTAACTTCTAGTTTTAGCTGAACACTGTGAGGACGCACTTCACTAACTTGTAGTTTTAGCTGAACACTGTGAGGAGGACGCACCACACTGACTTGTAGTTTTAGTTGAACACTATGAGCAGGACGCACTGCACTAACTTGTAGCTTTAGATGAACACTGTGCAGAGCTCGCAAAAAATAACTTGTAAGTTTAGCTGAACACTGTGAGGAGAATGCACCACACTAACTTGTAGTTTTAGCTGAACACTGTGAGCAGGACGCACTGCACTAACTTGTAGCTTTAGATGAACACTGTGCAGAGCTCGCAAAAAAAATAACTTGTAGGTTTAGCTGAACACTGTGAGGAGGATGCACCACACTAACATGTAGTTTTAGCTGAACACTGTGAGCAGGACGCACTGCACTAACTTGTAGGTTTAGATGAACACTGTGCAGAGGTCTCACTACACTAACTTGTAGTTTTAGCTGAACATTGTGAGCAGGACGCACTACACTAACTTGTAGCTTTAGATGAACACTGTGCAGAGCTCGCAAAAAAATAACTTGTAGGTTTAGCTGAACACTGTGAGGAGGATGCACCACACTAACATGTAGTTTTAGCTGAACACTGTGATCAGGATGCACTGCACTAACTTGTAGCTTTAGATGAACACTGTGCAGAGGTCTCACTACACTCATTTGTAGTTTTAGCTGAACACTGTGAGCAGGACGCACTGCACTAACTTGTAGCTTTAGATGAACACTGTGCAGAGCTCGCAAAAAAATAACTTGTAGGTTTAGCTGAACACTGTGAGGAGGATGCACCACACTAACATGTAGTTTTAGCTGAACACTGTGATCAGGATACACTGCACTAACTTGTAGCTTTAGATGAACACTGTGCAGAGGTCTCACTACACTAACTTGTAGTTTTAGCTGAACACTTTGAGCAGGACGCACTACACTAACTTGTAGCTTTAGATGAACACTGTGCAGAGCTCGCAAAAAAATAACTTGTAGGTTTAGCTGAACACTGTGAGGAGGATGCACCCCACTAACATGTAGTTTTAGCTGAACACTGTGAGCAGGACGCACTGCACTAACTTGTAGCTTTAGATGAACACTGTGCAGAGGTCTCAATACACTAACTTGTAGTTTTAGCTGAACACTGTGATCAGGATGCACTGCACTAACTTGTAGCTTTAGATGAACACTGTGCAGAGGTCTCACTACACTAATTTGTAGTTTTAGCTGAACACTGGGAGCAGGACGCACTTCACTAACTTGTAGCTTTAGATGAACACTGTGCAGAGCTCGCAAAAAAATAACTTGTAGGTTTAGCTGAACACTGTGAGGAGGATGCACCACACTAACATGTAGTTTTAGCTGAACACTGTGATCAGGACACACTGCACTAACTTGTAGCTTTAGATGAACACTGTGCATAGGTCTCACTACACTAACTTGTAGTTTTAGCTGAACACTTTGAGCAGGACGCACTACACTAACTTGTAGCTTTAGATGAACACTGTGCAGAGCTCACAAAAAAATAACTTGTAGGTTTAGCTGAACACTGTGAGGAGGATGCACCACACTAACATGTAGTTTTAGCTGAACACTGTGAGCAGAATGCACTGCACTAACTTGTAGCTTTAGATGAACACTGTGCAGAGCTCGCAAAAAAATAACTTGTAGGTTTAGCTGAACACTGTGAGGAGGATGCACCACACTAACATGTAGTTTTAGCTGAACACTGTGAGCAGGACGCACTGCACTAACTTGTAGCTTTAGATGAACACTGTGCAGAGGTCTCACTACACTAACTTGTAGTTTTAGCTGAACACTTTGAGCAGCACACACTACACTAACTTGTAGCTTTAGATGAACACTGTGCAGAGCTCGCAAAAAAATAACTTGTAGGTTTAGCTGAACACTGTGAGGAGGATGCACCACACTAACATGTAGTTTTAGCTGAACACTGTGAGCAGGACGCACTACACTAACTTGTAGCTTTAGATGAACACTGTGCAGAGCTCGCAAAAAAATAACTTGTAGGTTTAGCTGAACACTGTGAGGAGGATGCACCACACTAACATGTAGTTTTAGCTGAACACTGTGAGCAGGACGCACTGCACTAACTTGTAGCTTTAGATGAACACTGTGCAGAGGTCTCAATACACTAACTTGTAGTTTTAGCTGAACACTGTGATCAGGATGCACTGCACTAACTTGTAGCTTTAGATGAACACTGTGCAGAGGTCTCACTACACGAATTTGTAGTTTTAGCTGAACACTGTGAGCAGGACGCACTGCACTAACTTGTAGCTTTAGATGAACACTGTGCAGAGCTCGCAAAAAAATAACTTGTAGGTTTAGCTGAACACTGTGAGGAGGATGCACCACACTAACATGTAGTTTTAGCTGAACACTGTGATCAGGACACACTGCACTAACTTGTAGCTTTAGATGAACACTGTGCATAGGTCTCACTACACTAACTTGTAGTTTTAGCTGAACACTTTGAGCAGGACGCACTACACTAACTTGTAGCTTTAGATGAACACTGTGCAGAGCTCGCAAAAAAATAACTTGTAGGTTTAGCTGAACACTGTGAGGAGGATGCACCACACTAACATGTAGTTTTAGCTGAACACTGTGAGCAGAATGCACTGCACTAACTTGTAGCTTTAGATGAACACTGTGCAGAGCTCGCAAAAAAATAACTTGTAGGTTTAGCTGAACACTGTGAGGAGGATGCACCACACTAACATGTAGTTTTAGCTGAACACTGTGAGCAGGACGCACTGCACTAACTTGTAGCTTTAGATGAACACTGTGCAGAGGTCTCACTACACTAACTTGTAGTTTTAGCTGAACACTTTGAGCAGCACACACTACACTAACTTGTAGCTTTAGATGAACACTGTGCAGAGCTCGCAAAAAAATAACTTGTAGGTTTAGCTGAACACTGTGAGGAGGATGCACCACACTAACATGTAGTTTTAGCTGAACACTGTAAGCAGGACGCACTGCACTAACTTGTAGCTTTAGATGAACACTGTGCAGAGGTCTCACTACACTAACTTGTAGTTTTAGTTGAACACTGTGAGCAGCACACACTACACTAACTTGTAGCTTTAGATGAACACTGTTCAGAGCTCGCAAAAAAATAACTTGTAGGTTTAGCTGAACACTGTGAGGAGGATGCACCACACTAACATGTAGTTTTAGCTGAACACTGTGAGCAGGACGCACTGCACTAACTTGTAGCTTTAGATGAACACTGTGCAGAGCTCGCAAAAAAATAACTTGTAGGTTTAGCTGAACACTGTGAGGAGGATGCACCACACTAACATGTAGTTTTAGCTGAACACTGTGAGCAGGACGAACTGCACTAACTTGTAGCTTTAGATGAACACTGTGCAGAGGTCTCACTACACTAACTTGTAGTTTTAGCTGAACACTGTGAGCAGGACGCACTACACTAACTTGTAGCTTTAGATGAACACTGTGCAGAGCTCGCAAAAAAATAACTTGTAGGTTTAGCTGAACACTGTGAGGAGGATGCACCACACTAACATGTAGTTTTAGCTGAACACTGTGAGCAGGACACACTGCACTAACTTGTAGCTTTAGATGAACACTGTGCAGAGGTCTCACTACACTAGCTTGTAGTTTTAGCTGAACACTGTGAGCAGGACGCACTACACTAACTTGTAGCTTTAGATGAACACTGTGCAGAGCTCGCAAAAAAATAACTTGTAGGTTTTGCTGAACACTATGAGGAGGACGCACCGCACTAACTTGTAGTTTTAGCTGAACACTGTGAGCAGGATGCACTACACTAACATGTAGTTTTAGCTGAACACTGTGCAGAGGTCTCACTAGACTAACTTGTAGTTTTAGCTGAACACTGTGAGGACGCACTACACTAACTTGTAGTTTTAGCTGAACACTGTGAGGAGGACGCACCACACTGACTTGTAGTTTTAGTTGAACACTATGAGCAGGACGCACTGCACTAACTTGTAGCTTTAGATGAACACTGTGCAGAGCTCGCAAAAAAATAACTTGTAGGTTTAGCTGAACACTGTGAGGAGGATGCACCACACTAACTTGTAGTTTTAGCTGAACACTGTGAGCAGGACGCACTACACTAACTTGTAGTTTTAGCTGAACACTGTGCAGAGGTCTCACTACACTAACTTGTAATTTTAGCTGAACACTGTGAGGACGCACTACACTAACTTGTAGTTTTAGCTGAACACTGTGAGGAGGACGCACCACACTAACTTGTAGTTTTAGCTGAACACTGTGATCAAGACGCACTGCACTAACTTGTAGCTTTAGATGAACACTGTGCAGAGCTGGCAAAAAAATAACTTGTAGGTTTAGCTGAACACTGTGAGGAGGACGCACCACACTAACTTGTAGTTTTAGCTGAACACTGTGAGCAGGACGCACTGCACTAACTTGTAGCTTTAGATGAACACTGTGCAGAGCTTGCAAAAAAATAACTTGTAGGTTTAGCTGAACACTGTGAGGAGGACGCACAACACTGACTTGTAGTTTTAGCTGAACACTGTGAGCAGGACGCACTGCACTAACTTGTAGCTTTAGATGAACACTGTGCAGAGGTCTCACTACACTAACTTGTAGTTTTAGCTGAACACTGTGAGCAGGACGTACTACACTAACTTGTAGCTTTAGATGAACACTGTGCAGAGCTCGCAAAAAAATAACTTGTAGGTTTAGCTGAACACTGTGAGGAGGATGCAGCACACTAACATGTAGTTTTAGCTGAACACTGTGATCAGGACGCACTGCACTAACTTGTAGCTTTAGATGAACACTGTGCAGAGGTCTCACTACTCTAACTTGTAGTTTTAGCTGAACACTGTGAGCAGGACGCACGACACTAACTTGTAGCTTTAGATGAACACTGTTCAGAGCTCGCAAAAAAATAACTTGTAGATTTAGCTGAACACTGTGAGGAGGATGCACCATACTAACATGTAGTTTTAGCTGAACACTGTGAGCAGGACGCACTGCACTAACTTGTAGCTTTAGATGAACACTGTACACAGGTCTCACTACACTAACTTGTAGTTTTAGCTGAACACTGTGAGCAGGACGCACTACACTAACTTGTAGCTTTAGATGAACACTGTGCAGAGCTCGCAAAAAAATAACTTGTAGGTTTAGCTGAACACTGTGAGGAGGATGCACCACTCTAACATGTAGTTTTAGCTGAACACTATGAGCAGGACGCACTGCACTAACTTGTAGCTTTAGATGAACGCTGTGCAGAGCTCGCAAAAAAATAACTTGTAGGTGTAGCTGAACACTGTGAGGAGGATGCACAACACTGACTTGTAGTTTTAGCTGAACACTGTGAGCAGGACGCACTGCACTAACTTGTAGCTTTAGATGAACACTGTGCAGAGGTCTCACTACATCAACTTGTAGTTTTAGCTGAACACTGTGAGCAGGACGTACTACACTAACTTGTAGCTTTAGATGGACACTGTGCAGAGCTCGCAAAAAAATAACTTGTAGGTTTAGCTGAACACTGTGAGGAGGATGCACCACACTAACATGTAGTTTTAGCTGAACACTGTGATCAGGACGCACTGCACTAACTTGTAGCTTTAGATGAACACTGTGCAGAGGTCTCACTACACTAACTTGTAGTTTTAGCTGGACACTGTGAGCAGGACGCACTGCACTAACTTGTAGCTTTAGATGAACACTGTGAAGAGCTCGCAAAAAATAACTTGTAGGTTTAGCTGAACACTGTGAGGAGAATGCACCACACTAACATGTAGTTTTAGCTGAACACTGTGAGCAGGACGCACTGCACTAACTTGTAGCTTTAGATGAACACTGTGCAGAGGTCTCACTACACTAACTTGTAGTTTTAGCTGAACACTGTGAGCAGGACGCACTACACTAACTTGTAGCTTTAGATGAACACTGTGCAGAGCTCGCAAAAAAATAACTTGTACGTTTAGCTGAACACTGTGAGGAGGATGAACAACACTAACATGTAGTTTTAGCTGAACACTGTGAGCAGGACGCACTGCACTAACTTGTAGCTTTAGATGAACACTGTGCAGAGCTCGCAAAAAAATAACTTGTAGGTTTAGCTGAACACTGTGAGGAGGATGCACCACACTAACATGTAGTTTTAGCTGAACACTGTAAGCAGGATGAACTGCACTAACTTGTAGCTTTAGATGAACACTGTGCAGAGGTCTCACTACACTAACTTGTAGTTTTAGCTGAACACTGTGAGCAGGACGTACTACACTAACTTGTAGCTTTAGATGGACACTGTGCAGAGCTCGCAAAAAAATAACTTGTAGGTTTAGCTGAACACTGTGAGGAGGATGCACCACACTAACATGTAGTTTTAGCTGAACACTGTGAGCAGGACGCACTGCACTAACTTGTAGCTTTAGATGAACACTGTGAAGAGCTCGCAAAAAATAACTTGTAGGTTTAGCTGAACACTGTGAGGAGAATGCACGACACTAACATGTAGTTTTAGCTGAACAGTGTGAGCAGGACGCACTGCACTAACTTGTAGCTTTAGATGAACACTGTGCAGAGGTCTCACTACACTAACTTGTAGTTTTAGCTGAACACTGTGAGCAGGACGCACTGCACTAACTTGTAGCTTTAGATGAACACTGTGAAGAGCTCGCAAAAAATAACTTGTAGGTTTAGCTGAACACTGTGAGGAGAATGCACGACACTAACATGTAGTTTTAGCTGAACACTGTGAGCAGGACGCACTGCACTAACTTGTAGCTTTAGATGAACACTGTGCAGAGCTCGCAAAAAAATAACTTGTAGGTTTAGCTGAACACTGTGAGGAGGATGCACCACACTAACATGTAGTTTTAGCTGAACATGTGAGCAGGACGCACTGCACTAACTTGTAGCTTTAGATGAACACTGTGCAGAGGTCTCACTACACTAACTTGTAGTTTTAGCTGAACACTGTGAGCAGGACGCACTACACTAACTTGTAGCTTTAGATGAACACTGTGCAGAGCTCGCAAAAAAATAACTTGTAGGTTTAGCTGAACACTGTGAGGAGGACGCACCGCACTAACTTGTAGTTTTAGCTGAACACTGTGAGCAGGATGCACTACACTAACTTGTAGTTTTAGATGAACACTGTGCAGAGGTCACACTACACTAACTTTTAGTTTTAGCTGAACACTGTGAGGACGCACTTCACTAACTTGTAGTTTTAGCTGAACACTGTGAGGAGGACGCACCACACTGACTTGTAGTTTTAGTTGAACACTATGAGCAGGACGCACTGCACTAACTTGTAGCTTTAGATGAACACTGTGCAGAGCTCGCAAAAAAATAACTTGTAGGTTTAGCTGAACACTGTGAGGAGGATGCGCCACACTACCTTTAGTTTTAGCTGAACATTGTGAGCAGGGCGCACTACACTAACTTGTAGTTTTAGCTGAACACTGTGCAGAGGTCTCACTACACTAACTTGTAATTTTAGCTGAACACTGTGAGGACGCACTACACTAACATTTAGTTTTAGCTGAACACTGTGAGGAAGACGCACCACACTAACTTGTAGTTTTAGCTGAACACTGTGATCAAGACGCACTGCACTAACTTGTAGCTTTAGATGAACACTGTGCAGAGCTCGCAAAAAAATAACTTGTAGGTTTAGCTGAACACTGTGAGGAGGACGCACCACACTAACTTGTAGTTTTAGCTGAACACTGTAAGCAGGACGCACTGCACTAACTTGTAGCTTTAGATGAACACTGTGCAGAGCTCGCAAAAAAATAACTTGTAGTTTTAGCTGAACACTGTGAGCAGGACTCACTGCACTAACTTGTAACTTTAGATGAACACTGTGCAGATGTCTCACTACACTAACTTGTAGTTTTAGCTGAACACTGTGAGCAGGACGTACTACACTAACTTGTAGCTTTAGATGAACACTGTGCAGAGTTCGCAAAAAAATAACTTGTAGGTTTAGCTGAACACTGTGAGGAGGATGCACCACACTAACATGTAGTTTTAGCTGAACACTGTGATCAGGACGCACTGCACTAACTTGTAGCTTTAGATGAACACTGTGCAGAGGTCTCACTACTCTAACTTGTAGTTTTAGCTGAACACTGTGAGCAGGACGCACGACACTAACTTGTAGCTTTAGATGAACACTGTTCAGAGCTCGCAAAAAAATAACTTTTAGATTTAGCTGAACACTGTGAGGAGGATGCACCACACTAACATGTAGTTTTAGCTGAACACTGTGAGCAGGACGCACTGCACTAACTTGTAGCTTTAGATGAACACTGTGCAGAGGTCTCACTACACTAACTTGTAGTTTTAGCTGAACACTGTGAGCAAGACGCACTACACTAACTTGTAGCTTTAGATGAACACTGTGCAGAGCTCGCAAAAAAATAACTTGTAGGTTTAGCTGAACATTGTGAGGAGAATGCACCACACTAACATGTAGTTTTAGCTGAATACTATGAGCAGGACGCACTGCACTAACTTGTAGCCTTTGATGAACACTGTGCAGAGCTCGCAAAAAAATAACTTGTAGGTTTAAGCTGAACACTGTGAGGAGGACGCACAACACTGACTTGTAGTTTTAGCTGAACACTGTGAGCAGGACGCACTGCACTAACTTGTAGCTTTAGATGAACACTGTGCAGAGGTCTCACTACACTAACTTGTAGTTTTAGCTGAACTCTGTGAGCAGGACGTACTACACTAACTTGTAGCTTTAGATGAACACTGTGCAGAGCTCGCAAAAAAATAACTTGTAGGTTTAGCTGAACACTGTGAGGAGGATGCACCACACTAACATGTAGTTTTAGCTAAACACTGTGATCAGGACGCACGGCACTAACTTGTAGCTTTAGATGAACACTGTGCAGAGGTCTCACTACACTAACTTGTAGTTTTAGCTGAACACTGTGAGCAGGACGCACGACACTAACTTGTAGCTTTAGATGAACACTGTTCAGAGCTCGCAAAAAAATAACTTGTAGATTTAGCTGAACACTGTGAGGAGGATGCACCACACTAACATTTAGTTTTAGCTGAACACTGTGAGCAGGACGCACTGCACTAACTTGTAGCTTTAGATGAACACTGTGCAGAGGTCTCACTACACTAACTTGTAGTTTTAGCTGAACACTGTGAGCAGGACGCACGACACTAACTTGTAGCTTTAGATGAACACTGTTCAGAGCTCGCAAAAAAATAACTTGTAGATTTAGCTGAACACTGTGAGGAGGATGCACCACACTAATGCCGCGTACACACGGTCGGACTTTTCGTCTACAAAAGTCCAACGGACGCTGACGGACTAAAGGTGGCTGGTAATCCGATCGTGTGTGGGCTTCTCCGGACTTTCAACTGACTTTTTTAGCCTCAAATCCGACGGACTTTAGATTTGAAGCATGCTTCAAATCTTTACGTCGTAAGTACGACGGACCCCGAAGTCCGCTCGTCTGTATGCTAGTCCGACGGACAAAAAAACGACGCATGTTCATAAGCAAAAACTAAACGGAAGCACTCGGTCTAGTAAAACTAGTGTTCGTATTGTAGGTAGCACATTCATCACGCTGCAAAATCTGTGATCGTTCAATGCAGCGCATTTTATTTCTTCTTTACGAAGGCTCTAAAGAACGAAGGTGTTTTGCTGTTCATAATCAGAGTTCTCCCAAACTGATTTCTGGATTCTTTTTCTCTTTGATCTCATGAATGATATAGTATGCCTTTTTAAAACAATGTTTCCATACTAATAATACTTTTTCCCCTTTTTATTTTTTATTTTTTATTTTTTTTATTTTTTTTAGGTTTGTAAAGTTAACACAAAGAACCCATTATTATTTTTTTTTTTTTTTATAGTGTTTATTTTTTAGTTTTTAGATAAAGTTAACCCAAAGCACCGTTTTTGGTTACGTAATTTTTTGGATTTTCAAGACTTACCACTTGAACATTATTAACATTAGTAATGTATTTTTGGTGTGTTTTTTTTCAAACTCAATGAGATTGTTGTCCCTTGGTAATTTAACATTGTGTGTAAAATCAATGATTTCAAAGAAAACACATAAAGTCTTTTGCTAAACTCAAAAAATATCCATTTATTCATGGTCAAAATAAAATAAAGAGGAAGTCAACGCTGGAAAAAGTCGGTGTACCAGAAAATTGGGATCTTGAGGAGTCCATATAAGAGGGAGCACAATCTGGTCCAAGAATCCCAGAGATCAACAGCACCAGCAGATGATCTAGATGTCCCCAGACTGTGGTCCTACAACAGCCTGCGTCTTCTGTCAGACCAGACTGAACCCAGGTCATCATTTTCTTCTCTTCCCTGCAGCCTTTCCTCCACGCTGCCCTGCAGCCTTCCCTGTAGCCTTCTTTTGAGGCTGTGGCTCTGGTGTTTCAGTTGTGGCAGGAGGAGGAGGAGGAGGAGGAGGAGGAGGAGGAGGAGGAGGAGGAGGAGGAGGAGGGGGGGCTGCCTCATGTAGTTGGGTGTTTTGTGTTAGCGTGCCCTGCAGCCCCTTATGGATTGTTTCCCCAAATAGGCGCTCACAAATGAGGCGCTGCTCCCAATCCATCTGAAGAAGCCTGCTGGCTAAGTAGCAGCCATAGGATTCTTCCGCTTCGGGGGGGCTTTTTAAAAAACGGGTGGCCTCTTGCATGAGGCGCAGGGATGCGTCCTGTGTGACCATCCCCTTCCTGGCCCTTTTTTTGGGAAGGTGGAGGGGAGGCACTTGGGATTCGGTCAGGCTTCTACTGGGCCCAGCCACCTCGCTTGGCCCAGC
Source organism: Aquarana catesbeiana (assembly GCF_042186555.1). Taxonomy (NCBI): domain Eukaryota; kingdom Metazoa; phylum Chordata; class Amphibia; order Anura; family Ranidae; genus Aquarana; species Aquarana catesbeiana. The sequence goes on along the minus strand of NC_133328.1, from coordinate 446,863,408 downwards.
CACCTCACTGGGAGCAGCCACCTCACTGGGAGCAGCCACCTCACTGGGAGCAGCCACCTCCTGCCTGACACTGGGCCCAGCCTCCTCCAGGATGATGGTGAATCCGGCCTCCTCCAGGCTGTCCATGGGCCTGGTCTCCTCCTGCCTTCCACTTTCCCCACATTCCTCCTGGATGGACTCATCCTGTGTATAAAAAAAGGACAATAGTTTGAGTATATTTTTTTGGCTTCATCAATGACACACAGTTTGCTTCTCATGAATAGCAAATTCAATGTGAATACTTCTCTTTAATAAAAGAGTCTAATCAGACACCATAATTATTTCAAGCAGGTGCCAAACATATTTAGCCACTACTGTCAATTGATATGTATACCCAATTTTGAGTGCCAAATTATTTTAGACAATTATAACATCCAGTTAACATCATTAATATTAGTACAGTAAATATTTGTTTAAATCATTTACCTGACTCCAGATGGTCATATCTGGTTCATCCAGGATGGAAGACCCAGCTTGCTCCTCATCAGCCTCTGCTGGGGTGGAGGGAAGGGTGGAGGGAAGGGTGGAGGGAAGGGTTGAAAGTGATGGCCTGGCTTCATTCTGGTCATCCAGAAAACGGAGTTGATTGTAGTACCACAGCCTGGGTACATAAACATCATCTGCTGATGCTCCTGATCTCCTTGATTCCTGGATCTTCTTATGCTCCCTCTTATACATGTTCCTCAAGCCCCCAATTTTCTTGAGCAATGTCTCCATTGTTGCTTCCGGGATGGTCGCCTGGACAAAGGCCAGAAGTCTCTCCAGCGTTGACTTCCTCACATGCTTAGCATAATACTGAGGGTGTTTCACCTCCCACAAATTCCTCATCTCTCGATATTTGGAAATAAAAGATGTAAGGAACTCTGGATCCTTAAATAGGGGATTCATTATATCTGGAAAAGATGAAGTCACAAGACAAAAAACACTTTTATTATAGGTTTCGGCTAACCCCTCATCATCTTCTCCCTATGTAGGCCTCATCAATCTATCAAGCCATATAGGCCGCTTGCTACAAAGTCATGACCATAAAAACCAAAAAAAAAAAAAAAATAAAAAAAGAATATATCTAAAATTACCTTCGTTTTGTAACGTCCAGGTCCACTATCACCTACCACAGAACGTACGTACGACACGTGCGCAAGGCTCTTTATACACTACGCATGTGTGAAACTCCGCCTGCGTCGCCCGCCCCTGACGTTCGAAATTAACTCATGTTCTCCGCCCCCTAATTCGACGCACAGAACGTACGTACGACACGTGCGCAAGGCTCTTTATACACTACGCATGTGTGAAACTCCGCCTGCGTCGCCCGCCCCTGACGTTCGAAATTAACTCATGTTCTCCGCCCATTTTTTGTTACGGCGCGTAGTGGAGTTAAAGAATGGCGGAGACACCTGAAATGTTGACGACCTCAGGTAGTGGAGACAGCCCGGAGGCTGGAACGTCAACAAAATCTGTGAGGCCTAGATTTAAGGCCTCTAATATGAGTTTTAAAGAGATGGTGGAGATGGTGGCCATTCTTCACAAAGACGACTATGATGGGAAGTATGGGCCGTACGCACGGCCAAATTTGCGCAAGGCCAAAATAATGGCGAAGGTGGTGGAAACTTTGCAGGCATCTTTTGGGGTCCAGCGCTCCAAAGACCAACTGCGAAAAAGATGGTCTGACCTGAAACTCAGGGAGCCGGATCAATACCGACGTATCCGGAAAGTTCTTAAAAAAAGTAAGTACTTGTCGTGTTTTTATCTTGTGTTTATTACCTTGTATATTGCTCCATGTGCTTTTCCTTCCTATCCGATTTTTGTTTTCATCGTTTTAAACGATCTTTTAAGAAACCTCGTTAGTTACATATCTATAGATATATACATATACACATATACATATATATATATATATATATATATATACACACACATATATATATATATATATATACATATATATATATATATACACATACATATATATATATATATATATATACACATACATATATACATATATATATATATATATATATACACATACATATATACATATATATATATATATACACACATACATATATATATAACTATATATAAATATATATATATATATATATCTAACTATATATATATATATATATATATATCTAACTATATATATATATATATATATATCTAACTATATATATATATATATATATATATATATATATATATATATATATATATATATATATATATATATATATATATATATATATATATATAAAAACGAGAGAGAGAGAGAGAGAGAGAAATATATATATATATAGAGAGAGAGAAATATAGAGATAGGTAGATAGATAGATATAGAAATTTAAAACATTCTTTTGGAAGATTTGAAGTTATCTTAATTTTTTGGCTTTACATTTAGTTAGATAGTTTGAGATTTTGGTCCAGATATAGAGAGAGATCAAAAGATTATTAACTATATTTTGAGATATTGATATCTATCTATCCGATATGTCTTTCAAATTTTAAATATTGAGGTAAAATAGGAACTCTACACAAACCACTTCATTACAAATGTTGGAAAATTACTATGTACTAAAATATCTGTGTGCTAATTAGATTAAAATAATTTTTTGTTTCACATAGGGGAAAAATCACTCAGCCAACCCAAAGCAAAACATGATTGGGAAATAAGCCCAAGTCCCATTGAGGATGTGGAGGAAGGAGAGGTGGGCGACATGGGCACCCCACCAGGTCAGTGTCTGACACACCAGCTTACGGTAATCTATGCATGGCTGCCTTTTATTTTATGTAATTTTTCTACTCTATTTTAGGTGATCTGGTTGTGCTGGAGTCAAGCAACAGCGCCACCCCCGAGGATGTTAATGAACTTTGCGACATGGGCACCCCACCAGGTCAGTGTCTGAGACACCAGCTTTATGGTAAGGTAAACTTATGTGTGCATATTTCTAAACATATTTTTTTTTTTCATTCCACTTTAGGTCCAACTGACTATTTTACCCCAGACAGTGCCCAACGGCTAATTGCTCAAATCATGGCCTGGAATGGGGAGATCGATCAAATGCGGAATCGGCTGGATCGTATGCAGCAGGAAATGAAGGACATGATTGATGTTTTGGGTCGAATCTAAATGCCCTTTTTTAAACCCCAAAACATCAATCATGTCCTTCATTTCCTGTTTTGCTGACCCCATTCTGGGCCTTCTCTTTTTTGTTTTGGCCAGAACATAAATGGCTGTTTAAGCTAATGTAAAAAAGGAGGGCTGTTTCTTGTAAATACCTCACAAATCCACAAAAAAATAAAAATTGATTTTCAAAAAAACACAAAAAATCAAAAAAATAAAAAACTTGATTTTAAAAAACCCAAAAAAATAAAAAACTTGATTTTAAAAAACCAAAAAAAAAAAAAAATAGATTTTAAAAAACCAAAAAAAATAAAAAAATAGATTTTAAAAAACCAAAAAAAATAAAAAAATAGATTTTAAAAAACCAAAAAAAAGAAAAAAATAGATTTTAAAAAACCAAAAAAAAGAAAAAACTTGATTTTAAAAAACCAAAAAAAAGAAAAAACTTGATTTTAAAAAAACCAAAAAAAAAAAAAACTTGATTTTAAAAAAACCAAAAAAAAAAAAAAAAATTGATTTAAAAAAAAAAAAAATAAATAAAAAAATAGATTTTAAAAAACCAAAAAAAAGAAAAAACTTGATTTTAAAAAAACCAAAAAAAAAAAAAAACTTGATTTTAAAAAAACCAAAAAAAAAAAAAAAATTGATTTTAAAAAACCAAAAAAAAAAAACAAAATTGATTTTAAAAAACCCAAAAAAAATAAAAAACATGATTAAAAAAAAAAAAAAATTAAAAAACACTTGATTTTAAAAAACCAAAAAAACAAAAATATACAAACTTTATTCAAAAAAAATAAAAACAAAAATAACTTGCTAAAAAAATAAAAACATAAACACAAAAATTGCTTTAAAAACCCAAAAAAAAAAATAAAACACAAAACAAAACTTGATTTTCCCAAAACCAAAAAAAAAGCCTGTTTGTGAAAATCAAAAAGCCAAAAATATTTTTTTGTGGATTTAGGTATAAATATTTAGATATAATTATATTTTGCTACATTATTAAGATATCATTCTATTTTTGTCAATGAACATTTTATACTAAATGCAGAACTGAATGCATAACAACCATTAATAAAAACATCTCCTTATAGGAATTAAATAAATGTGTGGTTTGTTATTTCAAGGCTCAGTATCATTTTAGTTATAATTGTAAAAAAGTTGTTTACAGTGGCAATGGAGCTTATTTAGACATTTAAAATTACAATACAGTTGGCACTACAACTGCTCGACCATAACCTAGGAGACAGCCCAAAAGAAAGGCAAGCAATAAATATAATGCAAGATTTCATCAATAATTTTTTTATTGTCAAAAATTAGATATCCTGGCCCATTGCAATGGCCCCCCTACCCATAAAATAATTAACATATTGCTGTCTAACTTGACGGGCACTTTGGGGGGCCAAGCCAGTACGGACAGTATCCAGGCCTGGAAGGTTGGCTTCTATTTGTCCGGCCTCAGGCCCAACTGTGCCTATATAATTTGGAGCATGCTTATTTAAAAAGTTGTGCAGAATGCAGCACGATAAAACAATAAAATTAAGTTTGTATTCCGCCAAATTAATGGCTGTTTGAAACAGGCGGAACCGGCTGGCCAGAATTCCAAACGCATTCTCAACCACTCTTCTAGCTCTGGCCAGCCGGTAATTAAAAACCCTCCTCTCCGGGGTGAGTGTTCTTTGGGGGAATGGCCTCATGAGGTGCTTGCTGAGAGCGAAGGCTTCATCGGCAATGAAGACAAAGGGGAGTCCTTCCACGTTATCCTCATCAGGTGGCAATCCCAGGCCACCACTCTGGAGACGCTGGCAGAACTCCGTCTGGGCAAATACTCCTCCATCCGACATCCGGCCATTCTTCCCCACGTCCACATATAAAAAATCATAGTGTGCCGACACCACCGCCATTAAAACAATACTGTGGAACCCCTTATAATTAAAATAATATGACCCCGAATGGGGTGGTGGCACAATGTGGACATGTTTCCCATCTATAGCCCCTCCACAATTGGGAAAGTCCCAACGGCTGGCAAAATGGGATGCCACAGTCTGCCATTCCTGTGGCGTTGAAGGAAACTGGGAAATCAAAAAAGAAAACCAAAATCAATTAATTTGTAAGCTAACATTGCAAGAAAATTAGACAATTAAAAACATTATTCCCCAGCATCAGTATAACATTCAATAATTTAATTGTTCTGGAATAACTAATATGGAAAGGCACACTTATCAGATTGCTCACCCCCTCTGATGGAACATTGATTACATTTTAGGGGGTTGTGAAATCCCTAAAAAAAATTACTTTGAGGACACGCAGGAATTTAGGGACTAAAAAGGCTACAAGACTGCAGTTGTCGCACTCTGCAGGTGCAGTTGCTAACCAGCTTACAGTAAATGAGGTAATGTAAAAAGGCATTCATGTTGCAAGGAGTACACAATCACATGCAAGGGCAATTAATGAAAACACTTTGAGGCTTGCATATGATTTGATGATGGAAATCAGCAGAGCTTCTGCTCATTTACTAAAGCACTGGAACAAATGCACTTGTAGAGTGCACATGCATTTTGCAAAGTGCCACATATATTTGCTTTAGACAAATCAACACCACAGAACATTCCAGCAAATTTTAACGAGGGTGGGGGTGGGGGGGTTGTGAAATCTAGATAATTGCTCATTAGCAGCCAACTATTTGGAGTGAGTTTAGGTGGGGGGGGGGGGGTTGTGAAATCTAGATAATTGCTCATTAGCAGCAAACTATTTGGAGTGAGTTTAGGTGGGGGGGGGGTTGTGAAATCTAGATAATTGCTCATTAGCAGCAAACTATTTGGAGTGAGTTTAGGTGGGGGGGGGGGGGGGGTTGTGAAATCTAGATAATTGCTCATTAGCAGCAAACTATTTGGAGTGAGTTTAGGTGGGGGGGGGGGGGTTGTGAAATCTAGATAATTGCTCATTAGCAGCAAACTATTTGGAGTGAGTTTAGGTGGGGGGGGGGGTTGTGAAATCTAGATAATTGCTCATTAGCAGCAAACTATTTGGAGTGAGTTTAGGTGGGGGGGGGGGTTGTGAAATCTAGATAATTGCTCATTAGCAGCAAACTATTTGGAGTGAGTTTAGGTGGGGGGGGGGGGGTTGTGAAATCTAGATAATTGCTCATTAGCAGCAAACTATTTGGAGTGAGTTTAGGTGGGGGGGGGGGTTGTGAAATCTAGATAATTGCTCATTAGCAGCCAACTATTTGGAGTGAGTTTAGGTGGGGGTGGGGGGGTTGTGAAATCTAGATAATTGCTCATTAGCAGCAAACTAAATACACTCAAACAAAATACATTCCAAATGAGTAGACTAGGTGGATATGTTCCCATCACTTCATGCTGGGAAGGTTATTGAAGGAAAATATACATGCATGACAAAAAATAACAGGAAAAAAATCCAGCATGTGTGAGGATAAAAAGGGGACATTCACACTATATTGCAATGATGGTAAGTAGTGTTTGAAGCAAGAAATACATTATATTATCAAAGATTACATAAAAGAACATGTGATGCTAATAAAAGAAAAATATCTTACCTTAATATAGTCCTTCTGCAGGACCTGTATGATGGCAGAACAGGTCTCTGGGATAATGATCCCCAGAGCCTGGGGGGAGATGCCTGTCGAGAACTTAAGGTCCTGCAGGCTTCTCCCTGTGGCCAAATACCGCAAGGTAGCGACCAGCCTCTGCTCCGGAGTGATGGCTTGCCTCATGCAGGTATCCTGCCTGCTGATATAGGGGGTCAGCAAAGCCAACAAACGGTCAAAAACGGGGTCCGTCATCCGGAGAAAGTTCCTGAAATCCTCAGGATTATTCTCACGGATCTCACGGAGCAAAGGCATGTGACAGAACTGGTCACGCTGAAGCAACCAATTCTTGGTCCATGAACTCCTCCTCGCCCTGTTCATGGACTGGTCTTGGGCTGAAGAATAAACTACAGCACCAAGCACATACAATGCACGAGCTCTACGACGAGTACGTACAGGTAACATGGCTTCAAAACGGTCGGCTGGTCAGAACGCACTAAACAGAACGCACTGAAGAACAGCAAGGCCTGTGAAGAACGACCTGAAAATCAGGAACGAGCGGCCAATAAAACAAAGATTTCTCAATGCCAACTGACCAAACGCACTGAAAAGCAGATACAAACCTCACAAGCACAGACTGAACAACAGTTAAAACGAACTGAAAAATACGAGTCTCACAAGCGCGAATCGTCTCTCACCAAACTTCTACTAACACGAGATAAACACGAGATTAGCAGAAGGAGCCCAAAGGGTGTCGTACGGGCTATTGAACTTCCGTTTTATAGTCTCGTCGGACTTGGTGTACGTCACCGCGTACTAGGCTGTCGTACTTTTGTGTGGTCGTGTGTGCGCAAGTCCGTTCGTAACAAAGTCTGCCGCAAGTCCGCCGAAGGTACGTCGGAAGTCTGTCGGACAGGCTGTCGGACTTTTGTAGACGAAAAGTCCGACCGTGTGTACGCGGCATAACATTTAGTTTTAGCTGAACACTGTGAGCAGGACGCACTGCACTAACTTGTAGCTTTAGATGAACACTGTGCAGAGGTCTCACTACACTAACTTGTAGTTTTAGCTGAACACTGTGAGCAGGACGCACTACACTAACTTGTAGCTTTAGATGAACACTGTGCAGAGCTCGCAAAAAAATAACTTGTAGGTTTAGCTGAACACTGTGAGGAGAAGGCACCACACTAACTTGTAGTTTTAGCTGAACACTGTGAGCAGGACGCACTGCACTAACTTGTAGCTTTAGATGAACACTGTGCAGAGCTCGCAAAAAAATAACTTGTAGGTTTAGCTGAACACTGTGAGGAGGACGCACAACACTGACTTGTAGTTTTAGCTGAACACTGTGAGTAGGACGCACTGCACTAACTTGTAGCTTTAGATGAACACTGTGCAGAGGTCTCACTACACTAACTTGTAGTTTTAGCTGAACACTGTGAGCGGGACGTACTACACTAACTTGTAGCTTTAAATGAACACTGTGCAGAGCTCGCAAAAAAATAACTTGTAGGTTTAACTGAACACTGTGAGGAGGATGCACCACACTAACATGTAGTTTTAGCTGAACACTGTGATCAGGACGCACTCCACTAACTTGTAGCTTTAGATGAACACTGTGCAGAGGTCTCACTACACTAACTTGTAGTTTTAGCTGAACACTGTGAGAAGGACGCACTACACTAACTTGTAGCTTTAGATGAACACTGTGCAGAGCTCGCAAAAAAATAACTTGTAGGTTTAGCTGAACACTGTGAGGAGGATGCACCACACTAACATGTAGTTTTAGCTGAACACTGTGAGCAGGACGCACTGCACTAACTTGTAGCTTTAGATGAACACTGTGCAGAGGTCTCACCACACTAACTTGTAGTTTTAGCTGAACACTGTGAGCAGGACGCACTGCACTAACTTGTAGCTTTAGATGAACACTGTGCAGAGCTCACAAAAAAATAACTTGTAGGTTTAGCTGAACACTGTGAGGAGGATGCACCACACTAACTTGTAGTTTTAGCTGAACACTGTGAGCAGGACGCACTGCACTAACTTGTAGCTTTAGATGAACACTGTGCAGAGCTCGCAAAAAATAACTTGTAGGTTTAGCTGAACACTGTGAGGAGGACGCACAACACTGACTTGTAGTTTTAGCTGAACACTGTGAGCAGGACGCACTGCACTAACTTGTAGCTTTAGATGAACACTGTGCAGAGGTCTCACTACACTAACTTGTAGTTTTAGCTGAACACTGTGAGCAGGACGCACTACACTAACTTGTAGCTTTAGATGAACACTGTGCAGAGCTCGCAAAAAAATAACTTGTAGGTTTAGCTGAACACTGTGAGGAGGATGCACCACACTAACATGTAGTTTTAGCTGAACACTGTGATCAGGACGCACTGCACTAACTTGTAGCTTTAGATGAACACTGTGCAGAGGTCTCACTACACTAACTTCTAGTTTTAGCTGAACACTGTGAGCAGGACGCACTACACTAACTTGTAACTTTAGATGAACACTGTTCAGAGCTCGCAAAAAAATAACTTGTAGGTTTACTGAACACTGTGAGGAGGATGCACCACACTAACATGTAGTTTTAGCTGAACACTGTGAGCAGGACGCACTGCACTAACTTGTAGCTTTAGATGAACACTGTGCAGAGGTCTCACTACACTAACTTGTAGTTTTAGCTGAACACTGTGAGCAGGACGCACTACACTAACTTGTAGCTTTAGATGAACACTGTGCAGAGCTCGCAAAAAAATAACTTGTAGGTTTAGCTGAACACTGTGAGGAGGATGCACCACACTAACATGTAGTTTTAGCTGAACACTGTGAGCAGGACGCACTGCACTAACTTGTAGCTTTAGATGAACACTGTGCAGAGGTCTCACTACACTAACTTGTAGTTTTAGCTGAACACTGTGAGCAGGACGCACTGCACTAACTTGTAGCTTTAGATGAACACTGTGCAGAGCTCACAAAAAAATAACTTGTAGGTTTAGCTGAACACTGTGAGGAGGACGCACCACACTAACTTGTAGTTTTAGCTAAACACTGTGAGCAGGACGCACTGCACTAACTTGTAGCTTTAGATGAACACTGTGCAGAGCTCGCAAAAAATAACTTGTAGGTTTAGCTGAACACTGTGAGGAGGAGGCACAACACTGAGTTGTAGTTTTAGCTGAACACTGTGAGCAGGATGCACTGCACTAACTTGTAGCTTTAGATGAACACTGTGCAGAGGTCTCACTACACTAACTTCTAGTTTTAGCTGAACACTGTGAGCAGGATGCACTACACTAACTTGTAGCTTTAGATGAACACTGTTCAGAGCTCGCAAAAAAATAACTTGTAGGTTTAGCTGAACACTGTGAGGAGGATGCACCACACTAACATGTAGTTTTAGCTGAACACTGTGAGCAGGACGCACTGCACTAACTTGTAGCTTTAGATGAACACTGTGCAGAGGTCTCACTACACTAACTTGTAGTTTTAGCTGAACACTGTGAGCAGGACGCACTACACTAACTTGTAGCTTTACATGAACACTGTGCAGAGCTCGCAAAAAATAACTTGTAGGTTTAGCTGAACACTGTGAGGAGGATGCACCACACTAACATGTAGTTTTAGCTTAACACTGTGAGCAGGACGCACTGCACTAACTTGTAGCTTTAGATGAATACTGTGCAGAGGTCTCACTACACTAACTTGTAGTTTTAGCTGAACACTGTGAGCAGGACGCACTGCACTAACTTGTAGCTTTAGATGAACACTGTGCAGAGCTCACAAAAAAATAACTTGTAGGTTTAGCTGAACACTGTGAGGAGGATGCACCACACTAACATATAGTTTTAGCTGAACACTGTTATCAGGACGCACTGCACTAACTTGTAGCTTTAGATGAACACTGTGCAGAGGTCTCACTACACTAACTTGTAGTTTTAGCTGAACACTGTGAGCAGGATGCACTACACTAACTTGTAGCTTTAGATGAACACTGTGCAGAGCTCTCAAAAAAAATAACTTGTAGGTTTAGCTGAACACTGTGAGGAGGATGCACCACACTAACATGTAGTTTTAGCTGAACACTGTGAGCAGGACGCACTGCACTAACTTGTAGCATTAGATGAACACTGTGCAGAGGTCTCACTACACTAACTTGTAGTTTTAGCTGAACACTGTGAGCAGGACGCACTGCTCTAACTTGTAGCTTTAGATAAACACTGTGCTGCGCTCGCAAAAAATAACTTGTAGGTTTAGCTGAACACTGTGAGGAGGATGCACCGCACTAACATGTAGTTTTAGCTGAACACTGTGAGCAGGACGCACTGCACTAACTTGTAGCTTTAGATGAACACTGTGCAGAGGTCTCACTACACTAACTTGTAGTTTTAGCTGAACACTGTGAGCAGGACGCACTGCACTAACTTATAGATTTAGATGAACACTGTGCAGAGCTTGCAAAAAACTAACTTGTAGGTTTAGCTGAACACTGTGAGAAGGATGCACCACACTAACATGTAGTTTTAGCTGAACACTGTGAGCAGGACGCACTGCACTAACTTGTAGCTTTAGATGAACACTGTGCAGAGGTCTCACTACACTAACTTGTAGTTTTAGCTGAACACTGTGAGCAGGACGCACTGCACTAACTTGTAGCTTTAGATGAACACTGTGCAGAGCTCGCAAAAAATAACTTGTAGGTTTAGCTGAACACTGTGAGGAGGATGCACCACACTAACATGTAGTTTTAGCTGAACACTGTGAGCAGGATGCACTGCACTAACTTGTAGCTTTAGATGAACACTGTGCAGAGGTCTCACTACACTAACTTGTAGTTTTAGCTGAACACAGTAAGCAGGATGCACTATACTAACTTGTAGCTTTAGATGAACACTGTGCAGAGGTCTCACTACACTAACTTGTAGTTTTAGCTGAACACTGTGAGCAGACCGCACTGCACTAACTTGTAGCTTTAGATGAACACTGTGCAGAGGTCTCACTACACTAACTTGTAGTTTTAGCTGAACACTGTGAGCAGGACGCACCACACTAACTTGTAGTTTTAGCTGAACACTGTGAGCAGGATGCACTGCACTAACTGTAAATAGTCTAGCTGCCTGACTGTGGTACTAATAGGATCAAAAGAACACCAGCAATTTTCTTCAGGTAGCTGTAAATACTGTAACAAGACAAGCCTGCCTGTCAGTAAGAAGATAACAGGAACGGATCTAGCTAAACTGAATACAGTGTATATATATATATATATATATATATATATATATACAACACCTGGGATGCATATATATACACAATACACTGTAAGTGCAGCTAACTCACTGATTGTCCTGCCTAATCTATCTAACGCAAATGAAATGACACTGTCTCTCTGTCTATCTATCTCTCTTTCAACGCCGGAACACACACTACACAGGGCCGCCGTGCAGGCGGCCTTATATAGTGTGGGGCGTGTTCTAAATCCCATGAGCCATAATTGGCCAAAGCCACCCTGGCTTTGGCCAATTACAGCTTTCTCTACCGACGGCGCTGTGATTGGCCAAGCATGCGGGTCATAGTGCATGCTTGGCCAATCATCAGCCAGCAATGCACTGCGATGCCGCAGTGAATTATGGGCCGTGACGCGAACGGCCCATAAAGTTTGGAATTCAGCGAACGACCGAACAGCCAATGTTCGAGTCGAATGATGTGCAGAGCCCGGTGCATAATGTAGAGCATGGTATATGATGTACAGAGCCCGGTGTTTAATGTAGAGCCTGGTATATGATGTACAGAGCCCTGTGTATAATGTAGAGCCTGGTATATGATGTGCAGAGTCCTGTGTATAATTTAGAGCCTGGTGTATAATGTAGAGCCTGGTATATGATGTACAGAGCCCTGTGTATAATGTAGAGCCTGGTATATAATGTAGAGCCTGGTATATGATGTGCAGAGCCCTGTGTATAATGTACAGCCTGGTACATGATGTACAGAGCCAGGTGTACAATGTACAGCCTGGTATATGATGTACAGAGCCCTGTGTATAATGTAGATCCTGGTATATGATGTACAGAGCCCTGTGTATAATGTAGAGCCTGGTATATGATGTACAGAGCCGGTGTATAATGTAGAGCATGGTTTATTATTTACAGATCCTGGTGTACAATGTACAGCCTGGTATATGATGTACAGAGCCCTGTGTATAATGTAGAGCCTGGTATATGATGTACAGAGCCCTGTGTATAATGTAGAGCCTGGTATATGATGTACAGAGCCGGTGTATAATGTAGAGCATGGTCTATGATGTACAGAGCCCGGTGTATAATTTTGAGCCTGGTATATGATGTACAGAGCCCTGTGTATAATGTAGAGCCTGATATATGATGTGCAGAGTCCTGTGTATAATGTAGAGCCTGGTGTATAATGTAGAACCTGGTATATGATATACAGAGCCCTGTGTATAATGTAGAGCCCGGTGTAAAATGTAGAGCCTGGTATTTGATGTACAGAGCCCTGTGTATAATGTAGAGCCTGGTATATGATGTGCAGAGTCCTGTGCATAATGTAGAGCGCGATGTATAATGTAGAGCCTGGTATATGATGTGCAGAGCCCTGTGTATAATGTACAGTCTGGTATATGATGTACAGAGCCCGGTGTACAATGTACAGCCTGGTATATGATGTACAGAGCCCGGTGTAGTACATCATATACAAGGCTCTACATTATACACAGGGCTCTGTACATCATATACCAGGCTGTACATTATAAACAGGGCTCTGTACATCATATACCAGGCTCTAAATTATACACAGGGCTCTGTACATCATATACCAGGCTGTACATTATACACAGGGCTCAACATTACACACAGGGCTCTGCACATTATATACCAGGCTCTACATTATACACCAGGCTCTACATTATACACAGGGCTCTGTACATCATATACCAGGATCTACATTATACACAGGGTTCTGTACATCATATATAGATTTGTGGGTTAAAAATATCAGTCCAGCCTTTTGCATCTGAAGTCCCTTCCATCAGAATACCTCTTTCCCATTATTATTATACAGGATTTATATAGCGCCAACAGTTTACGCAGCGCTTTACAACATTAGGGCAGACAGTACAATTACAATACAATTTAATACAGGAGGGACCAGAGAGCCCTGCTCGTTAGAGCTTACAATCTAGGAGGGAGGGTCAAGTTATACAAAAGAGTAATAGCTGTGGGGGATGAGCTAATGGAGAAAATAGTGCAGTTGTTAGATGGAGGCAGGATAGCCTTCTCTGAAGGGGAAAGTTTTCAGGGATTGTCCAAAAGTGGATACATTTGGAGACAGTCTGACAGATTGGGTTAGGGAATTCCAGAGAATGGGCGAGGCTCGGGAGAAGTCCTGGAGGCGGATATGGGAGGAGGTGATGAGGAATCTAGAGAGCAGGAGGTCCTGGGAGGAACGGAGAGAGCGATTAGGTTGGTATTTTGAGACTAGGCTAGTGATGTAGCTGGGGGCAGAGTTGTGGATGGATTTGTAACTTATTGTTAGTATTTTGAATGTAATTTGTTGGGCGAGTGGCAGCCAATGGAAGGATTGACAGAGAGGGGTAGCAGACACTGAGCGGTTTGTAAGGTGGATGAGTCTGGCAGCAGCATTCATGGTGGACTGAAGGGGGGATAGGCTATTTAAAGATAAGCCAATGAGGAGGGAGTTGCAGTAGTCCAGATGAGAGATAACCCGGGAGTAAATCAGGAGCTTTGTGGTTTCATTGGTTAGAAAGGGACATAGTTTAGAGATGTTGTGGAGGTTGAGGCGGCAAGCTTTGGAAAGTGATTGGATGTGGGGCCGAAAGGAGAGTTCAGAATCCAGGATAACACCTAGCACCCTGACATGTGGGGATGGGTGCATGGTTGTGCCATTGCTCTTGACAGACAAGTCAGTGGAAGAGGCATGTGGGGGAGGAAATATTATAAGCTCGGTTTTGGACAAGTTGAATTTGAGGAAGTGGTGTGACATCCATACAGATATGTCGATTAGTAAGTTAGTGATGCGTGAGGAGACTGATGGAGTGAGTTGAGGATGGAGAGATAGATTTGTGTGCCGTCAGCGTAGAAATGATATTGAAAGCCGTGAGAGGCTATCAGCTGACCCAGGGAAGAGGTGTAGATTGAAAATAAAAGAAGTCAAAGAACAGAACCTTGGGGGACCCTGACAGAGAAGGGAAGAGGAGTGGAGGAAATAGAATTGTAAGTGACACTGAAGGTGCGTTGGGATAGGTAGGATGAGAGCCACTGAAGAGCACAGTCACGGAGACCGAGGGAGTTAAGTTTTTTGGGGAGGAGGGGGTGGTCAACCTTGTCAAAGACAGCTGAAAGGTCCAGAAGCAGGAGTACAGAATAGTGTTTGTTGGTTTTTGCAGTTAGTAGGTCATTTGTGAGTTTTAAAAGAACAGTTTCTGTGGAGTGTTGAGGGCGAAATCCAGATTGAAGGGAATAAAGAAGGTTGTTCTTAATGAGGTCGTCACTCAGTTGATTGTAAACCAGGCATTCAAGGAGTTTAGAGGAAAAGAGGAGTAAGGAGATAGGGCATAGGTTGTTAAGATTGGTAGGGTCCAAGGACGGCTTTTTAAGTATGGGGGTGACCAGTGAATGTTTTAGAGCATTGAGGGCGACCGTAGCATTTGAGAGGGAATAAGGTCCAGGGGACAGGTGGTTAGGTGGGCGATAGAAAAGAGTTTAGCAACTTCGTCTGTAGTAGCAGATTTGAATAAGGGGAGTGTCAGTTGTACCTGTTGACATGGGGTCTTAACTGGGGGAGATACCTGTAGAGTGGAGATTTCATCACAGATTGTATCAATCTTGTTTTTGAAGTGATTAGCAATCTCCTGGGCAGTGAGTGAGTCAGTGGGTGGAGGCGGTGGAGGACGAAGTAGAGAGTTGAAGGTAGAGAAGAGTTTACGGGGACTGGATGAGAAGGTGTTAATAAGAGTTGTTAAATAGGTTTGCTTGGCATTTAAAAAAACAAAAGTCGCGCTAATAAAAAAGTGGTAAAACTTGAAGTGTTAAATACCACAAATCATAGTGACAATAATAAATATTAAATAAAGTATTGAGATGCAAAAAAACTGAAAATATTCAAAGCAAATGTAATCAAAAAATGTGCAAGTTTAAAGAAATTTCAATTCAAAATGTCCATATATTGAGTGCAAAAAAAATGGAAATTGTATAGGTAATAAATATTAATTGATGAATAAAAAAAAGTCCATGTTGTACAAAGCAAATCCCAAGGTGATACGTGGTGACATTCCACACTATAGTGACAAGTGCAAAGATGAAACCTCCACCACAGAAAAACACTGCCGCTTACCGGAAAGCGATGGTCCCTTATTACAGGGGATCACGCTGAGCAGATGGCTGTATCCCAGCCCGGGATCTCACAGGCAGGCACTGGATACCACAGCATCAGTGGGGATCGTTACCATAAATCTCAGCAAAGCAATGTAATCAACAGAAAAAAACACAAAGTGCTCCACATAGCGTAAATCCTTTAACATTTAATAAATTAAATAGAAGACAATTGGACACTTACAGATCGGTGGAAATGTATAGGCAAAAACAGTATAAGAAAGCCGGCCAGCTTCAAAACAGCCCGTAGCTTCCGGGACTTATACTGTTTTTACCTATACATTTCCGCCGATCTGTAAGTGTCCAATTGTCTTCTATTTAATTTATTAAATGTTAAAGGATTTATGCTATGTGGAGCACTTTGTGTTTTTTTCTGTTGATTACATTGTTTTGCTGAGATTTATGGTGACGATCCCCACTGACGCTGTGGTATCCAGTGCCTGCCTGTGAGATCCCGGGCTGGGGTACAGCCATCTGCTCAGCATGGTCCCCTGTAATAAGGGACCATCGCTTTCCGGAAAGTGGCAGTATTTTTCTGGTGGAGGTTTCATCTTTGCAATTGTCACTACAGTGTGGAATGTCACCACGTATCACCTTGGGATTTGCTTTGTACAACATGGACTTTTTTTTATTCATCAACTAATATTTATTACCTATACAATTTCCATTTTTTTTTTGCACTCAATATATGGACATTTTGCATTGAACTTTCTTTACACTTGCACATTTTTTCATTACATTTGCTTTGAATATTTTCAGTTTTTTTTGCATCTCAATACTTTATTTAATATTTATTATTGTCACTATGATTTGTGGTATTTAACACTTCGAGTTTTACACTTTTTTATTAGCGCAACTTTCTTTTTTTTTTAATTCTGATTTTTTTGCATCTCAATACTTTATTTAATATTTATTATTGTCACTATGATTTGTGGTATTTAACACTTCGAGTTTTACACTTTTTTATTAGCGCAACTTTTGTTTTTTTTTAATTCTGATTGGTGTCGTATAACACTTTATAGTTGCAGCTCCACTCATATAACTTAACCGTTAGCGCAATATTTTTTATATACAGGTTTGCTTGGCAGTGTGGAGAAAAGAATAGTATTTTTGGAGGGCAGATTTGTATTGGTTGAAGTCTTTGAGAAACTTAGTCTTGTGCCACAGACGCTCAAAAGTGCGACTACGTTTTTTGAGAATTTTAGTGTCATCTGTTTGCCAGGGCTGTAGGGGTCGAGGCCTGATTCTACATGTAGTGAGGGGAGCAAGCTTGTCCAGGGTGGAGAACAGGGATTTATTGTAGATGGACATGGCTTGGTTGGGGCAGGACAGGGGAGAGATTTTGTCATAGAGGTGGTCAGTAGCAGAATAGAGGAGAGAGGAGTTGAAGTTGCGAAAGTTTCTACGGGTGATGGATAGGCGATTGGAGGGAAAGGTGGTGGAAGACAGAGAGAGAGAGAAACTAATAAGGTGGTGGTCAGAGAGAGGAAAAGGATTGTTTGAGAAGTTGCATGGAGTGCATAGGTAGGAGAATACAAGGTCAAGGGAGTTGCCATCAGAGTGAGTAGAAGCCTGTACCCATTGCTTCAGGTCAAATGAAGAGGTTAGACTAAGAAGTTTAGAAGTAGCAGGAGTGTTTGTATTAGCAGGGATGTTGAAATCACTGAGAAGGATTGTGGGAATTTCCAAAGAGAGAAAGTAAGGTAGCCAGGCAGAAAACTCATCAAGGAAAGTCGATAATTGTCCAGGGGGCCGGTAGATCACAGCAATTCTTAGGGAAGTTGGAGATAATAGACGTATACAGTGGGCTTCAAATGATGAGAGGGAAAAAGAGGGAGGAGAGTGAATAATATGAAAGGTGCTCTGGGGGGATAGGAGGAATCCCACTCCACCTCCCTTGCATCCATTAGGCCTAGGAGAGTGAGTCCAGTGAAGGCCACCCTGGGATAGGGAAGCAGGAGAAGGGGTGTCAGATTTGTGGAGCCAGGTTTTGGTGAGAGCAAGTAGATTAAAGAAATTAGTGATGAAGAGGTCATGAACAGTGGTGAGTTTGTTGCAGACAGAGCGAGCGATTCAGAGGGCACAGGAAAGGGGGAGTCTGGCGTTGGGAAGAAGAGGAATGGAGACTAAATTGCATAGATTGCAACTACTGCCAGAGGGTGTAGGGTGATGGTGATGGGTGTGATGGGTAGAGTTAAAAAAGGGAGGCCCAGGGTTTGGGGAAATATCTCCAGCGGTTAGGAGAAGCAGAAGAGTAAGAGGGGGTAATATGAGAATATGATTTGTATGAGGGGACATGCTTCAGTATCCTGGGGGGTTTGTTAGCAAGTGGGCTTAGGGTTAGAAAGAGGTGATGAGTGCAGTAATAGGGGGAGGGGAGAAGTGAGGGTGATATGTACAGATTTTGGGGTGGAGCAGGGGGGCGAAGAAAAGAGAGTATGAGGAGAGAGGCTGCAATTGTGAAAAGGAGGAGAGGGAAAGAGTGCATGTTTCAGAGAGGAAGGTGAGATCATTTGGAAATGAGGTCACCTGCAGTCTGCTGTGGTTTGATTTGTGCAAATCGCTGAAGTGCCAGAGCGGAAGTGCCACTTATTTAAAGAACCCCACTTCTTCGGAAGAACCCCCTGTATGTGCAGCCCCCTGTATGTGTTCCCCCGTAAAGAAGGCCTTGTTTTTATACTGTGTTGGGTGTGGAAAGAATATGGCAATTAATCAATCAGGAGGTGATATTAGGCACACAGCTAGCAGAGCAAAACTTTCACACCACAATCAAACTGCAAGGGGACTAAAAGGCCAAAATTGTAAAGATAAGGGAACCCATAATTTAGGTAAGACTTAATAGCTAAATAAACATTGAAATAATGTGAGCATGGCTACAGATGGAGTTGAAACAGTGGTGACAAGCAGATTTACCAAATATGCATGTGAGCAGTCAGTCAATGTTCAGTTTAAGGTATATGGAAGTATGAACGCAGATTTACCAAATATGCATGTGAGCAGTCAGTCAATGTCCTGGAGTACAATGTCCAGTCAGTCATCAGAATACCTCTTTCACATCAGAAGCTCCCCATGACATAAGAGTCCCTCCTTCCACACCAGACACCCCCTATCACATCAGAATCCCCCTTTCACATTAGAAGTCTCCTCATCACATCCAAGAGCCACCCCTCCCCCCTGTATGTCAGAAGCCCCCCATCATATCAGAGTTGCTGCAGACCGGGTAAAATCTTGTAGTGGGTTGGATGTGGTTCTCATGCCATAGTTTGGAGACCCCTAGTCTATACTGCCTTTCAAGTGTGCAATCTAAAGGGAAATACCCCAAAATAACAACTTATAGCTATTGTTTTTCCAAGATAAACTGAAAATTTCTGGCTGTGTTTTTCACATGGCAGTATTGAATAAACATGCACTCAGAACAGCTGGAAAAATTTGGTGATCAGATTGAACCTACACAATGTACCCTGTACACTTGTCCAATGAAGTCTATTGCCACAGTATAAAAGCCAGCCAGGAACTCAGCACAGGGATGGGGGGAACCCCTTATAATGGGCACAGCAGCTAGCAGCTGTACAGACCCGGGTACTCAGCACAGGCATGGTGGGAACCCCTCATTATGGGTACAGTGAGGCTGCATTTGCTGAAATAGACACTTGGATTTGGCCATACCTATCTCTCTTTTAAACCTACCCATAGTTTAATTTGACTCAGGTACTGATCATTGTGGAATTTTTTTTCAAAATGAGTGAAAATTTGGTTCTATCTTTGAAACCTCCCTTCCCAAGGTATTCAGATGAAGAAAAAAAGAGGATAAAAGAGCTTGGACCACATCAACCCAAATTGCAAATTCAGCAGAGGTCAAGTGATCATGGTCAAGTTTACACTCTAAGCTTTTCCACCACTTCTTATAGTAAATGGAGTTGGCTAGCTGGATGTTATGTGACTCATGCCTATTATTGTTTTCCCTGTTTGCTATGTCAAGGTCATGGCACCGACATATCAACAGGGGTTAGCGACCTAAAGCATCTCACTGAAAAGTGCAAGCGGCATGAAACTACCCAAAGCCATCTTGACAATGTTATGAGGCTCGAGTTTTTTGGGAAGCGTAGCATTGGTGAACAGCTAGATGCAGGCTACAGAATTGGCATTAGAAGACACAATGAAGAGGTCACAAAAAATCGACACATCCTATCTAGAATAATAGACTGTGAAATTTTGTGGTGCATTCGATCTGGCTTTGCGTGGCCATGACTAGAGTGAGAGATCAGATAATCCTGGGATATTCCGTGGCTTGGTCGATTTTGTTGCTTCTCTTGATGGAGTTTTGAAAGAGCACCTTGAGAATGCCACTGTTTTTAAGGGAACTTCAAAAACTGTGCAGAATGAGCTGTTGGACTATATGTTGTTTGTTGTGAAGGAGCACATTATCCAAGAAGCATTGAGCATCGATTTTATCTCAATCCAGGCCGACGAGACCACTGATATTGCCACACAGTGCCGACTTGTGCTTGTACTGTGCTACATTGATGCCAAAAGCAATGTACAGGAGAGGTTTTTTGAGTTTATTCCTCTACATTCCACTAATGTGGATTCCATCGCTACAGCACTACAAGAGCGTCTTGCTGTCATCCTTCCAGGGGATCAGAAGCATAAACTCATCTCCCAAGCATATGATGGAGCCAGCGTGATGAGGGGTGCCACTGCAGGGGTTCAAAAGAAGATTCAAGATATGTACCCAAATGCCCATTACATCCACTGCTATACACATCAGCTCAATCTGATAATGCATCAGGCCACTTCTCAAATGCCCAAAGTGAGACTTTTTTTTGCAAAACTTGGAGGATTTGCCAGCTTTTTTGCGAGATCACCCAAGCTCACAGATGTTCTTGATAAAGTAGTTGCCCATAGACTACCAACATCAAGCAGTGTCAGATGGAACTTCCACAGCCGTGCCGTCAATACAGTGTTTAAGCACAGAGAGGACCTCATCTGCTGTTTTAAAACTATGCGAGACTCAGGTGACTTTGACCTTGTTACCATGAGAAAGGCAGCAGGCTTTGCTGTTCTGCTGGTGGATCATGATTTTAAATATTTTCTGACACTTTTCCACAACATCATGCTCCATGTGGACCTCCTCTATGCCAAACTCCAGAAGAAGGACATAGATTCAGTCCACATTAAGAGGAGTATCCAGCAGTTCCAGTGGGACATGCAGAAGATCGGGTAGCAGCTGTATTCCTCCTTTTCCATGTGTTGTTATTATTATTATTATTTTTATTATTATTGCTCATACATTTTGCAAAGATTCTATCCCATCCTTGGTTGACCAAAGCAGTCAAGGTGGTTCTCAACCCAAGGAGTCAGGGCTCGCTGAATCCAGGAGAACATAAACGCATTGCAGCCGAGATGAGTTTTTATTTGTTGCAATATTTGTCTTTTTGATAGCTCCCTTATAGATATGAAGATTGGAAAGAAAAATATATTTCATACAATATTCATATAAATATAATGTGATCTAAAAGGATTTGTTATTCCCTCTAGTGGATAACATTAGTATTACAGCCTTCATCTGTGTTAGCTGCCTGAGCATCAGAAATGCATGAAACTTGACATATTTACTAAGAATGTCTTGTCCATGTGTATGGAGTTCTGAGAAGTTATGGATTCAAAACCACTGAAACCAATCTCCCTTTATAACCTAAAACTGAAAATTTTAAAATGATCAGTTTTAAGTTATGAAGGGAGATCAGTTTCAGTGTTTTTGAATCCATAATGTCTCAGAACTCCATACACATGGACAAGACATTCTTAGTAAATATGTCAAGTCTCATGCATTTCTAAAGGTCAGGGAGCTAACAGAGATGACATTGATATTTTGTCATCACTACCTAATTTTTGTTTTTATCCTTCACTCTATAGGTCTGTGATACCATACTATTACATACCATGCAACGTTTCTCCTTCAAAAACCACCTTGTTAGTGCCACCTTGCGTCAAACAGACAGGTTTGAACAGTACGCAATGGAGTCAGTGGAGTAAGACAGAGCTTAGTCTCATCTACTGCACAGAAGAGTTCAGAAAGTGTAATGGTGCTGTGGACCTATTCCAGCTGTTTGTGGAGAACAATCTTGATAATGTATTTAGAGAGACTGTCACTCTGCTCAAGATCCTCATCACCACACCCATGACCACAGCAGAAGCTGAGATGTGCTTCTTAACTTTGAAAAGGATTAAGACTTTTCTAAAAAAATAGCATGACCCAGGAAAAGCCGAATGCATTGGCCATGCTGTCAATGGAAAAGAGAGTAGTGACAGAGATGACTGACTTCAACCAGAAGGTCGTTGAGAAATTTGCGAGCCAGAAAGAAAATAGAGCAAAATTTATTTTTCAAATAGTTCTACTGGTGCTAATGTGAATGTGGCGTGCGTTTGTATTCAGTAAACTTTACTCTGATTCAGAGTTTTTTTGTTGTTGTTTGTTGTACAATAAAGTTTGTTTACTGTTTTAAAAAAAATTCACTGATTTGCGGTACATTTATTGCATTCTTTAACAGTTGACTTAAACATTAACATTTTCTATATTTTATCTAGCAGTAATGAGACATAATCACCTGATAAATGCCTATTTAGAGTTCTTCATTACTAACAGTGTAATTTTTCAGTTGGTTTGCGCCGCTCTCTGAGGCTGTGCTATATACCATGATCTGCGAGGCTGTGCTATATACCATGATCTGCGAGGCTGCACTATATATTCTGTCCTGTGATGTTTAGCTATATACTCTGATCTGTGATGCTGAGCTATTTACTCTGTCCTGTGATGCTGAGATATATAATCTGTCCTGCGATGCTGGGACTGTATACTCTGTCCTATGATCTGTGCTAGCAAGTCTAATACAGGGGACAGAGTGGGTGGATTCTATAAGGGGCGTGGTTTATGCAAAGTGGGAGGGGTCAAAATGATGGGCAGGGTCTGGCGCCCCCCCATCCAAAATCTTCACCAGCCACCACTGAACTCTGGTCTCTATGTCTGAGACTTCCTTCCTGTTTCATATCTGTTATTTATCTGCAGAGGGCTTTCTATATGGCATGCCATCACCTCCAGGTCTTGTTTTGGGGAAGGAACTGCAGCAATGTGTGGGAGGGATCCCTGGTGAGTCTGAGAGAGAGCCCTGGTATGTATAGATGTGAGGATGGGAGCAGATGGTGAATTTGATCTGCGGTCCCCCAGAGTAAGTGAAGACTGTGAAGAGAGGGAGCAGTGATATCTGATTTATCCTTCCCAGTTATAGATGCAGATGTGCAATTGGGTGCTATCTTTGCTAGAACATATGTGGGTTTGGTCAGAAGCTGGGGGTTAAGAAAACTGTGGAGTGCTGAATTTTTGGGAGTCTGTCCAGTACTCAAATGTTTGCACCCTTTGGGCATATTCAGATTCAGATTCAGAATACTTTAATAATCCCAAAGGGAAATTATTGAAATGATATTATTTTATATAAAAGTGAGTCTTGATTATCATTAACAATAGAAATAGAGTCCGGGTGCTACAGAGTTTCAGAGGTTAGCATCTGCTTAGCTACATCTTCAGGCCATGCCCCCTGGCTACGATATTGCTAATTCTTCTTCTTTTGTAGCGAAGGGAGTTTCTGCGTGTCCTTAGTAACCATGTGTGTGCAGAGAGAGCAGTGTGGAGTGCAGCCAATCCCAGCAGCAGGTGTTTTATCTTCTATGACTGTTGGACTATATGACTGAGAGAGAGGGCCTTCCCCCATAAGGACACGGTATTAGATCACTTGAGCCATCCCACTGATCACCACCTTGAAAACATATATTTTCTAAAGCTTGTTTGACTTAATGCTGCTAGCATTTGTGTCCACAAATTCTGGTAAGTGTGTTTAACCCCTACTCAGGTGGTGGATGTACACACCGTGGTAACCTCTTAAAGTGAACACTTGTGGCTACTCTTAACAGCAACTGAGATGAACCCCTGTGGCTTCTACTATATGAACTTTTTGCACCTGTCTTCTTTACTATTTGCACTTATATGCACTTGCCACTTTTAGTGAATATACTGTATATACTTAGCCATGAACTAAAATTAATATTTTGTGTTCATTTTTTTTATTTTTTTTTATTTTGCACATTCACTTTGCAATATTGATGGACATTTATAGAGCAGCACTTTTCATTGTCTTTGACTTCTACACAATGTTCTGTCGAGTTGTAGTGCTAGCAGCTGTCTGCTTGTGTAAGTAATAGCACAGTATCCTATTGGAAAACAATTCTTCCATGACCTGTTTGCACATACTTGCCAGACTTCATTATTAAGCTCCACCCACTATGCAACAAGAATGCTCTTTCTGACCACATGTTGGACAGGAAGAATCACACAGGACTTAGTCATGTTCTTAGGAAAGGCTTTCTTTTTTAAGTTTACATTGGAAACCATTTATTAAATGTTTAAATGCATGTCCTACTTATTTAGTAATGCTGTGTAAATTCATAGAGATCAATTAAATTGCAGTATACTGTTGTCAATTTGGCTAAGAAATTATTCTGAATTTTTTAATTCACAACTGTTTGTGAGAAGACTTGTTACCAAGTAAGCACTTATACTAGGTTGATCCTAACCATGCCTCATTTAGGACACAGTCCACCCTGACACAGGCATTGGAAATAGATATCTGGATATCATCAAGCCTTTGAAACTGAAAAGGAGCTCTAAATAAAATAAAATATTGTAAACTGAAGAGCAATACCCTTTTATAGGAAAGAATGTAAGGGCAAGTTTTACAAATGCAGATATAAATACTGTATAAGACAATTAAAATCTAAGCATATATTATGTGATTGTCACCTAATACATAATGTGGTTGTTAAAGTGGTTGTAAAGACTTGTTTAAAAAAAAAATAAACATGTTATACTTACCTCTTATGTGCAGTTGGTTTTTAATAGAGCAGACTGGATCCTCCTCTTCTCAGGTCCCTCTTTGGCTCTCCTGGCCCCTCCCTCCTGTTGAGTGCCCCCACAGCAAGAAGCTTGCTGTGGGGTCAACCGAGTCAAGTCACAGCTCCATGTGTCCATTCACACTCGGACCCCCAACTCGGCTCCAACCCCTCTCTCTTCTGACTTTGATTGACAGCCCTGGGAGCCAATGGCACCACTGTTGTGTCTCAGTGAATCAGAAGGAGAGTCCTGGATGGATAAGACACTCTTGGACATTGTTGAAGAGAAATGGGGCTCAGGTAAGTAATTAGACTTGTTTAAAAAAATAATTAAAATAAAAGATAAAAAACCTTCTGCCTTTACAACTCTTTTAAGGATGAGCTGAGTGCATGGTCTCAACCTAAGTTCTAACCAAAACATTTTTCCGAAGAATTCTGAACTTTAAAGTGAATGTCCCATAATGTTTTGCAAAAGCCATCATTGGCCAAATTATTACATCTGACCTCAGCAGCAGCAGTCCTTTGTCAGTGTGTGGGAGTTTAATGAGAGTGAGGGACACTTAACATTGATTTTAGGACAGAGATTTGGATAGTGTAGTGTAATATGCTACTAGTGTTTTGTGCTTATATCATCAATGCTATATTCAGTTCTATATACAGTACTGTACTGTACTGTACATTTGATACCGATACTTTGCAGTAAACCCATCTGCAGTCATTATGATTTCCTTGGACCCAGCAGTTCTTTTTAGGACTACATTTTTTGTGTGTCCGTGGCAGATTCTGTTGCTGTGCTGTTGTTTCTTTTTTCTTTTTTCTTTACAATTTATTTATTTTGTTTCTTAAAAAAATATGAAAACAAAATGTTTTATTTTGCTTGTAGGGTTTTGAATAGGTGTTGAGTTTTTGTTTTTTACATTCTTTGCCTTTGGAATTTATTTTATCTGGGATTTATTTTGTTAGAATATATTTTTCATTTATTTATTTTTTTACAGGTCAGCAGTGGCAATAGCGGCTTAAATCTGTTGGTGTTGCTGGTGCTTTTCATTTGCAACTGAGTACTGCACATGTTTGAGGTGTTGTTTAGTCCACCAAAGTACCACAGTTTACAGTGCACCAAAGCACCACACTTTCCAGTTCACCCAAACACCACTTCCCTCCATACAGCTCTTTTAATACCTGCAAATTAAATTAGCATCAACATCATGTATGGGAGGCCAACAGGGAGGGGCAGAAGTTGTCATGCAGCTATAAGGAAGTGAGCTGTGTCCATGTCCACAGCCCAAAGTGGTGATTAGGGATGAGCCGAACACCCCCCTGTTTGGTTCGCACCAGAACATGCGAACAGGAAAAAAGTTCGTTCGAACACGCGAACACCATTAAAGTCTATGGGACACGAACATGAATAATCAAAAGTGCTAATTTTAAAGACTTATATGCAAGTTATTGTCATAAAAAGTGTTTGGGGACCTGGGTCCTGCCCCAGGGAACATGGATCAATGCAAAAAAAAGTTTTAAAAATGGCAGTTTTTTCAGGAGCAGTGATTTTAATAATGCTTAAAGTCAAACAATAAAAGTGTAATATCTCTTTAAATTTCATAGCTGGGGGGTGTCTATAGTATGCCTGTAAAGGGGCGCATGTTTCCCATGTTTAGAACAGTCTGACAGAAAAATGACATTTGGAAGGAAAAAAGCCATTTAAAACTACTCGCGGTTATTGCATTGCCGGTCCGACAATACACATAAAAGTTCATTGATAAAAACAGCATGGGAATTCCCCACAGGGGAACCCCGAACCAAAATTAAAAAAAAAAAAATGACGTGGGGGTCCCCCTAAATTCCATACCAGGCCCTTCAGGTCTGGTATGGATATTAAGGGGAACCCCGGCCAAAATTTAACAAAAAATGATGTGGGGGTCCCCCTAAATTTCATACCAGACCCTTCAGCTCTGGTATGGATTTTAAGGGGAACCCCGCGCCAAAAAAAAAAAAACGGCGTGGGGTCCCCCCAAAAATCCATACCAGACCCTTATCCAAGCACGCAACCTGGCAGGCTGCAGGAAAAGAGGGGGGGACGAGAGAGCGGCCCCTACTCCTGAACCGTACCAGGCCACATGCCCTCAACATTGGGAGGGTGCTTTGGGGTAGCCCCCCAAAACACTATGTCCCCATGTTGATGAGGACAAGGGCCTCATCCCCACAACCCTGGCCGGTGGTTGTGGGGGTCTGCGGGCGGGGGCCTTAAAAAAAGTTCGTTCGAACACGCGAACACCGTTAAAGTCTATGGGACACGAACATGAATAATCAAAAGTGCTAATTTTAAAGGCTTATATGCAAGTTATTGTCATAAAAAGTGTTTGGGGACCCGGGTCCTGCCCCAGGGGACATGGATCAATGCAAAAAAAAAGTTTTAAAAACGGCTGTTTTTTCAGGAGCAGTGATTTTAATAATGCTTAAGGTCAAACAATAAAAGTGTAATATCCCTTTAAATTTCGTACCTGGGGGGTGTCTATAGTATGCCTGTAAAGGGGCGCATGTTTCCCGTGTTTAGAACAGTCTGACAGCAAAATAACATTTCGAAGGAAAAATGCCATTTAAAACTACCCGCGGCTATTGCATTGCCGACAATACACATAGAAGTTCATTGATAAAAACGGCATGGGAATTCAACACAGGGAAACCCCGAACCAAAATGTAAAAAAAAAATGATGTGGGAGTCCCCCTAAATTCCATACCAGGCCCTTCAGGTCTGGTATGGATATTAAGGGGAACCCCGGCCAAAATTTACAAAAAAAAATGACGTAGGGTTCCCCCTAAATTCCATACCAGACCCTTCAGGTCTGGTATGGATTTTAAGGGGAACCCCGCACCAAAAAAAAATGGCGTGGGGTCCCCCCAAAAATCCATACCAGACCCTTATCCGAGCACGCAACCTGGCAGGCTGCAGGAAAAGAGGGGGGGACGAGAGAGCGGCCCCTACTCCTGAACCGTACCAGGCCACATGCCCTCAACATTGGGAGGGTGCTTTGGGGTAGCCCCCCAAAACACCTTGTCCCCATGTTGATGAGGACAAGGGCCTCATCCCCACAACCCTGGCCGGTGGTTGTGGGGGTCTGCGGGTGGGGGGCTTATCAGAATCTGGAAGCCCCCTTTAACAAGGGAACCCCCAGATCCCGGCCCCCCCCTGTGTGAAATGGTAAAGGGGTACTTACCCCTATCATTTCACTAAAAAACTGTCAAAAATGTTAAAAATGACAAGAGACAGTTTTTGACAATTCCTTTATTTAAATGCTTCTTCTTTCTTCCTTCATCTTCTTCTGGTTCTTCTGGCTCTTCTGGTTCTTCCTCCGGCGTTCTCGTCCAGCATCTCCTCCGCGGCGTCTTCTATCTTCTTCTTCTCGGGCCGCTCCGCACCCATGGCATGGGGGGAGGCTCCCGCTCTTCTCTTCATCTTCTTCTTCATCCTCTTCTTTTCTTCCTTCTTCTCTTCTTCATTTTCTTCTCCGGGCCACTCTGCATCCATGCTGGCATGGAGGGAGGCTCCCGCTGTGTGACGGCGTCTCCTCGTCTGACGGTTCTTAAATAACGGGGGGCGGGGCCACCCAGGGACCCCGCCCCCTCTGACGCACGGGACATGACGGGACTTCCCTGTGGCATTCCCCGTGATGTCACAGGGAAGTCCCGTCAAGTCACCGTGCGTCAGAGGGGGTGGGGTCACCGGGAGGCCCCGCCCCCCCGTTATTTAAGAACCGTCAGACGAGGAGACTCCGTCACACAGCGGGAGCCTCCCTCCATGCCAGCATGGGTGCGGAGCGGCCCGGAGAAGAAAATGAAGAAGAGAAGAGGATGAAGAAGAAGATGAAGAGAAGAGCGGGAGCCTCCCCCTATGCCATGGGTGCAGAGCAGCCCGAGGAGAAGAAGATAGAAGACGCCGCGGAGGAGATGCTGGACGAGAACGCCGGAGGAAGAACCAGAAGAGCCAGAAGAACCAGAAGAAGAAGATGAAGGAAGATAGAAGAAAGAAGAAGCATTTAAATAAAGGAATTGTCAAAAACTGTCTCTTGTCATTTTTAACATTTTTGACAGTTTTTTAGTGAAATGGTAGGGGTAAGTACCCCCTTACCATTTCACACAGGGGGGGGCCGGGATCTGGGGGTCCCCTTGTTAAAGGGGGCTTCCAGATTCCGATAAGCCCCCCGCCCGCAGACCCCCACAACCACCGGCCAGGGTTGTGGGGATGAGGCCCTTGTCCTCATCAACATGGGGACAAGGTGTTTTGGGGGGCTACCCCAAAGCACCCTCCCAATGTTGAGGGCATGTGGCCTGGTACGGTTCAGGAGGGGGGGCAGCACTCTCGTCCCCCCTCTTTTCCTGCGGCCTGCCAGGTTGCGTGCTCGGATAAGGGTCTGGTATAGAATTTAGGGGGAACCCCACGTCATTTTTTTTTTTTAATTTTGGCCGGGGTTTCCCTGTGTTGAATTCCCATGCCTTTTTTATCAATGAACTTCTATGTGTATTGTCGGCAATGCAATAGCCGCGGGTAGTTTTAAATGGAATTTTTCCTTGGAAATGTCATTTTGCTGTCAGACTGTTCTAAA
The DNA here is from genome assembly GCF_042186555.1 of Aquarana catesbeiana. Taxonomy (NCBI): domain Eukaryota; kingdom Metazoa; phylum Chordata; class Amphibia; order Anura; family Ranidae; genus Aquarana; species Aquarana catesbeiana. The sequence goes on along the minus strand of NC_133328.1, from coordinate 446,833,756 downwards.
CACGGGAAACATGCGCCCCTTTACAGGCATGCTATAGACACCCCCCAGGTATGAAATTTAAAGGGATATTACACTTTTATTGTTTGACTTTAAGCATTATTAAAATCACTGCTCCTGAAAAAATGGCCGTTTTTAAAACTTTTTTTTGCATTGATCCATGTCCCCTGGGGCAGGACCCAGGTCCCCATACACTTTTTATGACAATAACTTGCATATAAGCCTTTAAAATTAGCACTTTTGATTATTCATGTTCGTGTCCCATAGACTTTAACGGTGTTCGCGTGTCCGAGCGAACTTTTTTCCTGTTCGCATGTTCTGGTGCGAACCGAACAGTGGGGTGTTCGGCTCATCCCTACTCCTTAGGGAGAAATGCATTCTCTACAAATGGAAGTTCCCATTTTGTCTCATGGCTTCCAATAACAGCCGCACAGCGCTCCTCAAAGTACCAGAGGATCTGCCTCATTTTTGCGCCACACTTGGAATTGCCATGGTGCCAGTGCCTAATTGGTATGCCGCTTTTCGCATGGTTGCGGCGCACCTTGACCAGCCAAGAGAAGAACCTATGGATGCTCAAAATTCTAGACATCACAGAAGACGCTCACCCTCTACCCCCAGGACCCAGACCACCTACCGGAGCGGTCCTGGAGCTGGAAACATCACCTCCCCACGGTCCAGGAGGGCGCGCAGGGACCGCTAACATCTGGGCGTAGGGATTCTTTCTCCCATTATGTTTTATTTTGTTTAGTACTGTTCAGTGCCTTATCTGACTTTCCTTTATTCTAAGTTCCAATTTTTGACTTCCATACAACGCTCAAGATATGAGGAATCTAAAGACTGTGTGTTGTCTTTTCAACCAACTTCTCATGTTTTTGATAGGTCTCAAGACCTACACTGGGCATCTCTAGACATGGTCATGCCCACCTGTCCGTATGTCGAGCTGCAGTTCTTGCTATCACGTGCGCCTCTCCCTCAATTGCCTATGACTCCATGGCTATAGCCATCGGGTACAGTAATGAGCTGCACCTGACCTGGCACTACATTTCCCACAAGTCTAAATGACTTTAGGCTCCACCTCGTGACATTTACTGAGTCTCTTAAACTGCGCCTCCTGCTGCAGACACACACGGAACTTTCGATTACGCATACTCCAGCAATGCACCTCGGCCCTAAAGGACAAGAACTGCCTCTCTCGTTGCAGCAACACTGCTTTCCTTCAGCCGACTTAAGAACTCCTACTCCAACCTCCTGTTTTACCCCCGGCTCAGGACATATCATCCAAGAAGAGCCGCTCGGTGGTTACGCCGCAGCGGACGCCTACAGACCTCGTCTTCAAGTTGTTCGCGGACTCACATCTGCACTGTTCCGGTATTGTCCTCTCATCGTCCCGGCCTTCACGATGCGAGCCTAAGTATAAGTTCTATCTTTTGGTTTGTTTTTTTTGTTTTTTTTTTTTTTTTTATATCACAGCGGACTGCTGGCTCCACTGCTGAACTGTACCAGTTGAATTTCTTAATTGTTCATTGTACCATGCTTGTTGCTAGAGATTAGCTATGTTGTTATAATAGTTAAGGTATACACTGATATACACTGTTTGCCTCCCCAAGGCTAGGCAACTCTCCCTGCTATATGTTATATGTGTTGCAGATTTCAATATTCGGCCGACACCGCCACCCTCTCCCCACCACTCACAGAAACTGCGGTTGGTGTGGGGGGTGGGGAGTGGCTGGTTTGGTACCCTCTCCCTTAGACGGTGAGAATGGTCGATACTTAGGCCTCACCACTGAACACCTACACAATACACATAGCCAGGGCCATTTATCAATGCTTTACTGCTGCCGGCGCACTGCACTGTTAATGCCCTTACCCGTTGGGCCGGTATCAAGCCCCCTATGGGCGATTCATTGGTAATACCTTCCATTTTCACACTACAAACTATCCTGTGGTGGCAGCTCACATTCCGTTCATTGAACGTTACCCTTACTTAGTCCCTCACTGCCAGGGTCTTGGTCAACCCCCACACGGGCTCGGTTAGGGGTGTAGTCCCCCCCGTTTGGACTCTCTCACTGCCCGTGTTTCGTTCCACACCGATTACTGCCCCTGAGGTTGTTGGACACGCAATCTCACACCTCTTCGGATACTATTCGGGTACGCTCACACCTGATTCGCATATCTCTACAGCCTTCCGGATTACACCCCCCTTTCCTTACTAACCCCCTCTTACCCCCCCTCCACCAATGGCGGGCACGCAAGACAACAACCTTCCTATGGACACAACTCCACAGCAGCTACACTCACTCAAATTATACTCTATAAACATTCAGGGCCTTAACGTACCTGAAAAGCGGTCCAAGCTCCTCCACTCTCTACAACAAGCCAAAACACATATCGCACTCATACAGGAGACCCACTTCCAGTCGGATTCCATCCCCAAACTTAAAAATCACTACTTCCCCACAGCCTTTCATTCCTCCAACTCGGAAGCTAAATCGAAAGGTATTACCATACTCCTTTCTAAAAATTGCCCAATCCAAGTATCGGAAGTACAAACAGACCCAATGGGACGTTTTCTCTTTATTAAAGGCACCTTAAACCAACTACCCATCACCATTGCCAATATTTACGCTCCTAATACAGGCCAGGTCACCGTAATACTCTCCAACAACTCTCCAGCTTCCAATCAGGAACCCTTATCGTGGGCGGCGACTTTAATGTTTCCTTATCCCCCTCTATTGACACTTCGAATGGGACCTCTTCCCTTTCCTACAGGGCCCTGAGGTCGATCAAGCAACAATTTCATAATCTACTGCTCCATGATACGTGGCGCACATTACACCCCAAAGAAAAAGATTTTACTTTCTTCTCTACACCACACAATAAGTACTCAAGAATTGACCACTTCTTTCTCTCTCAGATAGATCTCTCACACCTCGCTAAAGCAACCATTGACCCGGCCGTACTCTCGGATCACAATCCCATCTCCATGACTTTACGTTTGAACTCACCCAACAGAAAAACATGTATCTGGCGACTAGACGGTTCCTTATTGACCGACGAGATACACGTTCAGAGATTGACCACTTGCCTCTCCAACTTTTTTCGGGATAATTTGACACAGGATGTGGCTCCCACGGTCATGTGGGCAGCACACAAATGTGTCATTCGCGGAGAACTGATGGCCATAGCTGCTCACCGAAACAAACTCAAGAACTCTCGCATGGCGGAGTTAACGGCTCACATTCGCACACTGGAGCAGACACACACGGCCTCCCTCGCCATTTCTTCACTAGCAGAACTCTCTCAAGCTAGGGAAGAACTCTAATGCCCCGTACACACGGTCGGATTTTCCGATGGAAAATGTCAGATCGGAGTGTGTTGTCGGAAATTCCGACCGTGTGTGGGCTCCTTCGGACATTTTCCATCGGATTTTCCGACACACAAAGTTGGAGAGCAGGAGATAAAATTTTCCGACAACAAAATCCGTTGTCGGAAATTCTGATCGTGTGTACACAAATCCGATGGACAAAGTGCCACGCATGCTCAGAATAAATAAAGAGATGAAAGCTATTGGGCACTGCCCCGTTTATAGTCCCGACGTACATGTTTTACGTCACCGCGTTTAGAACGATCGGATTTTCCGACAACTTTGTGTGACCGTGTGTATGCAAGACAAGTTTGAGCCAACATCCGCCGGAAAAAATCCTAGGATTTTGTTGTCAGAATGTCCGAACAAAGTCCGACCGTGTGTACGCCCTATTAGAAGCACTGACCACAGCGGTTAAATTCAAGTACACTCTATCACAAAAACGATATTATGAATTCGGCAACAAAGCCGGTAAACTATTGGCAAGGGCTCTTCAAACCAAAAAAGCCTCTCACACCATCCACAAGCTCATTAATCCCAAAGGAGAGGCAGTAGTCACCAATGAAGGCATCTCTGCGCAATTCGTACAATATTTCACCAAGCTATATAACCTCCGGACTACCCAAAGTACTGACGCAGCGGTTAACCGTAGGAAGACACTGACTGATTTTTTAGCACAATTCGGCCCCACTCCGCTCGCCCCGGAGGACTTACAGACACTAGACCTCCCAATAACATCGGACGAAATCCTCCTTGCCCTAAACCAAATGAAGACAGGCAAAAGCCCAGGGCCGGACGGCCTCACGGTAGCCTATTACAAATCATTTCCGAACATCCTCCTACCACATTTAACCAAAGCACTTAATAACCTTACAACAACCTCGGTAGCTCACAGGGATCTATTAGAAGCTCACATCACACTTATTCCCAAACAGGGCAAAGATCCCACATTAGTCCCCAACTATCGCCCCATATCGCTCCTTAATGTCGATCTAAAACTGTACGTGAAAGTTTTGGCCAATCGTATTTCATTCCATCTCTGGTCTCTCTGGACAACACCACGAAGGCCCTCAACATCCACCATTGGCTTACCAAAACAGCCACACAAGGATTTCTTCTCTCCTTGGATGCAGAGAAGGCGTTCGACTGGGTCGCCTGGGATTACATGGAAGCTACTTTGCAAGCGGCGGGCTTCCCACCACGCATGCTACAAATGATTCTATCCCTATATGCTTCCCCGACCGCTAGGCTCCGGATTAATGGCGGCTTGTCAGACGCCTTCTCTGTATCTAATGGGACGCGACAGGGGTGCCCCCTATCACCCCTTATTTTCATTATGACAATGGAACCCCTACTCCGTAAACTCAGAAATAATCCGGCTATCAGGGGAATTGACATCCAACAAAAACAGTATAAACTAGCAGCTTACGCAGACGACATCCTACTTTTTCTGACGGACCCTATAACGACCATCCCTAACCTTCTGGCGGACTTTACCCTTTTCAAAACCTTATCCAATCTTCAAATTAATTTTGAGAAATCCAAAGCCCTCAATATCATGTTACCAACGGAGACGGTGAACCTGTGTCGTAGTAATTTTCCGTTTGTTTGGGAAAAATCCAAAATATCATACCTTGGGATCAAAATCACAACCCACCTAAGAGACTTTTACGCCAAAAATTTTCTCCCTCTGATCCGTTCCATCCAAGGCGACCTACAGAAATGGAATCTAGGTTCATTTTCTTGGCTGGGCAGAATCGCAATATTAAAAATGAATATTCTACCCAACTCCTCTACCTCCTTCAAGCCATTCCGATCATGTTACTAGCATCCTTCTTTGCCTCCTATAAACTTCTTTGTCGGACCTTTGTGGGGGCCTCCAAACATCTGCGTATTGGCTGGGACAGACTAGTTCTCCCTAAATGACTGGGGGGTCTGGGTCTCCCAGATCTCCAAAAATATCACTGGGCCTGCCACCTGACTAGACTGGTGGATTGGCATATACATCGTCCCTCTAAGGACTGGATCGCCCTGGAAGCATCGTTTGCAAGCCTTCCCTTAGCCAACACGCCTTGGATGACCCACACCAATGTTCCCAGGGAATTCCCCTCTCATCCTCTCATCAGTACCACACTCTCACTTTTCAAAAGAACATGCAAACTGCTTGCCTTCACACCCTCACCAGGCCCCATGACCCCACTGGACAACAACCCAGACTTCCCCCCCGGGACTTGTCCTAAAAGACCCTAACCTAGAGACCCACACCTCGCAAGCTAGAGCACAGAACTTCTTTCAAAATGGGACTCTCCTCTCTTTCCCTACGCTAGTGACTACAATGCCTAACCATGACATACCCTTTTACAAATACTTACAACTGAGACATTTCCTTCAACCGCCTAACCAATCCTCTCACTGGCACAGGGATCTCACACCGTTTGAACTTCTTTGCACCTCTACAGAACCTCAAGGTCACCTGATTTCCTCAAATTATGCCCTACTGTTTTCAGGCCACAAAGTTGAGGATGACAAAATTACACAACAATGGGAAAAAGACCTATCCTTAGATCTCACCCCCACATATTGGGATCACATATTTACCCTCATGCACAAGGGTTCCATTAATGTCACGACGCAGGAAAATAGATACAAAATTTTTTCGAAATGGTATCGGACTCCCAACAAAATCCACCACTTTCATCCCTCTGTTCCTCCTACTTGCTGGAGGTGTAATAACACTAAAGGTACCCTGCTCCACATTTGGTGGGAATGCACACTTATACAACCCTTCTGGTCGGAAATCCACCGACTAATCTCCCAAATCACCACATATACCCTGGACTTCTCCCCCGCCCGCTATTTATTACACTACATACAAGGGTCCCCCACTTCATACAAAAAATCCCTAACCATTCACCTGATCAACGCAGCCAACCTATGTATCCCTGCACGGTGGAGAAACCCCCCCCCACAGTACAGGACTGGATTCGCAGGGTAGATCGGATAGCGGAGATGGAGCAACTCATTTCCCAAGCCGCCGATACCCCTACCAAATTTCAGGCCACCTGGGCTTGTTGGACTCAGTATAGAAACTCACAAACATACCCGACCTTGACCCCTCCATCTCCTCATACTCCCTGAGGAGTTTACGTGACATGTTCCCTTGTGTCCCCCCTCAAAAGCACATCTGCCCCCCCTATCCCCCTTTGCCTCTTCCTTCCCCTCACCAGCGACACTGATCTGCCATATCCATGAAGCCTAGAGCTTGCCGTATCTTTGCATATCGCACATGCCTCCCCTCAATATCAGTTACATATAGGTTTCCCCCAAGCGACTGAATCACCCTCGGTCCGCCCTACACATCGGATGATCCCACTTCCTAAAAAGTTCTAAATTTCAGTTGCCATGCCGTTATACTTAAATGCTACCTCTGCCTTGTCCTGTATTCCATTCTCGTTCACAGCGAAGATCCCGTCAGGGGTGACCGGAAACGGGATTGTTCATAACACGGTATGGCCCTGCTCCGCAAACCACATCTGACCTTTCTGAGCCTACACCCCTAGTTGTAGGTGGGGATACTTACTCTGTTACTCTGTTGGGCCACATGACTGATCATGCTTTCTTCTATTTGTTCTTGTTCCTATTGTATTTATCTATATGTGAATATTGACCATTTGATATTTGATTCTCTACGATGTATGTCAAACTTCACTTGTTGACCTGCAAAATTTTATTAAAATCTTTTGAAAAAAAAAAATTTAAGAACCGTCAGACGAGGAGACGTCGTCACACAGTGGGAGCCTCCCTCCATACCAGCATGGATGCGGAGCGGGCCGGAGAAGAAAATGAAGAAGAGAAGAAGAGAAGAAGATGAAGATGAAGATGAAGAAGGGAAGATGAAGAGAAGAGCGGGAGCCTCCCCCCATGCCATGGGCGCGGAGCGGCCCGAGGAGAAAAAGATAGAAGACGCCGCGGAGGAGATGCTGGACAAGAACGCCGGAGGAAGAACCAGAAGAGCCAGAAGAACCAGAAGAAGAAGAAGAAGATGAAGGAAGAAAGAAGAAGCATTTAAATAAAGGAATTGTCAAAAACTGTCTCTTGTCACTTTTAACATTTTTGACAGTTTTTTAGTGAAATGGTAGGGGTACAAAAGTACCCCCTTACCATTTCACACAGGGGGGCCGGGATCTGGGGGTCCCCTTGTTAAAGGGGGCTTCCAGATTCCGATAAGCCCCCGCCCGCAGACCCCCACAACCACCGGCCAGGGTTGTGGGGATGAGGCCCTTGTCCTCATCAACATGGGGACAAGGTGTTTTGGGGGGCTACCCCAAAGCACCCTCCCAATGTTGAGGGCATGTGGCCTGGTACGGTTCAGGAGGGGGGGCGCTCTTTCATCCCCCCTCTTTTCCTGCGGCCTGCCAGGTTGCGTGCTCGGATAAGGGTCTGGTATGGATTCTTGGGGGGACCCCCACATCATTTTTTTTTTTTTTAAATTTTGGCAGGGGTTCCCCTTAATATCCATACCAGACCTGAAGGGCCTGGTATGGAATTTAGGGGGACCCCCACGTCATTTTTTTTTTTTATTTTGGTTCGGGGTTCCCCTGTGGGGAGTTCCCATGCCGTTTTTATCAATGAACTTCTATGTGTATTGTCGGCAATGCAATAGCCGCGGGTAGTTTGGAATGGAATTTTTCCTTGGAAATGTCATTTTGCTGTCAGACTGTTCTAAACATGGGAAACATGCGCCCCTTTACAGGCATACTATAGACACCCCCCGGGTACAAAATTTAAAGGGATATTACACTTTTATTGTTTGACTTTAAGCATTATTAAAATCACTGCTCCTGAAAAAACTGCCGTTTTTAAAACTTTTTTTTGCATTGATCCATGTCCCCTGGGGCAGGACCCAGGTCCCCAAACACTTTTTATGACAATAACTTGCATATAAGCCTTTAAAATTAGCACTTTTGATTTCTCCCATAGACTTTTAAAGGGTGTTCCGTGGCATTCGAATTTGCCGCGAACCCCCCAAATTGTTCTCTGTTCAGCGAACTTACGAACAGCCAATGTTCGAGTCAAACATGAGTTCGACTCGAACTCGAAGCTCATCCCTAGTGGTGATCATGGGCGTGGTGCATCATCTGCAGGCAGGACATGTTTTCTATTTCTTTCAGGCGCTGGGTGAGCTATACAGAAGGAGCACACAGAGGAGGTGGTGGAGTGGCTAACCAAACCTTCATTATCTTCCTGCCCCTCTGTCACCTAGGTTCAGATTAACTTGTAGACCACCACAGCTGCCAAAGCAACATAGTCTGAGACTGACTCCTCATCCACAACTTCTCCTGCTGTTGTCCCTCAAACTGGAACAAAGGAATCAGTTGAAATATTAGATCACAGTATGCAACACTTGCTGCAAGAGGATGCACAGCAATTAATGGGATCCGTGGTTGAGGAGGAGAGAAACGGGAGCTTAGAGGGAGGGGACATCAGGCATGGGGAACCATCTGGCTGTGATGTTCCCGAAGCAACTGCATACTACCAAGTTGTCTCCAGCAATGAGGAAGGAGAGAATGATGAAGAAGTCTCTGACCATACCTGGATGCCCAATAGAGCACAGGAGGAAAGAGAGGCAGATGCACAACCTTGGAATGGCAGGATCTCATCCAGGAGCAGCTCACAGAGAAGTGGAGGGAGTTCTCCTAACAGGCAAAACACTGATACAAATCAGGGGAGGGGTTATATACCTATCCAGCACCCAGAATCAAGTGGAGCCTAATTACTGGGATCTGCTGGCTATATGTAGACACTCACAGGGTGGAACTGCTCCCTTCAGCTTTGGTACCCACAGTGCCACCAGCAGGTGATTCAGGTCTTGACATTGGGACTTTTTAAATATATGTACACCAGACTTCACATTTGTTATTTGAAGTTTCTGGCTCCAGTGTATAAAGCATGGCAATTCCATCAATCACTTGGCTACCACCTGTACGAAGAGGCAACTGATCTATCACCATGCAGCTCAATGGGAACAGCACCAGAATGCTCTTGGTCAGGAAAAGAGCCATAATCCTCCTCCTCCCCCTTGCATCTCCTCCCTTTCTACCTCTATGCCCAATATACACATTTCCCACTTCCCAAATTTAAAAATATAAATGACGTGGGGTTCCCCTAGGCCCCAGGCCCTATATATTCTGAACAGCAGTATACAGTATCTCACAAAAGTGAGTACATCCCTCACATTTTTGTAAATATTTTATTATATCTTTTCATGTGACAACACTGAAGAAATGACACTTTGCTACAGTGTAAAGTAGTGAGTGTACAGCTTGTTTAACAGTGTAAATTTGCTGTCCCCTCAAAATAACTCAACACACAGCCATTAATGTCTAAACCGCTGGCAACAAAAGTGAGTACATCCCTAAGTGAAAATGTCCAAAATGGGCCCAAAGTGTCAATATTTTGTGTGGCCACCATTATTTTCCAACCCTCAAGGGCATGGAGTTTACCAGAGCTTCACAGGTTGCCACTGGAGTCCTCTTCCACTCCTCCATGACAACATCACAGAGCTGGTGGATGTTAGAGACCTTGCGCTCCTCCATCTTCCATTTGAGGATGCCCCACAGATGCTCAATAGGGTTTAGGTCTGGAGAGATGCTTGGCCAGTCCATCACCTTTACTCTCAGCTTATTTAGCAAGGCAGTGGTCAACTTGGAGGTGTGAATGGGGTCGTTATCATGTTGGAATACTGTGAAAATATATTACTAAATATAAACACGCGCTGATGGAAACAACTAAGTGATAATGAAATGCAGCTGCTGTAGACAAGGTGCTAATCACTTGGATAAATGTGGATAAAAAAATACAGCACTCGCAACACATATCTGATGTTTACACCGATCCACCATCTGATGTTTTGACACCAATCCACGTGTGTGGGATACCATTTACAAGCCTGAAGTGACCCCCTGGACTGCAAAGCTGGGGGTTGTCCTGTTCTGGTGAGTGGGGATGCAAAAGGGGGCATCACTGTACTCCTGCAAGTTTGTGAAGCATTTTTTGCACCTACTTCATTGTGGACTAACACTTCAGTTGCATTTATTTGGATTTTTATTTGGACTTTTTTGTTGATTTCACTTATATTGTGTGTTGCGAGCGCTGTATTTTTTTATCCACATGTTGGAATACTGCCCTGTGGCCCACACATTTGTCTTTGCACTCCTCACCTGTTTGGCGCCACACATGCTTGACACCATCTGAACCAAATAAGTTTATCTTAGTCTCATCAGAAAACAGGACATGGTTCCAGTAATCCATGTCCTTAGTCTGTTTGTCTTCAGCAAACTGTTTGTAGGCTTTCTTATGCATCATCTTTAGAAGAGGCTTCCTTCTTGGACGACAGCCATGCAGACCAATTTGATGCAGCGTGCGGCATATGGTCTGAGCACCGACAGGCTGACCCCCACCCCTTCAACCTCTGCAGCAATGCTGGCAGCACTCATACGTTTATTTCACAAAGAGAACCTCTGGATATGACGCTGAGCACGTGCACTCAACTTCTTTGGTTAACCATAGGAGGCCTGTTCTGAGTGGAACCTGTCCTGTTAAACAGTTGTATGGTCTTGGCCACCATGCTGCAGCCCAGTTTCAGGGTCTTGGCAATCTTCTTATAGCCTAGGCCATCTTTATGTAGAGCAACAATTCTTGTTTTCAGATCCTCAGAGAGTTCTTTGTCATAAAGTGCCATGTTGAACTTCCAGTGACCAGTATGAGAGAGTGATAGCGATAACACCAAATTTAACACACCGGCTCCCCGTTCACACCTAAGACCTTGTAACTAGGGATGGGCGAACTGTTCGGCCCGAGCATAAGTTCGGGCCGAACTTTGGTTGTTCGGATGATCTGCGAACACCGTACAATATGCGGTGTTTGGGGCAAATTCGAAAGCTGCCGGATCACCGTTAAAGTCTATGGGACATTAACATGAAAAATCAAAAGTGTTCATTTTAAAGGCTTGCAAGTTATTGTCATAAAAGTGTTTGGGGACCTGGGTCCTGCCCCAGGGGACATGTATCAATGAAAAATGTTTTTTTAAAAACATCCGTTTTTTCGGGAGCAGTGATTTTTTTAATGCTTAAAGTGAAACAATAAAAATGAAATATTCCTTTAAATACTGTGTCTGGGGGGTGTCTATAGTATGCCTGTAAATTTGGAACATTTTTCCAGTGTTTAGAACAGTACCACAGCAAAATGACTTTTCTAAAGGAAAAATTGTCATTTAAAACTGATTGCGGCTATAATGAATTGTCGGGTCCCAGCAATATAAATAAAACTCATTGAAAAAAGACCTTTGGCTACCCCAAAGCACCCTCCCCATGTTGAGGGCATGTGGCCTGGTACAGTTCAGGAGGGGGGGCACTCTCTCTCACCCCCCTTTTCCTGCAGCCTGCCAGGTTGTGTTCTCAGATAAGGGTCTGGCAAGGATTTTGGGGGGGACCCCTACACCATTTTTTAAAAAAATTTGGCGCAGGGTTCCCCTTAATTTCCATATCAGACCCGAAGGGCCTGGTATGAATTTTAGGGGGACTCCCACGCAATTTTTTTTTAAATTTTGGTTTGGGGTTCCTCTTAATATTCATACCAGACCCAAAGGGCCTGGTAATGGACTGGGGGGATCCCATGCTCTTTTTTTCAATGAGTTTTATCCATATTGCTGAGACACGACAATTCATTACAGCTGTGATCAGTTTTAAATGACAATTTTTCCTTTAGAAATGTCATTTTGCTGTGGTACTGTTCTAAACATGGGAAAAATGTGCCACTTTACAGGCATACTATAGACACCCCCCAGGCACGATATTTAAAGGAATATTTCATTTTTATTGTTTCACTTTAAGCATTAAAAAAATCACTGCTCCCGAAAAAAACGGCTGTTTTTAAAAAAATGGTTTGCATTGATACATGTCCCCTGGGGCAGGACCTGGGTCCCAAAACACTTATTATGACAATAACTTGCATATAAGCCTTTAAAATGAGCACTTTTGATTATTCATGTTCATGTCCCATAGACTTTAATGATGTTCGTGTGTTCTACCAAATTTTTTGCCTGCTCGGTATCTTCTGGTACGAACCGAACCAAGGGGTGTTCATCTCATCCCTACTTGTAACACTAACAAGTCACATGACACCGGGGAGGGAAAATGGCTAATTGGGCCCATTTTTGACATTTTCACTTTGGGATATACTCACTTTTGTTGCCAGCAGTTTAGACATTAATGGCCGTGTGTTGAGTTATTTTGAGGGGACAGAAAATGTACACTGTTATAAAAGCTGTACATTCACTACTTTACATTGTAGCAAAGTGTAATTTCTTCAGTGTTGTCACATAAAAAGATATAATACGATATTTACAAAAATGTGAGGGGTGTATTTACCTTGTGAGATGCTGTATATACTATACGGCCTGCCCCATATACTCTGCAGGAAAATTGAGCAATTGGTGTTGGTGGTACCAGAAAACTGTAACCACTCTCTGTTACTCTTGTTGGGCGCAGGAACTGGCCCTGCTGTGAAATATTATTTCAAAAATTGTAACTACATGGCCCTGTTTTGGTGGCGCCAGAATACTGTAACCCCTCACAGTTACTCTTGTTGGACGCAGGAATGGGCCCTGCTGTTAAATATTATATCAAAACTTGTAATTACATGGCCCTGTTAAACAGGGGCAGAAAAGTTGGGCCTTTGGTTTTGGTGGCACCAGAACACTGTAACCCTTCACAGTTACTCTTGTTGGGCACAAGAACAGGCCCTGCTGTGAAATATTATATCAAAAATATTATATCAAAAATATAGAAATTTGGCCAAGCTAACATTTAGATGCTGAGCATGTGGACGGCTAGGACCAAATTTATTTTTATGGTTCAGCAACTGGGGTAGGGAAATTTGCCTGCTAAAATCAATTTGTGGTGTACTGCTAGCAGATGGGCTGCAAGTACTTGGGACACCTATTGCTATACCTTCATTCCTCTCAGTGCAGATTTTTAAGAGGACTGGAGGTATAGTAGGGTTGGAGATCCCATATGGGGAGCAAGGAGAAGTCCGCCTTTTTCTATGATGTGGTTTTTTCAAGTGCTGTTGCCAACGGACTGCATGGCAGGTCGTCATATGTCTGGTCATGCATGCAGTGCCAAAGCGGCTGCTGTTCTGGCCATGCTTGATCCGCTTCAGACATAGGTTGCAAACAGCAACGGTGCAATCTGCTGCACACATGTTGAAAAGGCCCACACCTGCGGAGCTCTGCAGTGTGATGCAATAGGGTGGCTGCCCTTAAGCTGCCCCCTAGAGGACATGCTGCCTCGTTGGAGTTGTGCCTCCTCCTCCTCATTCCCTCCTCTCTTCTCTCAGACACCCAAGTACAGTCAGTGACCTCATCATCCCCTCCCTCCTCATCACTGGAGAAAACTTGGCAGTATGCTGCATCTGGGGGAACATAACTGCCAGTTTCTTGTTTTTCTGTGGCACCCCTTCTCTCTAGGCTCACATTAATCCCTTCCTCAACCTGTGAACCAACATTGTAGCCTTTGAATTGCTGCGCATCCTCCAGCAACAAATAACCAACACTGTGATTGAATAATTCTGGGGACTCCTCCATGCATGATGGTGGGGCTACGGAAAGAGTGACTGTGGACAAGGAGCCAGTGGAATAGGCCGATTTGGCAGCTGCGTTGGAAGGAAAACTACTCTGAGCCTGGGTGACAGAGGATGAGGAGGATGAGGACGGTTTCATTATCCACTCCACCAACTCTTCTGCATGTTGTGACTCAATAACATGGCCAGCAGCAGCAAAAAAGGACAAGCGTGCCCCACGGCCACCTGCAGTGATCACCACTGTTGACTGTAAACACAGAGGCCGCTAGCCCTCTTTTAGTGGCCTGTGAGTGTCTGCCTCTCCTTGGTGGCCTTCTGGACATGATGTATTTTTTCTTTTTGCAACACCACACTACACTATACCATATACTATGTACACTGCCTGAAGTGTTTAAGAAACTATACACCACTGAATGCACTGTATATATAAGCTTCACTGAATGCAGAGTATATATATATATACTAGACTGTATAATTTATATATATATATACACCGCCTGAAGTGTATTAGAAATAGTATACAACCAAATACACTGTAAATATAGGCTACAGTTTAAAGTTTGCCTCTGTTCCAGCTTGGCTGACGTTGCCTGTGTTTCCGTGCTGACCGGTGGGTGTCGCTGTTGCCACTGGTCAGGGTTGGAAAGGCAACGTGTTGAAGCGAATGGATGCTCCTCTGTCCCGGAGGCATGCTCGGTGGAGGTGGTCCTCCGAGTTGCATTCTGGCCGAGGGTATTTATGGGACAGACGCCATATTTTGGGGTTCGTTTTACAGCCACCTGCTGGCCCTCCTGGCCGACAGGTATGCGTTAAGGAGCTACCTCATGGTCCTCCGTTCGGGAGGCCTACGATACAGCGGTGCAGGGGTTGGTCCAGAGGCTTGTCTGGAGCCTACCACCGCGGCCGAGGAATGGTCCTGAGCTGTCGGTCCTGTGTGACGAAGCTGGACAGCCGAGGAGATCCCAGGGGAGGACCCGTCTTGGAGAGATCACGCGGTGTGCTGGTCTATAGAGGGGCCTGGTGACTCGGTTGGAGGACGTATCCAAAAGTAACTATACAGCATAGTGTTGCAGGCTCGGCTTAAAGGTTCAATCACTGCAACTGACTTTCACTATAGAAAAACCTATACATCCTGTGGCAGAGGATTGTACGGATTTTGTTCCCAAACAAGTCTGTGGCAGAGACTTTGATTGGTGCTGCGTGCTGGCTGCTAGACCGGTGAGAGAGGCCTATCCAGACGAGCAAGGAGTGTGTCCCACGAGGGGAGCGCATTTCAAATAGTATTTGAATTCTACCAGGACATTTTGTCAAGAGAACCCTACCAGAGAATATTTGAGTGTCTTCTGCAAGTTTCCTTTCTACCTCTTTCCTGCTACTTCCTAAGTCATTTGTTTAATAAAGCATTGAAAACGTACTCCAGTGTTGGTGCATGTGTTGTCCAGGAGTAAACTCAAAGGAACCCTAGACCCGGTGCTGGTGAAACAGAGGGAAGCAGAGTGAAGATAACAGACCCGCTTAAACCAGCATCTCCACCGTGAGTTAGTGCTACACATATATATATATATATATATATATATATATATACAGTGGGGACGGAAAGTATTCAGGCCCCCTTAAATTTTTCACTCTTTGTTATATTGCAGCCATTTGCTAAAATCATTTAAGTTCATTTTTTTTTCCTCATTAATGTACACATAGCACCCCATATTGACAGAAAAACACAGAATTGTTGACATTTTTGCATATTTATTAAAAAATAAAAACTGAAATATCACATGGTCCTAGGTAGTCAGACCCTTTGCTGTGACGCTCATATATTTAACGCAGGTGCTGTTTGTTTCTTCTGATCACCTTTGAGATGGTTCTACACCTTCATTTGAGTCCAGCTGTGTTTGATTATACTGATTGGACTTGATTAGGAAAGTCACACACCGGTCTATATAAGACCTTACAGCTCACAGTGCATGTCAAAGCAAATGAGAATCATGAGGTCAAAGGAACTGCCTGAAGAGCTCAGAGACAGAATTGTGGCAAGGCATAGATCTGGCCAAGGTTACAAAAAAATTATGCTGCACTTAAGGTTCCTAAGAGCACAGTGGCCTCCATAATCCTTAATTGGAAGATGTTTGGGATGACCAGAACCCTTCCTAGAGCTGGCCATCCGGCCAAACTGAGCTATCGGGGAGAAGAGCCTTGGTGAGAGAGGTAAAGAAGAACCCAAAGATCACTGTGGCTGAGCTCCAGAGATGCAGTCGGGAGATGAGAGAAAGTTGTAGAAAGTCAACCATCACTGCAGCCCTCCACCAGTCGGGGCTTTATGGCAGAGTAGCCCAACAGAAGCCTCTCAGTGCAAGACACATGAAAGCCCGCTTGGAATTTGCTAAAAAACACCTGAAGGACTCCAAGATGGTGAGAAATAAGATTCTCTGGTCTGATGAGACCAAGATAGAACTTTTTGGCCTTAATTCTAAGCGGTATGTGTGGAGAAAACCAGGCACTGCTCATCACCTTTCCAATACAGTCCCAACAGTGAAGCATGGTGGAGGCAGCATCATGCTGTGGGGGTGTTTTTCAGCTGCAGGGACAGGACAACTGGTTGCAATCAAGGGAAAGATGAATGCAGCCAAGACAGTGGTGTAGTGGTAGCACTCTCGCCTAGCAGTAAGAAGGGTCACTGGTTCGAATCCCAACCACACCACAACACTACCTGCTTGGAGTTTGCATGTTCTCCCTGTGCCTGCGTGGGTTTTCTCCGGGTACTCCGGTTTCCTCCCACACTCCAAAGACATGCTGGTAGGTTAATTGGATTCTGTCTAAATTGTCCCCAGTATGTATAAATGTGAGTTAGGGACCTTAGATTGTAAGCTCCTTGAGGGTAGGGACTGATGTGAATGTACAATGTATATGTAAAGCACTGCGTAAATTGACGGTGCTATATAAGTACCTGAAATAAATAAATATCCTGGACGAAAAACTTCTCCATAATGCTCAGGACCTCAGACTGGGCCGAAGGTTCACCTTCCAACAAGACAATGACCCTAAGCACACAGCTAAAATAACGAAGGAGTGGCCTGACAACAACTCAGTGACTGTTCTTGAATGGCCCAGCCAGAGCCCTGACTTAAACCCAATTGAGCATCTCTGGAGAGACCTAAAAATGGCTGTCCACCAACGTTTACCATCCAACCTGACAGAACTGGAGAGGATCTGCAAGGAGGAATGGCAGAGGATCCCCAAATCCAGGTGTGAAAAACTTGTTGCATCTTTCCCAAAAGACTCATGGCTGTATTAGATCAAAAGGGTGCTTCTACTAAATACTGAGCAAAGGGTCTGAATATTTAGGGCCATATGATATTTCAGTTTTTCTTTTTTAATAAATCTGCAAAAATGTCAATAATTCTGTGTTTTTTGTCAATATGGGGTGCTGTGTGTACATTAATGAGGAAAAAAAATGAACTTAAATGATTTTAGCAAATGGCTGCAATATAACAAAGAGTGAAAAATTTAAGGGGGTCTGAATACTTTCCGTCCCCACTGTATATATATATATATATATATATATATATATATATATATATATATATATATATATATATATATATATATATATATATATATATATTATTACACTGCCTGCACTGACTGAATATAGAGTAAACACTGAATATAAAGTATATGCTAAATGCAGAGTATATATATGTGTATATATATATATATATATATATATATATATATATATATATATATATATACACTAGACTGAATGTTTATATGTATATATCAAATACACTGCCACTAACTGAATAACCTGCCTGCTTAATCTAACACAAGCTATTTCTCTGTCCACGCCAACAACACTACACACGGCCGCTATGTAAGCAGCCTTATATAGTGTGGGGCGTGGACCTAGTCCCCCTGAGCCATGATTGGCCAAAGGCACCCTGCCGGTGGCCAATTATGACTCTCTCAGCAGAGCACGCAGTGTTTGGCCAAAGCATGCAGGTCAGGTGCATGCCTTGGCCAATCATCATACAGCAATGCACTGCAATCTCGCAGTGCATTATGGGGCATTCCACAGTGATCGAATTTCCCACTAATGCCCCATATGTTCGGTTCATTTTAGAACAAATGAACACCCAATGTTCGAGTTGAACTTACATTTGACTTGAACCGCTGGCTCATCCCTAGTCAACAGCAAGGTCCACACGCCCACAGAAATGTGGTCCAGTAAGTATGGACAGGAGTGCTACAGTATATTATGTTTACTTCCCACTGGGTGACTCCACTGGCAGTGAGGAAGAATTACGTACAGGGCACACTGCTAGAACTTGTTCAGCCACCCCACATCCTTACAGCTGCTGGTGAAAGTACCAGAGCTTTCCCCTCAACCTAAGCCTGGGGTAGAGAAGCCACACTGGAGCAAAGACCTATTCAGCTCTGCATGGGCAAGTCCAGAGGTGGTTAACCCCAGAACAACTTCTGAAAATTCAGTGGGAATTACATCTGCTGCAAACCACCGGATCTGTGACATGCCCACCAGGTAGATCTCAATTTTGGCCATGCTGCAGATGCAGCAGAGGGCCATCAACAAGTATCTATGCAAATATGGCACAAGGACAGGCAGTGCCTGTGATAGAGGAAGAATGCACTGTATTTTCACTATTTCAGGAGGTGACGAAAACGGTGAGCTGTGACAATGCATGGATCAGCAAAACAGGACCAATCATGTTCATGCTGGAGCACACACTGCATGGCACCATGGACAGGGCACTTGAAGCAGAGCATCAATAGGAAGAGGGGGACTTCCTTGCGACTCAGGCCTCTCTGCATCCAAACACTACCCCTGTGAGCCCACAGCAGACTCAAGAGATGGAGGAAGAAAATGAGTATGATTGCCTTGGGGACACTGAGGCTGAAGATTACATTGGGAAGTCTTCCAAGGAGTGGGTTTCATACCTCACAAACACCAGGAGTGGTAGGTGGCTTGGGGGAGATAGTTGAGGATTATGTCATCCTCAGCGATGATGAGAAATCAGATTCCTATGCCTCCAATAATTTATGGCACATGGGCTTCCTCATGCTCCAGAACCTGTGAAAGGACCTTAGAATTTGTGGCATTAAGGAGAGGAACTATTACTAGTTGGCAACCCTCCTGGATACAAATTACAAGGGAAAGGTCGCAGAGCCCATCCAGCCCTCTCAGAGGGAGTATAGAATGAAACATCTGGAGGATGCACTATGGACAAACTTTTGTCACTGATTTCTAGAGGCTGACAGGATAAAGTTACATGGACAAGGTGTCTGAGATCCTCCTTTTCATGAAAAATTTTCAGTCCTCAATGCCTAGTACTGTCTGCTGCAAGTACCTGCAAAAGAAGCTGCAGTGGCTGCATTACATGGTGGTCAATTATCTGGGGGCAAGAGCAGATGCAGAGATCCTCCAAATGGATGGTCCCCTCAAGTACTTGATCACAAGGATGGAGCACTGGCCAGCGCTTTTCACAGTATGCAGCTGAGCTGCTGGGTTGCCCTGCAGCCAGCATGTTCTCTGAACTTGCATTCAGTGCAATGAGAGCTTTGTGACAAACAAAAGAGTGCATCTGTTCACAGACACTGTTGACTAGCCGACATACGTATGTAAAAATGAACCAATCTTGGATCAGCTGCAGCTACCAATCTCCTGCAGCTAATGCTTCTGATTAATTATTTTAGGGATCCTGCCACCCTCCAATTTTTTCCTTTGTTTACTTCATCCAAATCTGCTCCTTTCACTGTTGCAGGCCACAAACAATATATCACATGCTGCCACCATTTCCATGTCCAGTTTCTATAAGCACACCCACACCCTGCCTCTGTTAATATCTCCTGCCACTGGTGTAGGCCTGTTACCATTTCAGTCTAAAAATGGGGCAATGGCTGCTGTTCTTTGTAACAAAAATTGAATGTGGTACCCACAATTTTTTAGTCGGTGATTCACAGCTGCATATATCTGAATGTTGGTTAATTCAGGGTCCATCCAATTCTCTGCAGGTATATTTCTGTTGGGTTTATGCTGTTTGGGCACAACCAACATCTATCACCCAATACTTTTGCCACTGTTTGATGGTAGCACAAAACATTCAGTGTTTGACCATAGTTGATTCTCTCCACTGCAAAAATGTTCATGTTGAGTTATGTTGCCCCCGTAAATAAGTTAAATAAGTAAAAAAGTAGGATGCAGCGTCCTTAGAGATTCAACATGGTGTGGCTGTAGCTCTGCCTCTAAGAACACCACAAGGCACAGACAAACATAAAGACACAGGCAGCAAAGGGGGTAAGACAAATAGCGCTATTAGCAAAGATTCCCCTAGAGACATGCTATACTATACTATGCTATACTATGCTCAGAAGCTCTCTGAGAATCCAGGACACGGCTCTATTGCAGAGGCAGCAGAAGATGCTGATTCTCTACAGGCTACAGAGACTGATCCAGGGGCTGAAGCTGATGCCATGTCTCTCCCTGATAGTGATCGCTAGGTGGGATCCAAGAACTTGGCTGAGGGAGATGACCATCCCACCCTTAGCCAGATTTTGATGGCTGTAAATAAGTTCATTGTCTCTGTGGACTGTGTCAAGGAGCATCTTGGGAGCTGACAGAGGAGGTGTCCCGACTGCGGCATAATATTCAACAGATCACAGAAAGAACCATCAGAGCAGAAAGCCACATCAGAGACTTAGAGGATAAACTGCCTTCACTGATCACTGAATTTCATGCTTAGCTCATGCCATCAGTGATAAGGCTTATGATATCGAAAATTGACTAAACAACATCCACATACTAGGCCTGCCAGAGAAGGTGGAGGGCAGGGACCTACTGAGTTTCTTGAAAAACTGGCTACTTGATGTCTTTGGGAAAGATGCATTTACTCCCCTATTTGTGATAGAGAGGGCACATCGCATTCCCACAAGAATTATCCCAGGCAATATGTTCAGACCGATCCTGGCCCATCTGCTGCATTACAGGGAAAGGGTGCTTTGGCTGGCAAGGGAGAAATCCAATATACAATATAATGGAGTAAAATTCTCCTTCTACCCAGATTTTTCAGCAGAAATGCAGAGTAAGCCCCATTTCTGGATATCAAGCACGGGCTTCAATGGTTCAATTTACCCTATGCAATTCTTTACCCCGTGCACCTGCACATCAACACCAGAGGTCAGGGCCATTTCTTCAGCTCATCAGGGGAAGTGGCAGAATGGCTAGATATCAACAAGCCTTCTCTTTCTGCCAGACATTATGAGGCTGATGAGACCTGAAAGATTGCCCTCTGCAAGGTGTTGGGTCATGCTTTTTATTAAAAGTACCTTGGAAGGCACCACTCACTCTTTCTGGAGATGATTGATTTTTGTTGACAGTTTTTTTTTGTTTTGTTTTGGACAGTTTGCTCTGACCAGTCCTTGAGAAAATGCAAATGTATCCAAACTTTCAGGTGCAGACCCACCAAATGGGTAATGTTAAATGAGGAACTCATCCAGTTAGGTGACTACTCAGGTTATGGTTACTACTTGTTTTAGTACTGCTGTGGAACTTTTGCTGTCTCACTGAGGCTTCTTGTTCTGCATTGTTTCAGAGATGCTTTGTTTAAATTTATGCACTGCTGTACAATCCATTACATTGTTGGTTACCCTTACCTGAACATTCTCACAATAAAAAAAATATTCTTATTTGTTAATGATGGACATACCACATACCTGGAATGTCAGGGGATTACATAGTCTATTGAAGAGGTTTATAGCATCTTGTCTCAATCAAAAATTTGTAAAACGTAATTTTTTAAAAAGCTTCCTTTATGGAGGTAAAAATTGTTCAGTTTTTGTGCAATACTGTGTTGGCCATTCATTGTTATGGCAAAATAATACCTACATGACAACTGTCCAGTCTCACTCTTTAAATTATGGCCTAGAAAAAGTGATTTAAAGTATGTGTAGACAATATCTCAAAACATTTTTCTCGTTTTGCTCCAGTCTCACAAAAAAAAAACAATAAGAATAACAGTCAGCATCTACAAATACTGTAGCTGCTGACTTTTAATAAGACGACACTTACTTGTCCAGGGATCGAGCAATGTCAGCACCCAAGCCGATTCTTCAATTCTGATTCTTCAGTTGGCTTTGGGTGCCGACGCTGGCATTGTATGTAAGGGGAAACCAGCAGTGAAGCCTTTGGGCGTCACAGCTGGTTTCCTACTGCGCATGCATGAGTTGTGCTGTGCTTTGTGAATGGTCCCACAGTCTTCTGGGACCTGTGTGTGTCCCATAAGGCTGCAGGGGGAAGGAGGAAGGGCTGAACTTTCTCATAGATTTCCGCAGTGATCTGAGCCGGAAGTGGGAACGAGTACCTGTCAAAATCAGGTACCCCCACCAAAAAGTGCCAAATGTGGCAGTGGACAGGGAGAGGTTGGAAACAAGGGTAGCTTCACCTTTTGGGTGGAGCTCTGCTTTAATTTCATGTTTGCATTTACAGATGGAGGCTGCCTGCTTTGTCCCTCTCAAAATGCTTCTGATGAGCACTATCTATGTTCTGTGCAGAAAATTGCTATGATTTTTTAGATTATGTGTCAGAAAAATAGGAGTCTCCCTCCCATCAATAAGGATGGGATTCTCTGTCTAATTATTGGCTATGGGCAGCTGACAGGTGAGGCAAAGGTAAACTTCCACACTGCGCCTGGTAGGAGAGAGGGCACAGTGCTAGAGAGCAAAAGACTGTTTTTTTTTTTTAACAACTTAACACCCAGAGCCATTTTTAAAATTTTTTTTTACATGTTTTAAAAATAGTTTTAGGCCTACTTAAAACCCCCAAAACATCAAATATTTTCTGAACGCAGACACCCTAGAGAATAAAAAGTTGGTAGTCACACGATATTAGCACAACGGTTTATGAAATGCAATGTTTTAGTAAAAAATACACTAAATGCCATTTATTACTCAATATTTTGGTAAAAAAAGTTGTGCCAAGTAAATTGATTCCCAACATGTCAAACCTTAAAATTACATGTGCTCATGAAATGGTGAAAAACTTCAGTACCCTATATTTTTTTATGGGCAACTCTTTAAAAGCCTATACAGGTCATCAGTTTAGAAATATGTAGGAGCTCTGGTGATAAAATTATTGCTCTCTCTCCAGCGTGCAGGGTGTTATATAACGTGTGTGTGTGTGTGTGTTTGTGTATGTGTGGGGGTGGGGTGGGGGTCTCTAACTTTTTATTTTATTTTTTATTTTTTAAAGTGTCTCTTTAAATGTAAAAAAAATTACATGAATTTATTGCTAGGTGACAGGTACTCTTTATGAGACATCCGAGTATATTTCCCTGGATGTCTCCCCTGTACTTCCCTGCAGCTAATAGAACACAGAACATGTTCCATCGGCCTCTTCCCTGGGCACTGATCCTGATGATTTACAGCTCAGGACAAGGAAGTGACATCTTACACATCATTTCCAGGTCACTGCACAGGAGGGAGGCTCAGCAAATGCATGTCTGTTGTGCTCCCACCACCCTTCCTAGCGACACCTGACATGACCACCCTATGCCAAAAGGTGGGACAAACACAGACACAATCACACACACACTCACACGCAATAACACACACAATTACACAAACATACACACATGCAAACACACACGCAATTATACATTTGCACAATCACACACGTATATACACAACCTTTCAAAAAATCAGCCGCTTACTGTACTGTAGGGAGAGAGAGAGGCAGAGAGCAGAGAACTCAGGAAGACCGCTCTCTCTCCTTTGCTTTCACTTTGCTGAGTGTGTTCACTGTGTGAAGGAGCTCCCAGCGCTGATGCACAATGGGGAGTTTGATTTGGCAGCCTCTCTCTATAAGCAGGGACGGGGTCGCCATTGCAACCTTTGCAACTTCTGTAGCTACGCCATTGATCCCAGGTCGGGTCTGTCAGATGTCCCTCTGACATAAAAGCTTAACAAATAAGGAATACATATTATCCAATTGCTAATCTGTCCATTTTTTCTGGCCTAGTGCTCTAAAAAAAAAAGGCACGCTCTAATATGCCTTACATTTTAATAGGATCAGACCTGCCTAGTCTCTCTGTCTTGTCTAATTGCCTAGCAAAAACACTTGTATGGCATGCTGCATGTCCGTAAATTTTTTCTGGTGTGTTGCTGAAAAGAAGATCTTAACAAGCTATGATCTGTCTTCTTTGCCCCTGTTTAGCAATTTACATAAGGTAATATCTTTAGATTTTTGTTGTAAACAATATATATACTGTATATATATATATATATATGTTTTTTACTTTATGGCCTCCAACGTTGAATTTTTTCTTCTACACAAATTTTCTGGGTAAAAACGACCCTAATGAAAAATTATCTTTTGGGTGGAAATCCGTCATTTTGGGTTTCTGCTGTTGTATGTAAGCTAAGCAATTATGTAAAAGTAAAGTAAAAAAAAATGACATGCAATTTATGTGGTGCCAGAATATGTCGCTGATGCTGTCCCCAACATTCTGTAATTCCACATACAGCTTTAAGGCAGGTCAGTGCCTATCCCTCTTGCCCTTTATTTTTCAACTAGTGGTTTTAGGCAGGGGATTATCAAGAGTGTTGAGGTAAGAGCAATCATGGCCTTATGCCTTAATTTCTGTCCATAATTTAACAATAAAAAAAAATTAGTTGAAGAGTGCTACATCTCAAAAGTGTTGGCAAATATCTATAACTTTGCCACCATTTCATTTTTGTTGTAAGCAATTCAAAAAATAATGGCTTGGCCTCATTCTACAGCTTGGTACTGGACTAAGCAGTCATCCATTGGATTCTTTATCCAAATACAAGATTCCTAAGCTTTGTTTTTGCCCCTGGTACCAGTTATAGTGTGGTAAGCCAACAGGCCTCACTGGTTTTGTAACCAAAGTTGTGGATTCCTAATTGCACTCTCTAAATTGTATGCTCTGTGGGACATATATAATACCTTTGATTGCTTAGAAGAGACACCTGTTCAGTCAATGATAATTGTTTGCACAGGCAGATTCTACTGGTGTGTTACATTATTTATTAGAAGACCAAGAGACAATATTGAATGAAAGCTACAGTGGAATGAGAAAAAGTAGACATGTACATGCAAAAGCAGCATTTTCAAAGAAGCTAATTATGAAAATACTGTTTATGACAATTTGTGTTTTTTTGCATTGAAACAATTAATTGTACACATATGAAGACAAAAAATAAATAATCCATAAACAGAGTAGGCAATAATAATTAGTAAGGCCGCTGGTTCAAATCCTTCTTTGGTTTCCATGGTAAAAATTTTAGAAACTGTAAACAGTAAAGAGCGCAGAACTTCAAATATCAGATAATCCAGAAACAACAGTCTGTGTGTGGGGGTTTGTTTGTTTTTTTATCTTATAAATTAATTTCACTGGTCTCAGTAAAATTACTAATTGATGTTTTGTTATGGCTTTTTGCTAAATGAGTGTAATCTTAGTGTATTATGTCTGGAAATGTTTAAATTCCTTGAATGTTTTTCTTTATAAATTCTGAGCAGCTGACTTACTATGAAATAAAAAATGTTTAAATAATTTTCTCAAACTTAAGAACATGAGACATAATAATAATAACAATAATAATAATAATAATAATAATTATCATCATCATCATCTAATTAATTTCAACATATGCTTTTGTAGCATTAAAGAGCATATTTAAATTTAGAGCATAATAAACATTAAACTACTGTATAATTTTCCCCTCACTTTCAGTCCCCGCAGAATTTGTCAAGCAGTGGCTGGTGGAACTCTTTGGCATGGAAGCATTTACTTCTGTATGTGCCCATCAAATGCTGCAATCACTGAGCAGCAAATAATATCACATGTGATGTATTTCAGTTATCTTGCAAACCTGGCCTGTTAGTGGGCCCTGAGGACAGGGTTGATGACCACTGCTGTAGACTATTTATATTTATACATATATCCTGGCTTTTGGGTACATTCTGCCCCCATTTTATACAATATACGGCATCTGGTGTCCTTTATGCTTGACAAGCTAAAGGCAGGACTGTTCTTTTTGGGCAACTTTAAGATAAACACCTACCTACTCTTGTAGGTCCAAATTACAGAGGTATTGCACTTAGTCGCTTTCTTACCTAGGTGAACTGGATTGATTTCTGGCAACTAGAAATCCACGTACCCATCAGTTCTTTTATTTATCTAAAATCCATGTATCACTTTCCCAGATTGATTTATGCCTATGGGACCCCTCCTCTGATTCTCTAATAACTACTCTTCAGCTTGCCCCTAGAAGTGTATCTGATCACTCCCCCTAAGTCAAACAACTCACCGCCAAGCTCATCATTACTATGCCCAAAGTCTCTTGGAAGCCAAATACTATTTGGCTGAATCTTTTCTATTCCTATGACTCGACTGTAGACAAAATGGAGGAATTCTTCACAAACTTTCACAAAGCTTTCAGCGCTCTCACACTTTGAATGACAATTACTCAGTCATGCAACACTGTACCCATATGAAATTTGCGTCCTTTTTTTCACACAAATAGAGCTTTCTTTTGGTGGTATTTAAACACTAGTGGGTTTTTTATTTTTTGTGCTATAAATAAAAAAGACCGTAAATTTTGTGAAAAAAATGCCTTTCTTTGTTTCTGTCATAAAATTTTGCAAATTAGTAATTTTTCTTCATAAATTTTGGCCAAAATTTATACTGCTACATATCTTTGGTAAAAATAACCCAAATTAGTGTAAATTATTTGATCATTGTGAAAGTTATAGAGTCTACAAACTATGGTGCCAATCACTGAAAATTGATCACATCTGATCACACAGATGTACTGATGGTCTATTTAATTTCTTGGGACACTAACAAGTCAGAAAAGTACAAATACCCCCTAAATGACCTCTTTTTAGAAAGTAGACATTCCAAGGTATTAAGTAAGTAGCATGGTGAATTTTTTTAAGTTGTAATTTTTTCCCACAATTCTTTGCAAAATGAAGATTTTTTTTTTTTTTTTTTACAAAATTGTCATATTAACAGGTTATTTCTCTCTCATATGCATACAACAAATTACACCCCAAAATACATTCTGCTACTCTTCCTGAGTATGGTGATACCACATGTGTGAGACTTTTACACAGTCTGGCCACATACAGAGGCCCAACATTGAAGTAGCAGCTTCAGGCATTCTAGGAGCATAAATGACACATCTCATTTCTCAACCACCTATTGCATTTTTGAAGGTCCTGGAGCACCAGGACAATGGAATTGCCCCCAAAATGACCCCATTTTGGAAAGCAAACACCCCAACGTATAATCTATGAGGCATAATGAGTCTTTTGAATGGTTCATTTTTTTCCAGAAGTTTTTGGAAAATGTGGAAAAAAATGAAAACGCATTTTTTTTACACAAAGTTGTCTATTTATCAGATATTTCCAACACATAGCATGTACATAGCAAAGATGACATCCCAAAATACATTCTGCTACTCCTCCTGAGTATAGTGATGCCACATGTGTGAGACTTTTACACAGCGTGGGCCACATACAAAGGCCCAACATTGAAGTAGCACCATCAGGCGATCTACGAGCATAAATGACACATCTCATTTCTCAACCACCTATTGCATTTTTGAAGGCCCTGGAGCACCAGGACAATGGAATTGCCCCCAAAATGGCCACATTTTGGAAAGCAAACACCCCAACGTATAATCTATGAGGCATAATGAGTCTTTTGAACGGTTCATTTTTTTCCAGAAGTTTATGGAAAATGTGGAAAAAAATGAAAACGCATTTTTTTTTACACAAAGTTGTCTATTTATCAGATATTTCCAACACATAGCATGTACGTAGCAAAGATGACACCCCAAAATACATTCTGCTACTCCTCCTGAGTATAGCGATACCACATGTGTGAGTCTTTTACACAGCGTGGCCACATACAAAGGCCCAACATTGAAGTAGCACCATCAGGCGATCTACGAGTATAAATGACACATCTCATTTCTCAACCACCTATTGCATTTTTGAAGGCCCTGGAGCACCAGGACAATGGAATTGCCCCCAAAATGATCCCATTTTGGAAAGCAAACACCCCAACGTATAATCTATGAGGCATAATGAGTCTTTTGAACAGTTCATTTTTTTCCAGAAGTTTTTGGAAAATGTGGAAAAAAATGAAAACGCATTTTTTTTACACAAAGTTGTCTATTTATCAGATATTTCCAACACATAGCATGTACGTCGCACCCCAAAATACTTTCTGCTACTCCTCCTGAGTATAACAATACCACATGTGTGAGACTTTTACACAGCGTAGCCACATACAAAGGCCCAACATTGAAGTAGCACCATCAGGCGATCTACGAGCATAAATGACACATCTCATTTCTCAACCACCTATTGCATTTTTGAAGGCCCTGGAGCACCAGGACAATGGAATTGCCCCCAAAATGACCCCATTTTGGAAAGCAAACACCCCAACGTATAATCTATGAGGCATAATGAGTCTTTTGAACGGTTCATTTTTTTCCAGAAGTTTTTGGAAAATGTGGAAAAAAATGAAAACGCATTTTTTTTACACAAAGTTGTCTATTTATCAGATATTTCCAACACATAGCATGTACAGGGCAAGGATGACACCCCAAAATACATTCTGCTACTCCTCCTGAGTATAGCGATACCACATGTGTGAGACTTTTACACAGCGTGGCCACATACAAAGGCCCAACATTGAAGTAGCACCATCAGGCGATCTACGAGCATAAATGACACATCTCATTTCTCAACCACCTATTGCATTTTTGAAGGCCCTGGAGCACCAGGACAATGGAATTGCCCCCAAAATGACCCCATTTTGGAAAGCAAACACCCCAACGTATAATCTATGAGGCATAATGAGTCTTTTGAACAGTTCATTTTTTTCCAGAAGTTTTTGGAAAATGTGGAAAAAAATGAAAACGCATTTTTTTTACACAAAGTTGTCTATTTATCAGATATTTCCAACACATAGCATGTACGTCGCACCCCAAAATACATTCTGCTACTCCTCCTGAGTATAACGATACCACATGTGTGAGACTTTTACACAGCGTGGCCACATACAAAGGCCCAACATTGAAGTAGCACCATCAGGCGATCTACGAGCATAAATGACACATCTCATTTCTCAACCACCTATTGCATTTTTAAAGGCCCTGGAGCACCAGGACAATGGAATTGCCCCCAAAATTACCCCATTTTGGAAAGCAAACACCCCAACGTATAATCTATGAGGCATAATGAGTCTTTTGAACAGTTCATTTTTTTCCAGAAGTTTTTGGAAAATGTGGGAAAAATGAAAACGCATTTTTTTTTTACACAAAGTTGTCCATTTATCAGATATTTCCAACACATAGCATGTACATAGCAAAGATGACACCCCAAAATACATTCTGCTACTCCTCCTGAGTATGGCGATACCACATGTGTGAGACTTTTACACAGCCTGGCCACATACAGTGGCCCAACATCCAAGTAGCACCATCAGGCATTCTAGGAGCATAAATGACATATATAATTTCCTGGCAACCTATCATTTTTGAAAACCCTTCATATTTCTAACACATAGCATGCACATACCAAGAATTACAATCCAAAATAAATTCTTTTGCAGAAAGGGTAAAAAAAAAAGCATTACCTGTGCTTTTAGTAGTATCCACAGAGGAGAGCACTGGTCCAGGCAGCAGGCAGGGAGGTGCTTAGCGACAGCAATATTAACTATCCAGGCAGCAGGCAGGAATAATGCCTATAGTTGGCACAGCACAGTCCATAGAAATTGTCCAGGCAGAGACAGCCAGCACAGCCATAATATTGGTCCTGGTACACTGTTAACTGCAGACACTCATTATTGTACCGCTCTCCAGCCCTTCATAAACATACTGCCTCCTGTTACAGCTAATTATTTGCATAGTCCAGGTAACGGTGTGGTCCATTCATGCGACAGGCATGGGCATGGTGGCAGTAAGTTAGCAGCAGGCTGAGGGCCACAATCAGGTAAGACCTGTGCACAGGGGCACAGGGGTAGAGGCTTCGACCCACCCAAATCTCTATGAAGCCTCCGGACTCCAGACCCTAATTCCGAAACCCGGAGAAAACAAAAATAATTGTTTTCTCCAACCGAAAAAAACAATTCTGGAGCCCCTCACATATGTGAGACCCCTGTGTACTACAGTAGCAGGGCAACAGATCAGTCCAAGCGGTAGGCAAAAGCATAGTCCATAAAACAGGCCAAGGTCGGTTCACATGTAAGCAGTCCAAGCGGTAGGCAGTAGAGTAGTTGATAAAACAGGCCAGGGTCAGTTCACGTGGAGGCAGTCCAAACGGTAGGCAGAGGCATAGTCATAAAACAGGCCAGGGTCAATTCACATGAAAGCAGTCCAAACAGTAGGCAGAGGCATAGTCAAAAAACAGGCCAGGGTCAGTTCACATGGAGGGCAGTGGTATGGTTTTTTGGGAAAGAATGGAAAATGGTCAGCACAGATGATGAAAATGGGGAAATGGTTAAAAATATGGGCTAATATTTTATGGATGTATGATAAAGTTGGAAGCATTCACCAATGCAAAGGCCAGGTTGGGAGGGACACTGGGGACAATGGTAGCTGGTATCTTTTCTAAATCCTCTTTTGGTGCACACGCGACATTTTTTTTGCCGTCTTCGGCCTGCTTCAGATGGTGGAATGCTGAAGGGGAAGTGGCGCTCATGGAGTCGGCAAACAGCCTCAGAGCGAAGGTCTTCTGGGGGGGGGTCTTTGGTGATAGATGAGGGACGTGACAACTTCTTCTATGAATTTTAGGAAGGGGGCGGGGCTTTCAATGGATTTGGTGTAGACTACGTAGGAATTGTAAATGGCCAAATGGATGAGATAAATTGCTACCTTCTTATACCAGAATCGGGATCTCCTTATTGACAAATAGGTCTGAATTATTTGATCGTTAAAATCTACCCCCCCATGTAGAGATTATAATCTTGGACACATGTTGGCTTTTCAATGGGACCTTGTCTTCTTTGTACCTCAATTGCAGTGTCTTCATGGATGGTGGACATCATGTGCACATCCCTCTTATCCTTCCACCTCAAGGCCAGCACTTTGTTGCATCTCAATGATGCTCTTTCCCCCCTTAGCAGATTTTTGTTCGCTAAAGATTGTGGGAAGCCCTTTCTATTTTTTCCGGAGGTTCCACAGGCCAGGGTTTTTGCAGTGTATAAGTGTTTGAAAAGGGGCAGGCTGGTGTAAAAGTTGTCAATGTAAATGTAATATCCTTTGTTTAGAAGTGGGTATGCCAGGTCCCATACAATCTTTCCAGTTGTGCCCATGTAGGCCGGGCACTCAGGGGGCTGGAGCTGGGAATCTTTTCCTTCATATATGAGGAACGCATAGAAATATCCCGTGGCTCTCTCACATAGCTTGTATAACTTTACTCCGTATCTGGCCCTTTTGCTAGGAATATACTGCTTTATTCCTAGCCGGCCTGAAAAGGGTACCAGGGACTCATCGACGCAAATATTCTGATCGGGGAGTTCTGCAAATTGTTGAGAAAAGAAATTTATCAGTGGGCGAATCTTGTATAACTTGTCGTAATTTGGATGATTGTGGGGAGGGCACTGGGTGTTGTCGCTGAAGTGAAGAAAGCGCATTATCATCTTGTATCGGGACCTGGACATTAGGGCAGAATAAATGGGCATATTGTGGATAGGCATGTCCTTCATTTTTTTTGTAATCCCCATGTTTAGGGTGAGGCCCATAAACACTTTGAACTCCTCCAAATTCAGATCTCTCCACTCAAAAGGACGGGCATAGGATGATTGGGGGTTGTTGGCAATATATTGCTGGGCATACAAATTTGTCTGGTCCACAATAAATTGCAGCATAGTGTCGGGCAAAAACATATGAAAGAAATCAATCTCTGAGAAATTTTGGGTGTTGGTCTGCACACCTGGCAGTGCTGTGAACGGGGGAATAATTGGCGATGTCGAGTTGGAAGGCAGCCATATTGGGTTGGCAAGACCATCTGGCATGTATGTAGAGGCCCTGGCTCTTGGGGGGTGTGACACTCCAGTAGTTGGATTGGAATTTCCTGTGCTGGTACTCAGGGGTGATGTGGCCGGACTGGTACTGGGTCTGGGCATATGTTCCTGGGGCCTATCGCCGGCGGCAGCGCTGCTACTGGGCATTTGTTCCCGGGGCCTAACGCTGGCGACAGCGCTGGTACTGGGCCTGGGAATTTGTTCCTGGGGCCTATTGGTGGTGGCAGCGCTGGTACTGGGCCTGGGAATATAATCCTTGTTTCCAGAGTGCCGTGCCCTTTTGGGAGGGACCCATTCTTCCTCCGAATCATTTGCCGATTCACTATTTGGTTCAAATGCCGAACTTGAATCAGAATCCGAATTGGAATCTGATGAGAACTCCCCGTTGCTCTCATCGGTCATGGAGAGGATCTGGAATGCCTCCTAACTGCTGTATACTCTTTTGGACATGACGCGGTGTGACAGGTGGCAGGTGACGGTCACTGATAGGCTGTGCGATGGGTGGCAGCTGACGTTCACTGATCGGTGATGACGGTGTGACAGGCGATGGTCACTGATGGGTGACAGGCCACGGACAGTTACTGGTGATGGGTGACGGTCACTAAAAGGTGACAGGTGATCGGTGATGGCTGACGGTCACTGATGGGTGACAGGTGATGGGTAACGGGTGATGGCTGGCGGTCACTGATGGGTGACGGGTGATGGCTGGCGGTCACTTATGGGTGACGGGTGATGGCTGGCGGTCACTGATGGGTGACGGGTGATGGCTGGCGGTCACTGATGGGTGACGGCTAGCGGTCACTGATGGGTGACGGGTGATGGCTGGCTGTCACTGATGGGTGACGGGTGATGGCTGGCAGTCACTGATGGGTGACGGCTGGCGGTCACTGATGGGTGACGGGTGACGGCTGGCGGTCACTGATGGGTGACGGGTGACGGCTGGTGGTCACTGATGGGTGATGGCTGGCGGTCACTGATGGGTAATGAGTGATGGCTGGCGGTCACTGATGGGTGACGGCTGGCGGTCACTGATGGGTGACGGGTGATGGCTGGCGGTCACTGATGGGTGACGGGTGATGGCTGGCGGTCACTGATGGGTGACGGGTGATGGCTGGCGGTCACTGATGGGTGACGGGTGATGGCTGACGGGTGACAGGTGCACCGCTGATGGTCACTTATTTGTGATGGGTGACAGGTGCACCGCTGATGGTCACTGATTTGTGACGGGTGACAGGTGCACCGCTGATGGTCACTGATTTGTGACGGGTGACAGGTGCACCGCTGATGGTCACTGATGGCAGTCCCTTATGTGACAGGTGCACTTTATTGGGTGACTGTGGTGACTGTTGGGTGACAGATGACAATTGGGGGGGCAATGGGACAGGTGTGGTGTTGGTGCAGACACTACAGAACACAGATCGGTAACTCACTGCTTCTGGCTCTTCTCTCCTCACACTGGAAACGGTGTGTGAGGAGAGAAGAGCTGGTAACAGCTACTTACCGCTCTGTGTTTACATTTATGGTCGGCTGTGAATGGATCACAGCCGATCACGTGGGTAAACAGCCAGCCAATGGCTGTTTACCGGCGTCGGTGACGAGTAGTGTTCCCGGGAACACTCCGCCACCGACGCGATCGCGCGCATGCGCCGCGCACAATGGGGTGGACCTATCTGTGATCGGCCGTGACGTCATCACGGCCGATCACGTGGTAAACAGCCATGTCCAATGGCTGTTCACCTCCCTCGGTGGCGAGCGGTGTCTCCGTGACACGCCGCCACCGAAGGAACAGGGATGCGTGCGCACGATCGCGCGCATTCCTTGTTTAAATGGAAGGCCGTCATATGACGCCCTCCCGCAACGAGAGCCGTGCCGCCTGGCCGTCAATTGACGGGCGGCGGTCAGCAAGCAGTTAAGGAATATTCTGTCTCCAAAAACGACAATTATCAAAAACAAAACTAATGCCATGTACACACGGGTGGACTTTTCAGCATCAAACGTCCGACAGTCTTTCCGACGGACTTTCGACAAAGTTACGACGGACTTTCAGATGACCGGAATTGCCCACACACGAACGAACTTTACTCCGTTGGTATGAACGTGATGACGTACGAAGGGGACTAGAATAAGGAAGTTCATAGCCAATATCCAATAGCTGCCCTTGCATCCTTTTTTGTCCATCAGACTAGCATACAGACGAACGGATTTTTCGACCTGACTCGAGTCCATTGGAAAGAATTGAAACATGTTCCAAATCTAAAGTCCGTCTGATTTTTGACAGAAAAAGTCCACTGAAGGTTCGATGAAGCCCACACATGGTCGGATTGTCCAACTGATTCCTTCTGTCAGACCAGTCCGGTCAAAAAGTCCGCCCGTGTGTACACGGTATAAGTTACAAGAGTTCCAGGTAGAACAGCTGGAACATGCTTATATTGATACTCCCAATAACTCCACCAAAAAGGCTTGGCTGTCCATGCAGGAGATATCTGTTCAGCTTGGCAACTCTTTGGTGAAAAAAAAACTTTTTTTTAACCAAGCTTGTATTTTATAAGGAGGGTGAACAGATTGGTCGCCTGTTAGCAAAAATAGTTCAGGCACAACATCAGTTGCAAATTATAGGATCACTGAAAACTCCATCTGGCAAACTGGTTAATTCACTGACTTCAATCGTGGCGGAACTAGTCAGATTCTATTCAGATTTATATACCTCTTAAACCTCTTTAACTGTGGAGGCTTTGTCTCAATATGTACAGTCTATTGATCTACCAATCTTGTCATAGTCCCAGCATACCCTCCTGGACTCCCCAATATATCTGGAAGAGGTACAGGTGGTGACCAGACTGTTCCCCAACTACAAAGCCCTGTTTGATGATGGCCTCCCTGTGGAGGTTTATAATGCCCCGTACACACGGTCGGATTTTCCGCTGGAAAATGTGTGATAGGACCTTGTTGTTGGAAATTCCGACCGTGTGTAGGCTCCATCACACATTTTCCATTGGATTTTCCGACACACAAAGTTTGAGAGCTTGCTATAAAATTTTCCGACAACAAAATCCGTTCTGTACACAAATCCGACGGACAAAGTGCCACGCATGCTCAGAATAAATAAAGAGATGAAAGCTATTGGCCACTGCCCCGTTTATAGTCCCGACGTACGTGTTTTACGTCACCGCGTTCAGAATGATCGGATTTTCCGACAACTTTGTGTGACCGTGTGTATGCAAGACAAGTTTGAGCCAACATCCGTCGGAAAAAATCTTAGGATTTTGTTGTCGGAATGTCCGAACAAAGTCCGACCCTGTGTACGGGGCATAAGAGATGTGCAGACTCCATACTGCCACTATTGCTGGAGGTGTTTGAAGTAACATTTGAGAGGCAAAGTCTTCTGACCGCTGTGGCTAAAGTCCACATTTTCTTGTAAAACCTTGTAAATCCCCAACAGATTCCAAATCTTATGGACCAATATAATATGTCCAGTCTGACGTGAAAACTTTGGCTAAAATTTTAGCTCTTTGGCTTAATAAAGTTATTGTATCCATTATACATCCTGATCATGCCACACAAACCCCATCAGTAAATCTCTGTAGATTGTTCATAAAAATAACACCTGTAGACACTCTGGGCACACAGGCTTTGCTGTCCATAGGTGCCACCAAGGGTGTTTGACAGCAAGGAGTGGGATTATTTCTGGCTGGTCTTGAAGAAATTTGGTTTTGAAAAATTCACCCTGGGTAGCTATGACTATTATCTTCTGCTCTTGAGAGTATACTATTACGATTATTGATTAACTGGTCTAAATTGGTCTTACAGCCTTTAGATGGCCCTCTTACAACCTCATTTAAATATCTCAGAATTCATTTTTTCCAATCTACTAGACTTCTGTCCTTTGAACATTATACCTTTGCTCTCCCATTTCTGACATAATGGAATAAATTCTGGCTGTCCCTAATTAGTAGAACCTAAAAATTCTCTTAATGCTGCAATTACTATATTTTCTGCATCATACACTGTTTGTACTTCCTTTGAGGATTCTCCATATGATCAACATTGTTTTTGGATCATTGCTATGGAAGTATCAGACTAGAGCAATTGCAGCATCCAAAAGATAGAAGAGTTGTGTCTCTCCCCAATCCTTTGCTATAATATAGCAGCACAACTGCAACACATAGGAGGAGGGATGGCAATTCTACCCCATTTTGAGATTCTACTCTTGTAGCTATTAACCATCTGTTTAAAGCCCAAACCTTAGCTGAGGGATAGAATCCCAATGATTATATAGACCTAATAGATCTATGCCAACTTACAAATTATTGCACACGTTTTTGGGCAAAACTAAGCAGTTACAAAATGTAACAAGATTCACAAATGATAGACCCATATGGTTCAACATCTCTTACCTAGAACTGGTCAAGTTTTGATATATAACAAAATGACAAGCCCATGGAATTGCACACTTGCATCAAATTTTTGACAAAGGCAGGCTCCTCCCTTTTTCTACCTTACAGTCCAGATATGGCCTATCAGATACCATGTACAATTCTTATCTCCAGATAGACATGTACAGAGTGAAAAATGTGCTTAGTTTTGTTTCGATTTCACGTAAATTTGTTTAGTTAAATTAGTTTCATTTGTTTAATTTGTTTTCAGTATTTGTTTTGTTTATTCGTGTTTGAATCGATTCAAAAGGTTTTCGAACCAAATTCAAATAGTTTTTGAATTGGAGAGGTTTTCAAATTTGAATCATTTTCCAATTTCTAAAGAGAATAAAATAGCATAGAAAATAAAGAAATAGAATAGAAAAAAATTGAATAGCATAGAAAAAAAATAACAAAAAGTAAAAGAATATAACAGAAAATAAAAGAATATAATGTAACAGAGTAAAACAGAACCAATTAGGTTGGAAAATAAAAAAATAGAATGGAATAGAATATAGTAGAAAGGAATAGACTAGAATAAAAAATAGAATGAAATAGAAAAAAATATAAACATCTTCTGCAATTCGGATATAATAGAAAAGAAAAGAAATAAAAAAAGAATAGAATATAAATAATATAACCATTTTCCAAAATTCAAACAGAATCAATTTGAATAGAATAGAAAAGAATATCATGGAGTAGAATAGAATAGAAAATAACACAATAGTATAGAAAAAAACAAC
The DNA here is from genome assembly GCF_042186555.1 of Aquarana catesbeiana. Classification (NCBI taxonomy): domain Eukaryota; kingdom Metazoa; phylum Chordata; class Amphibia; order Anura; family Ranidae; genus Aquarana; species Aquarana catesbeiana. Next base: position 446,796,525 of record NC_133328.1, on the reverse strand, counting down.
AGAACAGAATATAACCATCTTCACATTCTAATCTATTCTTTTCTATTCTATTCAAATTCAAATTGATTCTATTTGAATTTTGGGAAATGGTTATATTATTTCTATTCTAATCTATTCTATTGGTTTTTTTTAATTAAATTTTTTTATTTGTTTATTCTATTCTATTATTTTCTATTATTTTATTTTCTATTCTATTCTTTTCTATTCTATTATATTCTATTATTTTATATTCAAATTCAAGTCTATTCTATTCGAAATGTGAATTTTCAGAAAATGGTTATATTCTTTCTATTCGATTCTGTTTCTTTACTATTCTGTTATTTTCTATTCTAATCTATTATTTTCTAATGTATTCAAATTCAAATTGATTCTATTTGAGTTTTGGAAAATGGTTATAATTTTTTTTTATTCTATTCTATTGTTTTTTATTCTATTCTTTACTATTTTATTATAGTCTAGTCTATTCTATTCTTTTTATTATTCTATTCTTTTCTATTCAATATTTTTCTTATGTATTCAAATTCAAATGTATTCTATTTGAAATTCGAATTTCAGAACATGGCTATATTTTTTCTATGTTATTCTATTCTAGTTAATTCTATTATATTCTAGTCTGTTCTCTTATTTTCTATTCTATTTTGTTCAGTTTTACTCTAGTCTATTTTTTTTATTTTCTGTCATATTCTTTTCTAGTCTAGTATTTTTTTTCTATTTTATTCCTTTATTTTTTTATTTTATTCTCTTTGGAAATTGGAAAACGATTCAAATTTGAAAACTATTTGAATTAGAAAAGTATTCTAAAACGATTCAAATTCAAATTTCCACTGAATTTTTGTTTGTTATTTCTGTTTCAATTAAATTTGGTACTACTGTAATTCGGATACATGCAAATTTCTGAAAAATGAAAATTCGTCCGAATTTTAATTCGGAACGAAACGAACCGCATATGTCTCTCTTCAACATGCCCACACGGTAAAGGCACAAATGCCCTCTAATATCAGACATTTTTTGCCTACCCCCAAATTTAAATATGTGCAATCCATCACATTTAATAAAGTATTTATTTCCAGATGCTATGCAATGCTCCTAAATGTATATTTAGAGGACAATCCCTGCAGGGTGATACAATACTGGGAAAAGAACACAGGGGGCACAGTGGAAGATAAGCAATGGGAAGCTGCACTTCAGTCTGTACAACTGAACTCTCTCATAGTATCCCACTGGCTCTCTCAACTCTATTGCCGCGTACACACGAGCGGACTTTCCGGCATACTTATCCGGCGGACCCGCCGGAAAATCCGATCGTGTGTAGGCTTCGTTGGACTTTTTTTCCCCAAAAGTCCACCGAACCTAGATTTGAAACATGTTTAAATCTTTCCGTCGAACTCAGTTCCTGACGGAAAGCCCGTTCGTCTGTATGCTGGTCCGATGGACCAGATGCGACGCAAGGGCAGGGTATTGCATCTCGCGCTCGCTGCAATTGGAAAAACTAATTTTCCTATTGCGGTGAGCATGGGGCATACCAGACCCTTAGGTTTGGTATGGATTTTAAAGGGAACCCCCTACGCTGAAAAAACTGCGTGGGGGCGCCCCTAGAATCCATACCAGACCCCGATCCGAGCACGCAGCCCAGTCAGTCAGGAAAGGGGGAAGGGACTAGCGAGCCCCCCCTCCTGAACCGTACCAGGCCGCATGCCCTCAACATGGGGGGGGGGTGCTTTGGGGGAGGGGGGGCCCTGCGGGGCCCCCCCAGCCCAAAGCACCTTGTCCCCATGTTGATGAGGACAAGGGCCTCTTCCCGACAACCCTGGCCGTTGGTTGTCAGCGTCTGCGGGCGGGGGGCTTATCGGAACCTGGGAGCCCCCTATAATAAGAGGGCCCCCAGATCCCGGCCCCCCACCCTATGTGAATGAGTATGGGGTACATGGTACCCCTACCCATTTACCTAGGGAAAAAGTGTCAATAATAAAACACACTACACAGGTTTTTAAAATAATTTATTAGACAGCTCCGGGGGGTCTTCCTCCGGCTTCGGGGGTCTTCTTCCGACTTCGGGGGTCCCTCCGGTTCCTCTTCTCCCGGTGTCCGGTTGGTTCTTCTCCGCTCTCTGGCCTCTTCTCCTGGTGTTCCAGTTCTTCTACCGGCTCCTCCGCTGTCTTCATGCCACTCTTTTGCCAGCGGAGGCCCAGACTTCTGGCTTCTTGTCTTCTTGGCTTCTTCCCTCTTCTCTTCTCCAGATGTTAACACGACGGTCTCTCCGGCTGGACTGCTCTCTGAGCGCTCCGCTGTGACTTATATAGGCGGAGACCCAGCCCCCTTATGCCGTCACAGTCCCTGGGCATGCTGGGACTGTGACAGCATAAGGGGGCGTGGTAGTTGACCAACTCTCTTGATCTTTCTGTACTGATCCTGCTTCCTCAATTTCCAGTCTGACCAGCGTTTCCTCAATTGATCCTTGGATCGTCGTACCCCAAAATTGCTGTGCAGACTTTTCACAACTTTAGCCATGATCTTGGCCTTTCTGACATTTGGGTTTGGGTAAGGTCCATACTTCCCATCATAGTCGGCCCTCTTCAAGATGTCCACCATCTCTATAATATTTGAGGCCTTAAATCTCCTCTGGGATCGGGACGTTCATGGCTCCGGTCTTTCGTCGTTGCTGCTCTCCTCTGCATGCACTTGCTCTTTCTCCGCCATGTGATCTCCCACTGAGCCGAAAGACAAGGGGCGGGGAATAGACTAGAAAGAACGTCAGGGGCGGGTGGAGTTTCACGCATGCGCTTTGTATATAAAGCGTAACACGCATGCGTCGTACTGTCAGAGGAATAGTAGAAACCTTACCTGCCAGCGTCGGTGCTTCCCTGTACACCTGCGCAGTAGAGTAGCGCTACGGCGCATACGAGTGCACGATGCGACGCAACGGCACAGGTGCGCTACTGTGTGCACAGCGTGAGTCTCACTTTGCTATTGTCTGATCCCCATGTTTGACCCTCAGCCTGTTCCAAGGACTTCTCTGTTGCTTGATTACTGTGTATGACCCTGGCATGCTTAAAGGACTTCTCCTCTACTGGACCACTGTGTTTGACCCTCGACTTACTCATCAGTCCCTGCTCCAGTTACCTCCCTGGATCTAGGTGTTTGAGCCTTGGCCAAGCTTCTCATCGGTCCTGTGTCCAAGTCTACTCTGCACGGTTCTACTCTCTGCCAGAAGATCTTCATGTAAGCCTCTCCTACCTGCTGGCGATCCATGCCCCTGCGTGCCCGATACCCTCTGTGCCACCTCCAGGGGTATAGCACACTCAGCTGCAAGGGAAGCCGCTCTCAGCATCTCGGCCTTGGTGAGTACCTGACACATACGCACGATCTGTGAGAGGAGGAAGGAGTATCAGAAGCGCCAATCATTAGAACGAAGGTGCAATTTTAACTTGGTGTATCTGTGGCCTATACTGCTTATAGATTGAGGCCTATTTTGGGACAAGATTGGGAAAGTTTAGCCTGAAACTAGGGTTTGTCTTGTGTTGTGTCTTGCAGAGAAAATGGATCTATTGAATGATCAGGACTTTATCCCAATATTCATTGATATGTACAGGGAGTTGCCCTGTCTGTGGCAGGTAAACCACCCCTTTTATAATGATAAACCAAAGAGGAAGGCAGCGCTGGATCAATTGCTGGAATTTGTGAAGCCGGTGATCCCCACGGCAGACATCCCCTATTTAAAGGCCCTTATTGGTGGCATGAGGAGCACTTATAATAGGAAGCGCAAGAAGGTCCAGGATTCCCAGAGATTAGGAGCTGCAGCAGATGACATTTATGTACCCAGGCTATGGTACTATGACAGACTGCCTTTTCTGGCAGGCCAGACTGAACCCAGGCCAGTACTCTCCAGTCTTCCTTCAAGGCTTCCTTCCACCTCAGCTGAGGCTTCCGATGTCCAACCTGGGCCTTCCAGCCAGGAAGAAGTGGAGGAGCCCAGGTTGAGCCAGGTATAGCATTGTTCAACATATTTCTAGTCAAATAATTAATGATGTTAACTAGATGTTATTATTGATCAGTAATTTCTGATTTTACAAAGTGTTTTACATATCAATAGACAGTAGTGGCCACAAATGATTGGGACAAGAATGAAAAGCATTTTATTATTATTAGCATTAAATTTGCAACAGTCATGAGCTGAAAATTGTGTGTGATTGATGAACCAAAAACTAAAACTATGTCCTTTTTTCATACACAGGAAAGTCTCATCCAGGAGGAGGCTGAGGAAAGTGGCAGCCAGGAGGTGGCGGGTGTAAGTGGCAGCCAGGAGGTGGCCGGGCCCAGTAGCCTGCCCAAATCCCAGGTTCCTCCCTTCCTCCTTCCAAAAAAAGTCCCAGGAAGAGGAGTAACCTGGAGAAGGCATCACTTGTCCTATTTCAGAAGGCTACAGCAGCCCTCAGAACCCCCCCCCCAATAATCAAGATGACTATGCCTACATGGCAGCGAGCAAAATACAGGAAATGGAGGAGGGCCAACACCTCTTATGTGAGGAGCCCTATATAAGGGGTTGAGGGGCGAGCTCAACAAGCCAAAGCCCCATTTGTGAGTTCAACCATGTCCCTTCTCCTCCTCCTCTTCCACCTCCTGCCACAACTTCAACACCAGAGCCACAGTCTGGAAGCAATCGTGGAAGGAAGCGTGGAAGTAAGACAAGAAAGTGATGGCCTGGGTTCAGTCTGGTCTGACAAAAGAAGCAGGCTGTTGTAAGACCACAGCCTGGGGACAGATATGTCATCTGCTACTGTTTCTGATCTCTTGTAGTCCTGGACTGGCTTGTGCTCACTATTATAAGGACTTCTCAGGCCACCAATTTTGACTGTAAAATAATTGATGTGTGCCCTGGGGAACAAAGGCTTCCCAAATTCGCCAGTTTCTCCAGCATTGCCTTCCTCTTTATTCTGTTATGACCCATAATAAATGACTATTTATTTTTCACAAATACTTGCCTATGTGTTTTACTTCAAAAAGGACAGTTTGTTTGTGAATAGGCAGGTACATTTCAAAAATACAATGTCAAATTAACAAGGGACACCAACACCAACCTCCTTAAAGGTTAAAAAATACAAGATAATAATGGTGTTGCGGTAACTTGACATAAAACCAAAGAAAAAATTATGGAGATCACTATAAAAAAATAGGAGATCTGGATTAAAAAAAAAAAAAAAAAAATATATATATATATATATATATATATATATATATATACAATATCTCACAAAAGTGAGTACACCCCTCACATTTTTGTAAATATTTTATTATATCTTTTCATGTGACAACACTGAAGAAATGACGCTTTGCTACAATGTAAAGTAGTGAGTGTACAGCTTGCATAACAGTGTAAATTTGCTGTCCCCTCAAAATAACTCAACACACAGCCATTAATGTCTAAACCGCTGGCAACAAAAGTGAGTACATCCCTAAGCGAAAATGTCCAAATTGGGCCCAATTAGCCATTTTCCCTCCCTCAGGTGTGAATGGGGAGCCGGTTAGTTAAATTTGGTGTTATCACTCTTAATCTCTCATACTGGTCACTGGAAGCTCAACATGGCACCTTATGGCAAAGAACTCTCTGAGGATCTGAAAAAAAAGAATTGTTGCTCTTCATAAAGAGGGCCTAGGCTATAAGAAGATTGCCAAGACCCTGAAACTGAGCTGCAGCACAGTGGCCGAGACCATATAGCGGTTTAACAGGACAGTTTCCACTCAGAACAGGCCTCACCATGGTCGATCAAAGACGTTGGGTGCACGTGCTCAGCGTCATATCCAGAGGTTGTCTTTTTGAAACAGATGAATGAGTGCTGCCAGCATTGCTGCAGAGGTTAAAGGGGTGGGGAATCAGCCTGTCAGTGCTCAGACCATACGCTGCACACTGCATCAAATTGGTCTGCATGGCTGTCATCCCAGAAGGAAGCCTCTTCTAAAGAGGATGCACAAGAAAGACCACAAACAGTTTGCTGAAGACAAGCAGACTAAGGACATGGATTACTGGAACAATGTCCTGTGATCTGATGAGACCAAGATAAACTTATGTGGATCATAGGGCGGCACAGTGGTGTAGTGGTAGCAGATGGTGTCAAGCGTTTTTGGCGGCAACCAGGTGAGGAGTACAAAGACAAGTGTGTCTTGCCTACAGTCAAGCATGGTGGTGGGAGTGTCATGGTCTGGTGCTGCATGAGTGCTGCTGGCACTGGGGAGCTACAGTTCATTGAGGGTTCCATGAATGCCAACATGTACTCCGACATACTGAAGCAGAGCATGATCCCCTCCCTTTGGAGACTGGGCCACAGGGCAGTATTCCAACATGATAACAACTCCAAACACACCTCCAAGACGACCACTGCCTTACTAAAGAAGCTGAGGATAAAGGTGATGGACTGGCCAAGCATGTCTCCAGACCTAAACTCTATTAAGCATCTGTGGGGCATCCTCAAATGGAAGGTGGAGGAGCTCAAGGTCTTTAACATCCACCAGCTGTGTGATGTCATCATGAAGGAGTGAAAGAGGACTTTAGTGGCAACCTGTGAAGCTCTGGTGAACTCCATGCCCAAGAGGGTTAAGGAAGTGCTGGAAAATAATGGTGGCAACACAAAAGATTGACACTTTGGACCCAATTTGGACATTTTCGCTTAGGGGTGTACTCACTTTTGTTGCCAGTGGTTAAGATATTAATGGCTGTGTGTTGAGTTATTTTGAGGGGACAGCAAATTTACACTGTTATACAAGCTGTACACTCACTACTTTACATTGTAGCAAAGTGTAATTTCTTCAGTGTTGTCACATTAAAAGATATAATAAAATATTTACAAAAATGTGAGGGGTGTACTCACTTTTGTGAGATACTGTATAAACAAAAATTCTAAACATTATTATGGAGATCTGACAAAAAAAATATTATTCATGAGATAACGAAAAATAATAAAGAAATCAATTTGTCAGAACTCTGTGTGAATATCAGCAGCAAAACAACTTCATTATTCTAGCATTCTAAAGAAGAAGAGAATGCGCTGCATTAAAAGATTTTTGCAGCGTGACCAATGTGTTATCTCCATTACGAACGCTAGTTTTACCAGACCGAGCGCTTCTGTCTCATACTTGATTCTGCATGCATGAATCTTCCAGCATGCATGGAACTTTGTGCGTTGGAATTGTGTACACATGATCAGAATTTATGAGAACGGATTTTGTTGTTGAAAATTTGAGTGCGTCAAAAATGTGTGTCGGAAATTCCGACGGTAAAAGTCCGATGGAGCCTACACACAGTTGGAATTTCCGACAACAAGCTCCCATTGAACATTTGTTGTTGAAAAATCTGACCGTGTGTACAGGGCATTAGAGTTCATTAACCCCCCCCCGTTAAACTGCATCACATGGACCTAAGCACAGATCCCACTTACAGTAGCTGTAAAAGATACTACGGGGACCTAATACATATGCTTTGGTGTTGCCCCAAACTACATTGCTACTGGATATCAGTAGTTGGTACACTTAACAATATCTTTCAAACAACAATATGGTTGACCCCAAACAATGTATACTGGGTATATTAGATGAAGTAGCCCAGCAATCACATTTAAAAGAGGTACCTTCTGAGGCACTATTCCAAGCACGTGAATATATAACATGGATGTAAATTTATGCTATGTATGTTTGATATGTCCACATTGTGGGTGTCCAGCTAAATTTTATAAACTTTGGGATAATTGGTACCCCTAGTCTCACCCCAATTGATTTGGCACTACACAGATTGCTATAAAATACTCACATAACTTTATCTGACCTAGGTCCTCTGTAAACAGTTTAAGGTGGTACTAGTTTACAATGATAAACTCTTGGATGTTTTAGGCTATTCATCAACATGGAACGTAAGAATGATCCCACCAGTTATGCTGTGATTGTACTGTTATATTAATGATCAATACCTTGTATGCTGTAATCTTTATACATAATTGGTCATATATGCTGGAACTTTCAGGTTGTTTCCACTGTTTTTTTCTGTGTATTTTCTCAATAAAATTTTCCATTTAAAAAAAAAGGAAAAAGAAAAATACTGTATTTATTTTTAATTTTCTGTACTGTTAATTAAAAAAATTAAAAACAAAATAACTATTTGTTCTAAATAAAAACTACTTAAAAGAAAAAAGAGAACAGGGTTTTAAAAGAGAAGTATGGGTTTATTTTTTTGGCTATTCATATTTACCTAGGTGGATGCAGCAGAGAAGCGAGCCACTGAACACCGCTGATGGCTCGGTTATCTCACCTCCCCGAGCGGAGAGATGCTGCCTGTCAATCAGCATCTCTCCTGCTCTGCTCCTCCACGCTCATTGGAGCGCTGAGCTGTGGAGGGGCGGGGGGCGGCCATGTCAGCGGCTTGCTGAGAGGCTTAGACTGCCATCAGTTCAGGCAGCTGGAAGATTCACACTTCCTAAGACGGGATGACGCGCTGCCATGACTGATCCTGGTGACATCAGCGGTGAGTGAACTTCAGACCGCTCTCCACTGAATACGGGTTACAGGAGTGCAAAACATAGTTACATAGTTAGTAAGGTTGAATAAAGACACCAGTCCATCCTGAGTGAGTGTGCATGTCTACAATTGTCCCTATCCCTGTACAGTGGGTCTCATTAAGATGCTCATCTATTATATTATTATTTTTAATTAAGGTACCCATATAGCACCGTCAATTTACACATACATCACACACTCACATCGGTCCCCACCCTCAAGGAGCCCACAATACAAGGTCCCCAATTCACATTCATATACTAGGGCCAATTTTGGACAGAAGTCAGTTAACCTACCAGCATGTCCTTGGAGTGTGGGAGGAAACCAGAGTACCCAGAGGAAACCCATGCAGGCACAGGGAGAACATACAAACTCCAGGCAGGTAGTGTCATGGCCGGGATACAAACCAGCAACCCTTTTTACTGCTAGGTGAGAGTGCTTCCCACTACACCACTGTGCTGCCCCACAAAAACAAATGGCACTCCTGTGACCTGTAGGAGAACCCCAGGCTAAAAATCTCAGGCTGGACTTCTCCTTTAAAAATTTAAACTGTGTACCAAATAAAAAACCTTATATGTTCTTAAAATAAATTATACAAATTTAGGTATGCAAATTTGTCATAGACGGCTGATGCTGCTAGATTCCGCCTGGGTATCAATGACTCTTGGGTGCAAAAGGGTTAAATATACTGTAGTCTCATTGGGGATTACTAAAATGCAGTTTGTCACTTGAAAACCAAAGACTTCAGTAGACACAAAACATGTCTTCCAATAAAGTTTAAAACTCACTAAATGCTGTAAGCATAACACAACAGAACAAAATAGATATGAATAGAAAGGATAAAGTGTATGATTTTACTACCTCGTCTTGCAATTTTAGAAAGGTAGAGAAAGACAGAGTTCAGGTTTGGCAGAACTGAACAAATGAAAGTTTTAAGGGAAAGCCAGAATGTATTGTCTGTTCGGTGCAAGGCCATGATTTTTAATGCTTTGCTATTTTCCTTCTGCATTCTGGAGGAAAACTAACCAGGCTACTCAGTTGTTTGTAATCTGCAGTTATTACTTGTACTTTGAATGTTTCCATTGACATTGTTCTGGGCATTCAATAAGAACTTGCAAGGCATAAAGCAGTCCTAGCAGCAAACATTATGAATGCTGGCAAATCAACGTAAGACAGGTACTTCAAGGCTGTTTCCAAGCCTCCTACACGGAATTGATAACAGATTATTCTGTTATTACAGTTCAAAAGGACGTTATGACTCAATTTTGATTTTATTTTTGCAAGTTTATACATTTTCAAAGATAATTTATATATTTTACAAATATGACCAAGGATTTCTATATGGACTTTACAAGATTGAGCACAACTTTTACATCTATATTTTTACCTGCCCCTTGGTGTTCCTCTTCTCCCCTGCTGTTTGGTCCTGGCTATCCCTCTTACCAGCAGAGTTTTTTTTTATATTTTTGTGTATTAAGCCCTGAGTTCAACCTAGTACCAGTAGGCCTGCGTGTTTCAAGGGAAGAGGGTTGCTAAAGGTGAAGCTATACTTGCTTACTATTTACTCTAGCTGGAGTGTCTGCATCCAGACCTTACAATGACAGTTGTGTTTCCTTAAAGTCAATTTGTATGAAGCAATGCCATGGAAAGCAAAGTGAGGGAGATTAATCATTTACTCATTACTTTGTTTATTCATTTCAACTTGAGTTATTGAGTTATGTATGTAAACAATGTTTTTTCTCCAGCATAGTTGATATGGATACTCTGAAAAACATGTAATTAGGAGCCATGAACTCCACTTGCTGGCTGCATATTTAAAATATTTGTGATATGTGAGCTGGCTCAGTGGTAGATGTGTTTTTTAATAAAGTCCATGTCAGTCCAAACTATATTTTAAAGGCTTGTTAGCATATTTTTATTAACCACTTCAGCCCCTGAAGGTTTTACCCCCTTCCTGATCAGAGCACTTTTTACAATTTGGCACTGCGTCGCTTTAACTGGTAATTGTGTGATCATGCAATGCTGTACTCAAGCAAAATTTGCGTCCTTTTTTTTTTTTAACACATAGAGCTTTCTTTTGGTGCTATTTTATCACGTCTGTGGTTTTTATTTTTTGCGCTATACACAACAAAACCGACAATATTTTTAAATTTTTGCTATAATAAATATCCCCAAAAATGTCTTTAAAAAACATATTTATTCATCAGTTTAGGCCAATATATATTCTTCTACATATTTTTGGTAAAAAAAATCACAATAAGCATTTATTGATTGGTTTGTGCAAAGGTTATAGCGTCTACAAACTATGAGAATGAGTTATGGCATTTTTATGGCATTATTATTGTTTTTTTTACTAGTAATGGTGGTGATCTGCGATTTTTAGCAGTATTGCGGACGGACAGATCGGATCACTTTTGACACATTTTTGGGACCATTGACATTTATACACTGATCAGTGCTATAAAATGCACTGATTACTGTGTAAATGACACTGATAGGGAAGGGGTTAACACTAGGGTTTAAATGTGTGTTCCCTCAGTGTGTTATAACTGTATGGGGATAGGACTGAGTAGGAGAGGAGACATATCGCTGTTCCTACATAGTAGAAACAAACAACATGTCTCCTCTCCTCTGACAGTACACGGATTTGTGTGTTTACACACACAAATCCCCTTGCTGGCGCTCGTGCACGCGATCGCACGTGGCCAGCAGAGATCACGACCTCCGGCCACGTGCATCGGATCCCCCGCCATGCAGCGGGTGTACTCACGCCCATCCGGCAGCGTGCATGCCCTCCGGCGGGTCTTAAAGGAACCCCATACCCGTATGGGGTTTCGCGCAGGGAGCTATTCTGCCTCCCTGTAAATACACATGAGCCAGACGGGAACCAGTTAAAACAGATGAAAAGTAAAGTTCACAAATTTGGCCAAGCAGGGGTTTCAGTTTCACACAGCAAAACAAGTAACAGAAAATACCAAGCCACCTGGCTCTGACTTCAGCAGGACCACTTGTCACATACCTGGTCTGAGGCTGACTTGACAAGAGGGCTTCCCTTGAAACTGAGCACCAATCATCCCTGAAGGTAGGAACAAGGAATGCCAGGTTCAAAGAAACACAGCTGCTGCTGGATCTGCTGGAAGTTGCTTGCAGAGGAGTCCACCAGATAGATGTTAGTTGTTCTGTCAGGACAGATGGCAGGAACCCTGTTGCCCCTGGAGATGTAGCATGACCAAGGCAGCAACAACAAGTGAGGTGGCACCAGAGGAAGAAGCAAAGTCAAGCTGGCAGGACAGGGTTGAGGAAGCATAGTCAGGATGGTAGCCAAAGTCATACACGGGAAGGGAAGCCAGAGAGTAGGCAGAAGCGAGGACAGGAATAGAGCTGAGGTCATACACAGGGAATCAGTGCAGCAGGCCAAAGAGAAGTCAAAGGAGCAGAGCCACAGTTAAGCAAAAACACAGCAAGGCACTGCATTCCTTGCCATCGGCACTCTCCAATCACCCCGGCAAAAAAGGAGTGGTACCGCAGACTTAACCATATAGAAAAAATTGAAGAACTCATCAGTATCTCGCACGAAAACCTACCTAAATTCACATCAACATGGTACAGTTGGCAACACTTTAAAACAACATTGACATACTCTACGGGCGAGGGTTGATCTCTTTTAAAGTGAGTTCTTCACTTTATCGAAATAGACACCTACAAATACTTTGCCTGATGTTATTTCCCCTGGTTCCTATCATAAATCTGTTGGAAAACAGGGACCACCTAACCCAAATCGTAATAAGCATCCAACTTTATTACGTTCTATATTGTTCCATGTCAGTTTGAGTGAAGAGAGGGGGGAGTCTGGAACCCCCCCTTTTTTTTTTCTCCCCTTCACTGCTACCTATCACCCCTATCCTTCCTCCCACTTCTCTACTTTTTTCTTAACCTACGTACTACACTTTTTTTCACTAACAACAATATCTCCCAAAAATTCGATACAGCTTTGGGTTATGGATAGAAAACATCATGCCAAAGTTTACATATGTTTATCTCTATCTTAACAAAATAATGCATGGAATTTGTTTTGATATAAAAACGTATATTTCTTCCTTATATTTTCTTTTTTGCCATATATTATTTGCATACCATCAAAAGTTCATATGTTTTAATTAGCTACCTGTTAATTTGTTGATGTATGAATGTTAAAATGTGAGATATTACTTCTGTACGTCTCATTAACTTCAATAAAAATGTATGGAAAAAAAAAAGTTAAGCAAGAGAAGCAGAGTCCTTAGAACAAACCAGGGTCAAACCAGGAGTCAAGCAGTAGGAAGGGCCAGTGGCAAGCTGGATTGGTAACAGGTAGGCCAAAGACTATAGAATACACAGGAGCAAGGAACACTGGTAGCTAAAGATCATCCAGAAAACTCTGAGCCCAGCCACTGTCCTTATATAAGGCATTTGGCACCAGTTCCGGCAGCAGAAGTGTGAGAATGTGCGCTAGTGTGCATGCGTGTATCGACACAATGCGTATGCACTTGCACATATTCCTGCGCAAATGAGCACAGCCATGTACAGTATTGACAATTATGCCAGGTTTTTTGCCATCTCCTTCTCAGCCCATGCTCATGTTTGTTCTGAATAGCACTCTGACACCACTGCCTTTTACACTGGTCCCTCAAGACCATCTCACCTCTCCTTAGCTACAGCACCTTGCTGCATGGGCCCACTCCTGGCCTCTAGATAAGGGTTTAGCTGACACCCCAAACTCTCTAACTCCTCTGAGATTTACAGATTTGTCTCTAATAGTTGCCCCAGCTCTCTCAGTCTCCCAGACTCTCCCAGCTGTCCTAGCACTGTAATTTCTATAGGCATGGAATCTCACCAACACGGAGTGCTGTCTCCTGAACAGATCACCTTTGTCTCAAGGCAGAAACACACACCTGTCTTCAGATGGAAGAACACTATTCCCAGTCCTTCATTATAAGGGCTGTGTGCACTCGGACATACACCCTGCTGGTCTTCGACAAGATCTGAACACTGGGTTGGAGATTTCTTCCCTCCCAACACACTACGAAATCTCAAAACTTTGCAGCCCAATCTAGGAATACCAAAATCTAGAGAACGCTGTAAAAACAAGATTGATACTCTGGAGCCCACACTCTGCACATGTGTGAACCATGTGACCTTTTTCCAATCATTTCCCACACTGTAGCACATATTCATAAACAACTATATGACATATTTACCTGTCTAAAAAAGAACTTATTTCTAACATGAGCCTAGTAAATATAGTTATAGAATATACTGTGTATGCCAATGTCTATGCATTTTCTTCAATATAAAGCAGTTTTGTTCTCCCTGTTAGGGGTTTGAATTGATCATAAGCTGGGCTTCATCGATTCTGTGATCAATGTTGTCCTCAGAATGGCTGATGACTACTTTTTTAACTAATTAAACTGGGAAAAGTGGAAGGGGATTGTGGCATATCCTTCAAACTATATGTCCTGATGGTTAATAGTTTAAAGACAAATATCCCTGCCGGCCATCATTCTACTATATACCAAGTGAGACTTTCGTCCTTCTGGGTGGACGTCATATGACATCCTCCTGGAAAATGCCTTGCACATACTCCTTGGGCCATGCTGTGGCATGATATATTACTGCTGTGTCCACTGGACACAGCGGATGATTGATCATTGTTAACAGCCCAGCTGCATCCCAGCTTTTCAACCTAACCTCATCCTTTGACCTAACACAATGGACACAGTCCTCCACCGTGTTTTCTCCCATTTTTGCACCCCCTACAACCTCACCAACACCCTCTTCCCTCATCACTTTCATAATGTCTTTGTCTCCAACCAACTGTCTCTACAAGCGGAAAACAATTACCCACAAAAACCTTTGCCACTTTAATCCTTCTCTTTTCTACTCTGCAACTGACCACCTCTATGACAAAATTGCACCCGTTTCTTGCCCTGACCTGGCCACTTCTGTCTACAACAGTTCACTTTCATCCACACTGGACTCTCTTGCTCCTCTCCCTACATGAATTATCAGGCCCTGACACTTACAACTGTGGCAGACTGACAACACCAAAAAAAAAAAAGACATAGCCGCGCACTGGAGAGATTGTGGCATAAAACCAAATCCTAGCAAGCATTTACCCTATATAAATATGCCTTCTTAAAATACAATTCCTCCCTCTATGCCGCCAAACAAGCCTACTTTTGTCACTCTCGTTAATACTCTGTCCTCCAATCCTCGATGTCTGTTCACTACTTTTAACTATCTACTTTCTTCACCACCACCTCCACCCAGTAACTCACTCACTGCTCATGAGATTGCCAATTACTTCAAAAACAAGATTGATGAAATTTGTGGGGGCATCTTCACCGCACAGACATCTATTCTACTTAACATACCCTCTACAAAACCACCCTCAACACTTTACTCTTTTGACCTACTATCGAAGAGGTCATAAAGTTTTCTCAGAAGCCCACCTTACCACCTGTCCCCTGGATCCTGTTCCCTCACAACTACAGTGGTCACCCTCTTCTTCTATCCTATGCTCCCTCACTCACATCTCCAATCTATCTCTCTCTACTGCCACCTTCCCCTCCCCTCTAAAACATGCACTGATCACCCCCATTCATCAAAAGCCCTCACTGGGCTACAACAGCCTGAACAACTTAAGACCCATCTCCCTGCACCTGTTTACCTCTAAATTTTAAGAATGCTTAGTCTACAACCGTCTGAGCTCCTACCTCACCGACAACAACCTTCTTGACCCTTACAGTCTGGCTTTTGCTCGGCTTTTTGCTCGCAGTACTCCACTGAAACTGCCTTAATAAAAACTGCTAATGATTTACTAACTACTAAAACCAATGGCCACTACTCCATACTTCTACTACTAGACCTCTCTGTGGTCTTTGACACTGCTGACCATCCCCTCCTTAAAAAAAAAAACTCCACTCTCTTTGCCTTCAAGACTCTGCTCTCTCCTCCTTCCTATCACAGTGCTCTTTCAGGGTTAACTAATGTATACCTCTATCTCCTCCTTTCCACTTCCTCTTGCTGTAGAGGTTCCCCAAGGTTCTGTCCTTGGACACCTCCTCTTCTCCATCCACACCTCCTCCCTTGGTCAACTCCCATGGCTTTCAGTACCATATCTAAGCTGACGACACACAAATCTATCTCTCTACTCCTTACCTCACTCCTTCAGTCTCCTTTCGTGTTACTAACTTACTAATTACTAGCTGACATATCAACATGGATGCCACACCACTTCCTCAAACTCAATCTTTCTAAAACTGAGTTCATAATATTTCCTCCTGCCCGTGCCCCCTCCCCTAAATCCTCCATTATGATCAAAAATACAACCATCAGTCCCTCACTTTATGCCAGGGTGCTAGGTATAATCATGGACTCCTGACCTGTCCTTTAAGCCCAAAATCCAAATGTTGTCTAAATCTTGCAGACTTCACCTCTATAACATCTCCAAAATATGCCCCTTTTTAACTGTTAAAATCACTAAGCAGCTTATTCACTCCCTTTTTATCTCTTGCCTTGACTATTATAACTTCCTAATATTTGGCTTACCTCTTTGCAGGCTATCCCCTCTTCAGTCTTTCATAAAAGCTGTTGCCAGACTCAGCCACCTTACTAACTGTTCAATGTCCACCACCCCTCACTGCCAATCCCTCCACTTGCTTCCCATTGCCCAACGTATAAAATTGAAAACACTAACAATACCATGCAAAGCCATTTACAACTCTGCCCAGAGCTACATCACCAAACTTGTCTCCAAATATCACGCAAACTGTCCTCTCCACACCTCCCAAGACCCCCTGCTTTCTAGCTCCCTTATCACCTCCTCCCATGTTTGTCTCCAGGACTTCTCTAGGGCCTCTCCTATTTTCTGGAACTCACTACTTCAATCTGTCCGGCTATCTCATACTCTATCCACTTTTAGGCGATCCCTGAAGACTCAGCTCTTTGGAGAAGCCTATCCTGCATTCAGCTAATAACCAAATCTTCTATTTCTCCAATTAGTTCATCCCATTAATTGTACCGCTGCTGTCAGTATCATGTGGTCACTGTGACCAATCACGGCAGATCACATGACAATTGTACATAATGAATGGCTTTGATTCATGCCATTCATTGTGTACTATTGTACTGATCTCTGTGATTGGTCACAGTGATCACATGGTACAGACAGGGCCAAGCAAAGCCCATCTGTACTATGAGATTAGCTGTGACCAATCACACACTAAATTAAGCCATTTCAGTAAAAAATGGTTGCCTATAACAGTGAAACTGGCTGGTATAAACAATCATAATGTGTACAAAAGAAAATCCTGATCACTTCTCCAGAGTAGTACAGCGTTACTATAGTAACACTGTATTACTCTGGTCAATAGGGGGTTGATTTACTAAGGTTAAGGTGAAGCAATAAACGTTAGACTCCTAATTGCACCTAATTGAAACACATAAATTCCCGCCGTTGTAAATGGAGAAGCACTATCAAATAGATGAACGCCTAACAGTAAATGTCAAGTAAGCATAGTCGCATTTCCATAATAGAAAAGTCTAAATATGGTCCATAGAGGGTGCAGGACTGCAAGATTTAGCCAAGATCCTGTTTGTGTGTAAAAAGAAACAATTGGCAAGTGTTATTTATTATTTGACTGCTTTTCATGCTAATGATATTAATTATCTTTCTTGTTTTGTAGTTTTTTTACATGTTCTGCAAACTAATGCATTTTAATGAGTGTTACAAAGTTATGCACACTTTTTTTCAATGTTAAATATATCTAGAAAAACGATAGTTATATCTCTATTGTATAACAAATCATTTTTCATGACTAATTCAAATTCTGTTACAATATTTACTTATAATTATATATTTTAATTCTTGACTCATGATTCTACATTATATTCTAGCTGAAGCTAGGGGAAGCACAGTGGCATAGTGGTTAGCATTTCTGCCTAGCAGCACTATGGTCACATCAGTTCAAATCCCAACCTTGACATCAGAGTCCTGCATGTTTTGCAAGTATGCACATGGTACAAAAGCCATAGCTGGTAAAGGCAGACAATAAGAGCCAGCAGCTTGATTGCATGCCTCCTCTCCTGCTTCACAGAAGGCATTGACAAATACAACCAGCAGCAGTGCTTCCTCTTCCTCAACCATAAGTGCAAAGAGTGAGGCAGAAGTAGTTGTAGGCACAAATAAATAAACGTGTGTTCAATTAGGCATGCATGTGTGCCAATTAAGCTATAAATTGTAGGTATATGGCAATTATGTATTCTATGTGTTTGGAGCTCATCAGCATTACAGCTGTTACTTCTTGTCTTACACATTCCTATTCAGCATTTTGGTAAGGCAAGTTTGCAATGCAATGTTGTTACCTAACAAATGTCTCTCAATGTTATATTAAAACAAACTATAGCTTTAACCACAACCTCTCTTACCTAAAGAGTTTGTTACCCCAGCATTTCATATTCCTGATATGTGCCTGCTGTACCATGCACTTGTATGGAAAAGTATCCTGTTCTCTTTGTTATGCTTCCTTTGTGTGAAATACATGGCGTTCCTCCCAGTCCCTCTGGATTTCCTATTAGAAACTGACCACACTAAGCAGGGGAACACATTATGGTCAGTTCTCTAGCCATGCTGGGAATTCAGTGTGCTTTCCTCCAATGATCAGACTTGTCCTGACACGTCCCCAAAAATATATAGATTTTTTATATCTATACACAAATGTTTTGCCTTTCTTTTCTATTTTAATCTCACCAGGCCTTTTCTGGAACCTTTTGTTTACACATTTAAATTAGTATATTTTGCTAGAAAATTACTTAGAATCCCCAGACATTTTATATATATGTATATTACATAAAGATGGCCTAGGCTATAAGAAGATTGTCAAGATCACGCATTTTTTTTTGGAACAAATACACTTTAATTAATAAAAAAAAAGAAAAAAAAACACAATAGCTACCCCATTTTTTTTGCATAATGCGAAAGATGCTATTATGCAGAGAAAATAGTTACCTGACATGTCATGTTTTAAAATTGCACACGCTCATGAAATGGTGACAAACTACGGTACCTAAAAATCTCCATAGGCAATGCGTTAAGAATTTTTACAGGTTTGGAGTTACAGAGGAGGTATTGTGCTAGAATTATTGCTCTTGCTCTAAAAATCATGGCGATACCTCACATGTGAGGTTTAAACACATTGTTTACATATGCGGGCAAGCACAGAGGGGTGGGGCACTTTAATTTTATTTTTCCTATTTATTTTTACACTGTTCCTTTATTTATTTATTTATTTATTTTTGTGATGACTTTTATTCCTATTACAATGAATGCATATATATACTTATATATGTATATATATACAAATGCCACAGTGTGTTTACATGAGCATGTACAAATGCAGAAAGTCGACTGTGCATTTAAACAGGAAATGACGTGTGTGTGCATGAGCAGGAAGTGAATGTGTGCTGATGACCACTAAACACAGAAATCAACCCCCTCCCCCCGAAAAAAACGAACTACCACATCCCCAAACCTAGTGAACACTGGTATATCTCCCGCACTTACCTTGCAAATCAGTACAACTCCTCTTTACTAAACCATGTTCGCTTGGATCAATTATGAGATCAGCAGTAGCGCTTCTGGGTGCATGTGAACGTTCTTCTGCAAATGTGATGTAGCATTTCCAGTCTGGCAGCAGGCCCTGAGACCAAGCACAATAGTGAATTTTTATTATCAGGGATAAAACACACAGATACAAATATATTTTCTTTTGTATGCAATAGATTTATTTGGAAAAAAACTATTTGACTTTATTTACAAATTGATTGGTGTTCCTGGGATTGCAACTGGTGATTTAAAAAACAAAGGCCTAGCTTGACATGTTGAACACAACACCTATCCACCAGCTGAATTCAACCCCTTACATCAGGGTCCCCTGAGAGCCCCACTCATTAAATTAGGGTCCCCAGATAGCCCCTCCTTACATCAGGGTCACCAGAGAGCCCCCCCTTACATCAGCATCCCCAGAGAGCCCCCCTTACATCAGGGTCCCCAGATAGTCTCCCCTTTAAACCAGGGTCCCCAAAGAGCGCCTTCTTACATCAGGGTCCCCAGAGGGGGCTCTCTGGGGACCCTGATGTAGGGGAGGCTCTCTGGGGACTTTGATGTAAGGAGGGGCTCTCTGTAGACCCTGATATAAGGAAGGGGCTCTCTGGGGACCCTGATGTAATGAGGGGGGCTCTGGGGACCCTAATGTAAGTGGGGAGGCTCTCTGGGGACCCTGATGTAAGGGGAGGCTCGATGGCGACCCTGATGTATGGGAATGCTCAATGGGGACCCTGATGTAAGTGGAGGCTCTCTGGGGACCCTGATGTAAGTAGTGAGGCTCTCTGGGGGCCCTGATATAAGGGGAGGCTATCTGGGGACCCTGATGTAAGGGGGGGCTCTCTGGGGACCCTGATGCAAGGAGGGGCTCTCAGGGGACCCTGATGTAAGAAGGAGCACTCTGGGGACCCTTATGTAAAGGGGAGGCTATCTGGGGACCCTGATGTAAGGGGGGCTCTCTGGGGACCCTGATGTAAGGAGGGGCTCTCTGGGGACCCTGATGTAAGGAAGGGGATCTCTCTGGGGACCCTGATGTAATGAGAGGGACTTTGGGGACCCTGATGTAAGTAGGGAGGCACTCTGAGGACCCTGATGTAAGGTTGGTCTTTCTGGGGACCTTGATGTAAGGAGGGGCTCTCTATGGACCCTGTTATAAGTAGGGAGGCTCTCTGGGGACCCTGATGTAAGGGGAGGCTCTCTGGGGACCCTGATGTATGGGGAGGCTCTCTGGGGCCCTGATGTAAGGGGAGGCTCTCTGGGGACCCTGATTTATGGGGAGGCTCTCTGGGAACCCTGATGTAAGGGGAGGTTTTTTGGGGACACTGATGTAGGGGGAGGCTCTCTGGGGACCCTGATGTAAGTAGTGAGGCTCTCTGGGGACCCTGATGTAAGGGGAGGCTCTCTGGGGACCCTTATGTAAAGGGAAGGCTATCTGGGGACCCTGATGTAAGGGGAGGCTCTCTGGGAACCCTGATGTTAGGGGGGGCTCTCTGGGGACCCTGATGCAAGGAGGGGCTCTCTGGGGACCCTGATGTAAGAAGGAGCACTCTGGGGGCCCTTATGTAAAGGGGAGGCTATCTGTGACCCTGATGTAAGGTGTAAGGGGAGCTCTCTGGGGACCCTGATGTAGGGGGGGCTCTCTGGGAGCCCTAATGTAAGGAGGGGCTCTCTGGGGATCCTGATGTAAGGGGAGGCTCTCTGGGGACCCTGATGTAAGGGGAGCCTCTCGGGGGACCCTGATGTATGTAGGGAGGCTCTCTGGGGACCCTGATGTAAGGGGAGGCTCCCTGGGAACCCTGATGTAATGAGGGGGGCTCTGGGGACCCTGTTGTAAGTCGGGGATCTCTGGGACCCTGATGTAAGGGGGGCTCTCTGGGAGCCCTGATGTAAGGAGGGGCTCTCTGGGGACCCTGATGTAAGGAAGGGGATCTCTCTGGGGACCCTGATGTAATGAGGGGGACTTTGGGGACCCTGATGTAAGTAGGGAGGCTCTCTGGGGACCCTGATGTAAGGTTGGTCTCTCTGGGGACCTTGATGTAAGGAGGGGCTCTCTATGGACCCTGATATAAGTAGGGAGGCTCTCTGGGGACCCTGATGTAAGGGGAGGCTCTCTGGGGACCCTGATGTGTGGGGAGGCTCTCTGGGGACCCTGATGTAAGGGGAGGCTCTCTGGGGACCCTGATTTATGGGGAGGCTCTCTGGGGACCCTGATGTAAGGGGAGTTTTTTTGGGGACACTGATGTAGGGGGAGGCTCTCTGGGGACCCTGATGTAAGTAGTGAGGCTCTCTGGGGGCCCTGATGTAAGGGGAGGCTCTCTGAGGACCCTTATGTAAAGGGAAGGCTATCTGGGGACCCTGATGTAAGGGGGGGCTCTCTGGGAACCCTGATGTTAGGGGGGGCTCTCTGGGGACCCTGATGCAAGGAGGGGCTCTCTGGGGACCCTGATGTAAGAAGGAGCACTCTGGGGGCCCTTATGTAAAGGGGAGGCTATCTGGGACCCTGATGTAAGGTGTAAGGGGAGCTCTCTGGAGACCCTGATGTAGGGGGGGGCTCTCTGGGAGCCCTAATGTAAGGAGGGGCTCTCTGGGGATCCTGATGTAAGGGGAGGCTCTCTGGGGACCCTGATGTAAGGGGAGGCTCTTGGGGGACCCTGATGTATGTAAGGAGGCTCTAGGGGGACCCTGATGTATGTAGGGAGGCTCTCTGGGGACCCTGATGTAATGAGGGGGGCTCTGGGGACCCTGTTGTAAGTCGGGGATCTCTGGGACCCTGATGTAAGTGGGGGATCCGCACTCAGATATGTAACGATAATATATATATATATATATATATATATATATATATATATATATATATATATATATATATGTGTAGCAAGGCTGGCCGCAGGCTAGCCTGTATTTGTAGGAGGAGTCTGAAGGGTATTTATCCCTCCTCCTCTATCTGATCCTGCATCGGCTCGTATTCAGGGTTGCTGGGTTGCAGCAGGATGTTTCTGAAACTATCACTCTTCCATCTCTGGTTTAACACCACAGCATACCTGGGGATGTCTCTGTCTACTGTCCTGGCTGAGCTTTCCTCATTCCATTAGTATTGCTGCTTACTTTCCATATTCACTTCCTGGAACATAGCAGTCATTCTGCAAGTGCTATAACCCATAGCAATAAAGGGAATTAAGGTACAATGATCAATTCATGGGGGAGGGGGTGCTGACCATTGGCCAGCACCTTGTGAGGTCTGTTGCTGCATGTCTCCCTGCAAGCTTCCAGGAGCGGGGGGGTCACTGTGAGCAGTATCATGAAGGGGGGGCTGGTGGGTAGGTTAGCCATTTCTGTCATAGTGTGTTTCTGTCATAGTGTGTTTCTGTCATAGCGTGTTTCTGTCATAGCGTGTTTCTGTCATAGCATGTTTCTGTCATGGCATGCTCTGTCATGGCATGTTCAGTCACGGCGTGTTTCAGTCATGGCATGTTAAGTCACGGCGTGTTCAGTCATGGTGGGGCTGTCATAGCGTGTTTCAGTCATAGCGGGTGCTTTCATAGCGTGTTCAGTCATAGCGGGGCTGTCACAATGTGTTCAGTCTTAGCGTGTTCAGTCTTAGCGTGTTCAGTCATAGCGGGGCTGTCAAGTGTTCAGTCATAGCGTGTTCAGTCATAGAGTGTTCAGTCATAGTGTGTTCTGTCACAGAGGGGCTGTCACAATGTGTTCAGTCATAGCGTGTTTCAGTCATAGAGTGTACAGTCATAGCGTGTACAGTCATAGCATGTTCAGTCATAGCTGGGCTGTCACAACATGTTCAGTCTTAGCGTGTTCAGTCATAGCGGGGCTGTTAAGTATTCAGTCATAGCGTATGTTCAGTCATATTGTGTTCAGTCATAGCATGTTCAGTCATAGCACGTTCAGTCACAGCGTTTCTGTCATAGCGTGGTTCTGTCACAGCGTGGTTCTGTCATAACATGTTCTGTCGTAGCATGTTCTTTTTTTATACAACTCTTTTTTATTAATTTTTTTAATGTCGTAGCATGTTCTGTCATATCATGTTCTGTCATAGCATGTCGGTGCTATGCAGCTACGGCATACACCATCAGCCGTTTCATCTCCGTTTGTTTCCATGTCTCATCGTACCTATCGGTCAGGTTTCTTCGTATACCTGGGTTTAGTTAGCTAGTGCTTATATCTCAGGATCTGTCATGTTTACAGATCCAAACGGTCTGAGGTTTCCTTTTTTAAATGATTGTTGACCACAATCTGCTCGCCTGTATACTATATGTCATACGATGCACGTTTCACTTCGTTACACCTGTACGTCTACCCACCACAGTCTGTGGGTACACTAGCCCTGAGTGTTACATTTTAATTACCTGTCTCTGCACTCCAGGAATCTGCAGTCTCTCTCAGGGTGTGTGCTGAGCCAAAGTTCCCTTGGCAGCACACAAGTGGTAGGTCCGGGCCAAATGTCATCATTAATCTGGGTTCCACTCTCGGCTGTAATCTATTGATTGCGAGGTTGCCTGGAGAACTGGTCAGGTACAACAGACCAATCATCTTTTGTCCGTTTCCAAGCTTGTACCAAAAGGGGGGCTTTTTTTGGCATTTTTTCCCCCAGGGTTCCCCTTAATATTCCTACCAGACCCCAAGGGCCTGGTAATGGACTGGGGGGACTCAAGCTGTTTTTTTCCAATAATTTATATTTATTTTGCCGGGATCCAACAATACATTACAGTCGCAAGCAGTTTTAAATGACATTTTTTTCCTTTAGAAATATAATTTTGATGTGGTACTGTTATAAACAAGGGAAAGATGTGTTACTTTACAGGCAGACTAAGGAGACCCCCCCAGGCACGATATTTAAAGGAATATTTCATTTTTATTGTTTCACTTAAAGCATATTAAAATCACTGCTCCTGAAAAAATGTCTGTTTTTAAAACTTTTTTTTGCATTGATACGTGTCCCCTGGGGCAGGACACGGGCCCCAAACACTTTTTTGGGCAATAACTTGCATATAAGCCTTTAAAATGAGCACTTTTGAGTTTTCAAAATTGAGTTCCATAGACTTTAACGGTGTTCGCATAAATTTTTTGCCTGGGGGGGGTGTTCGGCTCATCCCTAGAGACCACTAATCAAAACACAAGCACATTTATATAAGGCTGTTGTCAAGATAAACGGAGTAGAGCTAAAATGATCAAGCAGCATGTAATTTATTGGCATTGTGAAGTATTTTTAATGTGCTGTTTCTTTTACTTCATTTCAAATGTTAATGCAGAAAATCTGTACAAGCTTATGTTAGCTTGTACAGATTTTCTGCATTAACATTTGTGTCAACATTTGCGTCAACAAACAATGGGGCTAATGAGCATATATTTGAAATTAAATCTATTTAGGGACTTTACGGCAAAAATCATAAAACAGACAAAAATCCCAAATCGGTCTCTTGTGAAATAACAAAAGTACAGATGGAGAATGATGAAGTGAAGCGTTTAGTTAGATGAACACTCCATACGTTTTCTTCAAGAGTCAGTTAGTGTCAAAAGTTTTTATAAAGAAAAAGTTGAGTTAAATCATTGAAAAAAATTTGATTTTATTATTTTTTGAAGGATTTTGAAATTTAATTTTGGTGTTTTAGTGCCAAAACTACCGGTAGTAGCTACTCTGTTTCATGGTGAAGAACTTTGTAAGGCAAGCCATGTATAGCAGAACTCTAGAGTACATTGCTCACCAGTAGGGATGAGCCGAACACCCCCCGGTTCGGTTCGCACCAGAACCTGCAAACGGACCGAAAGTTCGCACGAACGTTAGAACCCCATTGACGTCTATGGGACTCGAACGTTCGAAATCAAAAGTGCTCATTTTAAAGGCTAATTTGCATGGTATTGTCCTAAAAAGGGTTTGGGGACCCGGGTCCTACCCCAGGGGACATGTATCAATGCAAAAAAAACTTTTAAAAACGGCCGTTTTTTCGGGAGCAGTGATTTTAATGATGCTTAAAGTAAAAAAAAAAAAGTGAAATATTCCTTTAAATATCGTACCTGAGGGGTGTCTATAGTATGCCTGTAAAGTGACGCGTGTTTCCCGTGTTTAGAACAGTCCCTGCACCAAATGTCATTTTTAAAGGAAAAAATCTCATTTAAAACTGCTTGCGGGTTTAATGTAATGTCGGGTCCTGGCAATATGGATGAAAATCAATGAGACAAACGGCATGGGTACCCCCCAGTCCATTACCAGGCCCTTTGGGTCTTGTATGGATATTAAGGGGAACCCCGCACCCAAATTAAAATAAGGAAAGGTGTGGGGCCACCAGGCCCTATATACTCTGAACAGCAGTATACAGGCTGTAGGTTTGTTGTTAAGTAGAATCTCTTTGTAATTTTGAACGGGTACATTTTTAACGTGTTTAGCTCCAGCCAAAAAATCTTTTTTAAGCTTTTTGGAAAACATAGGGAAGGGTCATCACCCCTGTGACATTTGTTTTGCTGTCTTTCCTCCTCTTCAGAAGATTTCACCTCACTTTTTGTCCCAATGGATTGGAAAGCATCAGTGGAAAGGAGAAATGTTTTTCCCATATTAACTCTTACAGGAGAGAATTTCCCTTCCTAGGGGTAGATTTGTTCTCACTTCCTGTTGTCTCCTTCCGTTTGCAAGTAGGAGTCGTTTGTAAGTTAGTTGTTTGAAAGTAGGGTCCTGCCCTATATACTCAGCAGAAATTTGGGCCTTAGGTGTTGCTGTGGCCACAACACTGTAAGCCCTCACAGGGCTCTGCTGTGAAATATTAGATCAAGAATTGTAATTACATGCCCCTGTTGAACAGGAGCTGAAAAATTAGGCCTTAGGCACTGGTGCTGGTGCCACAACACTGCAACCCCTCACAGACACTCTAGTTGGAATGCAGGAACGAGCCTGCTGCAAAGTATTGCATCAAAAATTGTAATTACACGCCCCTGTTAAACAAGGGCTGAAAAATTGGGCCTTAGGCACTGGTGCTGGTGCCACAACACTGCAACCCCTCACAGACACTCTAGTTGGAATGCAGGAACGAGCCCTGCTGCAAAGTATTACATCAAAAATCGTAATTACACGCCCCTGTTAAACAGGGGCTGAAAAATTGTGCCTTAGGCACTGGTGGTGGCACACAGAACCAAAAATGTTCTTACAAGCTATCAGCGTGATGATTGAGGAGGAAGAGGATAATTACTCAGGGATAGTCACTCAGCATCAGCATAGGCAGTCTTTGAAGGGATCTGAGATTTCAAAAAAAATTATTCGGTTACATCAGCATCAGGTGCTTGGTAGCTGGTGGTGATCCAAGACTCATTCATTTTTATGAAGGTCAGTCGATCGACCGAGTCAGTGGACAGACGCACCCTGTGATCGGTTACCACGCCTCCAGCAGCACTGAATGTGCGTTCCGAAAGAACGCTGGATGCAGGACAGGCCAGTAGCTCAATTGCATACTGTGCAAGCTCTGGCCAGTGATCCATCCTCAAGACCCAGTAACCCAGAGGATTTTCGGTGGGAAAAGTGTCCAAGTCTGATCTTGCCCCTAGGTATTCCTGCACCATGTAAAACAGACGCTGGCGATGGTTGCTGGAACCGATCATACCTTGGGGCTGCGGACCAAAAAATTGTCTGAACGCATCGGTCAGACGGCCACCTTCTCCACCGCTCCTTCTTTGACTGACCAAAGCCTCAGCAACACATTGTCCAGAAACAGGAGTTTGTAACCTCCCAGTCTCTGGGAACGCGTTGCACAGACCTTTCTGCAAGGCCTCCCGAAGATGTTTCATCCTCTGCTCCCTCTGCGATGGCAAGATAAGGTCCGCAACCTTACCCTTGTAACGTGGATCAAGGAGGGTTGCCAGCCAGTATTGGTCTTTCTCCTTGATACCACGAATACGAGGATCCTTACGCAGGCTTTGCAGGATCAGGGAGGCCATGCAGCGTAGGTTTGCTGAGGCATTCGGTCCGGAGTCCTCTGGGTCACTAAGGACGACATGGTCCGCAGCCACCTCCTCCCAGCCACGTACAAGTCCATGTGTTTCTTGGGACTGATCCCTTAAAGACTGCTGCTGATGCTGAGTGCCAGGCTCCACCTCCATACTGACACAATCTTCCTCCTCCTCCCCCTCCTCTTCCTCCTCGTCCTCTTCCTGTGTGATCGGCGGGCACGCAGGAACACTGTCTGGATAAAGGGGGCCTTGAGAGCTAAGGAAGTCCTCCTCTTCCTGCCTCTGTTCTGCCTCAAGTGCCCTGTCCATTATTCCACGCAGCGTGTGCTCCAACAGGTGGACAAGGGGGACAGTGTCACTGATGCATGCGCTGTCACTGCTCACCATCCTCGTGGCCTCCTCAAATGGTGACAGGACAGTGCATGCATCCCTGATCATGGCCCACTGGCATGGGGAAAAAAAAACAAGCTCCCCTGACCCTGTCCTGGTGTCATAGTCGCACAGGTACTCATTGATGGCCCTCTGCTGCGTGTGCAGCCGCTGCAGCATGGCCAACGTTGAGTTCCACCTGGTGGGCATGTCACAGATTAGGCGGTTCTTGGGCAGGTTAAACTCCTTTTGGAGGTCCGTCAGCCGAGCACTGGCATTATATGACCCGCGGAAATGCACACAGACTTTCCTGGCCTGCCTCAGGACATCCTGTAAGCCCGGGTACCTGCCCAAGAACCGCTGCACCACCAAGTTAAGGACGTGAGCCAAACAGGGCACATGGGTCATTTGCCCCTGTCGGAGGGCAGAGAGGAGGTTGGTGCCATTGTCACAAACCACCATTCCTGCCTTAAGTTGGCGTGGCATCAACCACCTCTGAACCTGCCCCTGCAGAGCTGACAGAACCTCTGCCTCAGTGTGGCTCCTGTCCCCCAAGCACACCAGCTCAAGCACCGCATGGCATCTTTTGGCCTGCGTACTTGCGTAGCCCCTTGAACGACTACGGAGCACTGCTGGTTCCGAGGAAGAGGCCATGGAGGAAGAAGAAGAGGAGGGGGTGGAGGAGAGAGGTGTGTCACAATCATTAGCATTTTGGAGGCATGGTGGCGGAACAACCTCCAACACTACTGCACCTTGTCCTGCATCCTTCCCAGCTGCCAGCAGAGTCACCCAATGCGCCGTGAAACTTAGGTAACGTCCCTGTCCATGCCTGCTGGACCATGAGTCAGCGGTAATATGCACCTTACCGCTGACCGCCCTGTCCAGCGAGGCATGGACATTGCCTTCCACATGCTGGTAGAGAGCCGGAATCGCCTTCCGTGAGAAAAAGTGGCGTTTGGGTACCTGCCACTGAGGAACCGCACATTCCACAAACTCACGGTAGGGGGCAGAGTCTACCAACTGAAAAGGCAGCAGTTGAAGTGCTAGCAATTTTGCCAAGCTAGCATTCAACCGTTGGGCATGTGGATGGCTGGGAGCAAACTTCTTTCGGTGGTGCAGCAGCTGGGGCAGGGAAATTTGCCTGGTACAATCTGACGTCGGTGTACCAAAAGCAGATTGCCCACAAGTACGTGGCTGTGACACACCTAATTCTACACCTTCATTCCTCTCAGTGCAGGTCTCAGAGAGGACTGAAGGTCTAGTGGGGTTGGAAATCTCAGCTGATGAGGAGCAAGCAGAGGTCCTCTTTGTTCTTTGGTGTGGGTCTTTTAGATACGCTTGCCAAGGAACTGCATGGCAGGTCAACATATGTCTGGTCAAGCATGTGGTACCCAAGCGGGAGATGTTTTGGCCACGCGAGATACGCTTGAGACATATGTTGCAAATAGCAGCGGTGCGATCTGATGCACTCGTCTCAAAAAAGGCCCACACCAAAGAACTTTTTGAATAACGCGCAGAGACTGCAGCGCCCTGCACATGTGGAGCTTTGGGGTGTGATGCAGTCAATGTGCTGCCCTTAGGCTGGCCCCTGGAGGGCATCCTGCCTCGTTGGTGATGTGCCGCCTCCTCCTCCTCCTCCTCCTCCTCTCTCCTATCAGACACCCACGTTGAGTCAGTGACCTCATCATCCCCTCCCTCCTCATCACTGGAGCAAACCTGGCAGTATGCTGCAGCAGGGGGAGCATGACTGCCAGATTGCTGTCCTTCTTGGGCACCCCCTCTGTCCGTGCTCGTGTTACTGCCTTCATCGAGCTCAGTATCATCATCAGAGCCTTCCAAACGCTGGGCATCCTACTGGAGCATTTACCCAACACTGTGGTCAAACAGTTCGAGGGACTCCTCAGGAGGACATGGTGGGGCTAGGGAAGGAGTCACTGATGACATTGAGCCGAGGGAAGAGGCTGCTGCTTTGCCAGACAAAGTACCCTGGGCATGGGTGAGAGAGGATGAGGAGGATGAGGACGGCTTGGTCATCCACTCGACCAAGTCTTGGGCATGTTGCGGCTCAACATGGCCAGCTGCCGAAAAAAAGGCCAATGTGTCCCATGGCCACGTGCTGATGAGGATGCACCGTCTCCACGACCAGCACTAGACACAGAGCCTGCTTGCCCTCTCTTATTGGCTTGTGACTGTCTGCCTCTCCTTCTTGGCCTTCCAGACATACTAATGGCCTGTAGCTGCACTAAGCTGGGATATATATATATATATATATATATATGTACTGATACTGCAGCTAGCAAAATCAACTGCCTGCCTGTAGTATGAGAACACCACCAACCTTCTACAGATAGCTTTAGCTGAACACTGTGAGGTGGACGCACCCCACTAACTTGTAGGTTTAGCAGAACACTGTGAGCAGGACGCACTGCACTAACTGTAAATAGTCTAGCTGCCTGACTGTGGTACTAATAGGATCAAAAGAACACCAGCAATTTTCTTCAGGTAGCTGTATTTATTGTAACAAGACAAGCCTGCCTGTCAGTAAGAAGATAACAGAAACGGATCTAGCTGAACACTGTGAGCAGGACGCACCCCACTAGCTTGTAGGTTTAGCTGAACACTGTGAGGTGGACGCACCCCACTAACTTGTAGGTTTAGCTGAACACTGTGAGCAGGACGCACCCCACTAACTTGTAGGTTTAGCAGAACACTGTGAGCAGGACGCACTGCACTAACTGTAAATAGTCTAGCTGCCTGACTGTGGTACTAATAGGATCAAAAGAACACCAGCAATTTTCTTCAGGTAGCTGTATTTACTGTAACAAGACAAGCCTGCCTGTCAGTAAGAAGATAACAGAAACGGATCTAGCTGAACACTGTGAGCAGGACGCACCCCACTAGCTTGTAGGTTTAGCTGAACACTGTGAGGTGGACGCACCCCACTAACTTGTAGGTTTAGCTGAACACTGTGAGCAGGACGCACCCCACTTACTTGTAGGTTTAGCAGAACACTGTGGGCAGGACGCACTGCACTAACTGTAAATAGTCTAGCTGCCTGACTGTGGTACTAATAGGATCAAAAGAACACCAGTAATTTTCTTTAAAATACTGTAACAAGACAAGCCTGCCTGTCAGTAAGAAGATAACAGGAACGGATCTAGCTGAACACTGTGAGCAGGACGCACTGCACTAAATGTAAATAGTCTAGCTGCCTGACTGTGGTACTAATAGGATCAAAAGAACACCAGTAATTTTCTTCAAAATACTGTAACAAGACAAGCCTGCCTGTCAGTAGGAATATAACAGGAACGGATCTAGCTGAACACTGTGAGCAGGACGCACTGCACTAAATGTAAATAGTCTAGAAGATAACAGGAACGGATCTAGCTAAACTGAATACAGTGTATATATATATATATATATATATGCAACACCTGGGATGCATATATATACACAATACACTTTAAGTGCAGCTAACTGACTGACTGTCCTGCCTAATCTAGCTAACTCAAATGAAATGACACTGTCTCTCTCTCTCTCTAAGCACACCGGAACACACTGCACAGGGCCGCCGTGCAGGCGGCCTTATATAGTGTGGGGCGTGTACTAAATCCCCTGAGCCATAATTGGCCAAAGCCTCCTTGGCTTTGGCCAATTATGGCTCTCTGTTAAGGCGGCGCTGTGATTGGCCAAGCATGCGGGTCATAGTGCATGCTTGGCCAATCATCAGCAAGCAATGCACTGCGATGCCGCAGTGAATTATGGGCCGTGATGCGCCACACGAATTTGGCGCGAACGGCCCATATCGTTCGCAATTCGGCGAACGATCGAACAGCCAATGTTCGAGTCGAACATGGGTTCGACTCGAACATGAAGCTCATCCCTACTCACCAGTAAATCACATGATCTTCAATTGCTACACTATTGTATATGTTTATTTTGTTTGCTAACATCTAGAGGAAAGGGTTAATTAACAAAGAGTTAACTAACAGAGAGGGTGGGACTTTGTGTCACTCTTTTCACTATGTCCTCCATCACTTCATAATTTTTTCACTCTCTCCTTCCATCTCATCACTCTTCCTTTCCCTCCCCTGTTTCTCACATTTATTCTTTTCCTCTCTTTCTTTTCCTCACTGTTCTTTCTCTTTCCCTTTCATTCATCTTCTTTTTTTCCCCTCCCTTTCTTTTTTCCCCTCTTCTTCCTTTCCCGCCCTCCCCTCCCTTTCCTATCCTCCCCTCCCTTTCCTATCCTCCCCTCCTTTCCTTCCATTCCATTCTTTTCTTACCCCCCTCCCTTCTTCCCCTCCCCCCCCCCCCACTTTTTTCTCATTCACCATTTTATTCACTTATCACCCTGAAGGTTCCCACTGCCGTGCCCACCCTGGATGCTGCCCCTTATATTCCTGAGGGGCTGTCCGCCTCAGCTCCCGGTGGGAGATCCCTCCAAACTGCTCGTGATGCCTTGCCAATACACCATTGATACATTCAACTTCTACAAGTAAGCCTTGGTTTAGGAAGTCCTACATTCTACCTCCTACCCTATCCTACTTATTATTTCTTACTTGTTTGCTCAATTCCACAATCATTTATTTACAGATCCCACACGTGCATGCTCCTGACGAGTGGCATTTTTAACTACGAAACGCGTAGAGCTACTGGTTGTCGTGTCCTTATCAATTTTACCTGATTATCCAAGTTACTGGTTCACGAACCCGACAAGTCCAGCGAGGCCATAGGTCCTGCGGGCATCACGTACAAATCATTCTCAACCTATCTTCCATGTGGTGAACTAGGATATTTTGTGTGGCTATTTCATGAGAAACCAATTTTATTGTTACTATCCTACCCATTGTTATTATTGTTACATGTATATATGCATGTATTGTGCTTTATGCCAAGATGCATTATGTATGTTACCTATACCTTTATTACCAGAATCATGTATGGTTACAATGTAGCTCATAATAAATTATTATCAACAAATATCCTGGTATGTTCACCCAATTACCTTTTTTGCTACCACTTGCTTCACACAAAGTCCCACCCTCCCTGTTAGTTAACTCTTTGTTAATTAACCCTTTCCTCTAGATGTCAATGGGATGGACATCTATGACCTTACCAGGCCATGATGTCATTTAAAGTCCCTAGGGATGGAAACACTTGACCTCACCAGGCCATGGCTTCCTGAAAGTCCCTACCCCCAAACCTCCTCCTTTTTAGTTTGCTAACATGTCTTTTACTTTATATTTATGTAAATTGGTTCCCATTTAGCTTTAGGTTAAGAAATAATGTTACAATGACAATGCTATTGTATCATCTTATCCTAGTTTATTAGAATCTTTGTACAGCAGACAATTTGAAGAGTCTGTAGTGAGACATAGAGAAAGATTCAAAAGCAGCACATTTATAGAAAAAAAGAGAATATCTTATAGATGGATTTAAAATCACTCAAAAATACCTATTTTCCAGTACATGGTGGTGAAAAAGCTTTACATTGATGGAAATTAATTTAAAGTGTAAATTCATCTTTACAGAAAAATCCCCTGCTCCCCCCCCCAGTTTCACTGACCTGGACCGCGGCATTCTCCAGTTCCAAACCCCCGGTTTATCCCCTCGGCATCCATGCATCTTCTCCATAGCTGACAGGACAAGCTATGCAGCTGCTGATTGATCGGGGCAGCCCATGTGACAGCGCTGACCAATTAGAATCCTACGAAAAGTCCCTCCTGATGAGGTACATTTTGGATATTTAGCTCAGGGGATTTCTAAATCCCTGACTCCTGATGTGGACATACCAGGGCTTAGAACAGAAGATTGCCTCAGTCCAGGTCAGCGGGACCGCGGGGAGGAGGAGGAGGGAGGAGGAGGGGGTCCTGTGTAAGTTCACCTTACAGATTTTTCTGTAAAGGTGAACTTACCCTTTAAACTTTATACATATCTATTGAGTCACAGGGGGGAGCCTCTTATCCTTTAGACCAGGAATGAGCCAAACCTGCCCGAGTTAGGTTGGAGGCAGGTTCTCAGACTAAACCTCAGGTGCTGATTTCGAATGCCATTGAAGTCAAGAATGTTAAAAAACAGCAATGGTAATTGCTGATGATTTGTTATACAAATGGCACCCTGAAGAACTGAGCACTAAGGCTCCTTTCACACTGAGGCACTTCTCAAGCGCTTTTGCGCAAAAAAAGAGCACCTGAAAAACTCATGAAAAACCATCTCCATTAAAATCAATGAGTGCTTTCACACTGGGGCCGTGCAAAAAACCTGCAAGCAGCATCTATGGAGCATGTTTGAAGAGCTAAAAAAAGCCTCAAAAATGCCCCTCTCCATTGAAATGAATGGAAAGCTTTTCAAAAGCGGTGGAAAAACCCTGAAAAGCTTTTCAAAAGCGCCTGCAAAGCTCTTCAAAAGCGCCTGAAAACCTCCCGAAAAGCTCCGCAAAAGTGCTCAGTGTTTTACTGGCAGTTTAGAAGTGCCTCAGTGTGAAAGTATGGAAAAAGAATATAAAATTGCGCTAAGATAAAAAATAAAAAATAAAATAAATAAAAAATTAGGAGAGATTACTTCCAAAAATGTAATCCCTCGGGAGCTGCAATTCTCATGTATGACATTAATACAGAAAAAAAGTTTATAAAATTAGGATTGCGCTATCCATGAAATTCTGACCAAGAATCAAACTAATAACATAAATATACCCAATGATTGTGAGGAGACATACATATATCATGAAAATAATGATGATAGAAATCAAAAAAATTGCCAAGAACTATAAAGTGCATATACAACTTAATCAGTGAAAACCAAAAATTAATAAGTCCATGGGTGATCAGTTGAAGAAATTTTTTTTTTTTTTTTTTTTTTTTCTTTTTTCTTTTTTTTTTTTGCCACATCAGACAACCTTTTCAGGGGTCTTAAATCAACTTTACAGTTCATTTTCGTTTAAGATCAACCCCATCAGAGTCACATCATCGTGGCCTTTGCTATATCAAAAAAGAACAAAAGGGGGGCACAAGAATAGTATAAACATAGTAAAACAATATTATTTCGTATCACGCCCGTTAATATACTTAACCCCGTCTCTATTCCTAGATTAACTCCCATTTCCTTTTACTTCTATTTCCCCCCCCATCCCCTCCTACCCCCTCCCCGGGTCCCCCCCACCCCACCTCTCCAAGGTCTATTTTTCTTCTACTCTCCTCTTTTAGTCTAAGGCTTTGAATTCTTTGGCATAGCTCCATGTTTTTTTTAATTTTTTCCATCGGTCCCACCTACCCATGTTTCCACTTCCTGTTTCCTCAAGCAAATTCCCCAAGGTCTCCATATTGCAAGTCTCCTCTACAGCATCGAACCACTCCCAAATCTCTGGGGACTCTCTCCTCTGCCAATTCCTCGGTATCGTTCTTTTTGCAGCATTTAGTAACTGTGGTACCAGTGACTGTTTGTATGTTTTTGAGTCTCTTGTCCCCCCATGGAACAGGACCTCCCAAGGGTCTTCTACCACCTCTATTCCCGTGATTTTTTTAATTAATTCTAGTATTTTACTCCAGAAGTTTTTAATTTTGGGGCAGTTCCACCACAGGTGGCCCATTGTACCTACTTCTTGGCAGCCTCTCCAACAATTGGCTGACCCTTTCTGGTATTTACTAGTTATCTCTGGAGTGAGGTAACTTCTGCTAATGCATTTGTAGTTCATTTCTACCGTTCGGGTGTCCATTGCTGAATGAGCGATCATTTTCAAGATTCTTTTAATTGTGACTAAATCCTTCTTAGTGCCCAAATCTCTTTCCCATTTGGCTATAAATGACGGTATTTCCAATTTTTCTGAGGTCATCAAAATTTTATATATTTGAGATATTGTATTTTTTGGGACCTCTTTATTAAACAACCTCTCAAGGTCTGTCAATTGATCCCCCGACCTAATCGGGTGCGGTAGCGTATTGATAAAATGACTTAATTGGAGATAACGCCATCTCTCTAATCCCCGTGGTTCCCTTCCGTGTATAAGTTGTTGGAGTGGTATAATTTTCCCTTCGTTCATTATTTCTCTTATGCCGCGTACACACGGTCGGACTTTTCGTCTACAAAAGTCCGACAGCCTGTCCGACAGACTTCCGGCGGACTTTCGGCGGACTTGCAGCAGACTTTCTAACGAACGGACTTGCCTACACACGACCACACAAAAGTCCGACGGATTCGTACGTGATGACGTACACCGGACTAAAATAAGGAAGTTCATAGCCAGTAGCCAATAGCTGCCCTAGCATGGGTTTTTGTCCGTCGGACTAGCACACAGACGAGCGGATTTCGGGGTCCGTCGTAGTTACGACGTAAAGATTTGAAGCATGTTTCAAATCTAAAGTCCGTCGGATTTGAGGCTGAAAAAGTCTGCTGAAAGTCCGGAGAAGCCCACACACGATCGGATTACCAGCCAGCTTTAGTCCGTCGGCGTCCGTTGGACTTTTGTAGACGAAAAGTCCGACCGTGTGTACGCGGCATTAGTTGTGATTTCCCCCAAAGTGCTTCTTTTCCTCTATTATTCTCCATCCCTGGTGCAAAAAAGTTGTTATCTATTAGTGTGATCAATGGTGAATTGTAATTCCCATTAACTTTCTTATATACCCCATCCCATATTCTAAGGACATTTTGTGTTATGACATGTGTACTATTATCTAACAATCTAAAGTGTGGGGGATTCCATATAATAGTGCCTAGTTGTGCATTACTAATATTTTCCTCTATTTTCACCCATTTTTTTAACTTTTCCTTCCTTGTCCATTCTACCACCCTTGATAGTACTACAGCTTTATAATACATCTGCACATCGGGTACTGCCAAGCCGCCATCTGTTTTCCTTTGTTTCAATATCTGAAAGGAGACTCTGGGGTTTTTGTTTCCCCAAATAAAGGTCATAATTATTTTTTTTCATTTTCTCAGGTAATATTGAGGTAGTGGAACTGGTAGCATCTGGAAGTAGTATATAATTTTGGGTAAAAGAACCATTTTGATGACATTAATATGTCCGATCCATGACAGGGCCTTGCCGGAGAATCTCTTACAGTCTAATCTGACGGCATCGAGTAGCGGAATATAATTACTTGTGAATATCTTTTGGATTGTGTTAGTTAGCTTGATACCCAGATATTTTAATTCCTTAGTCCATTTAAAACTAAATTCTTTTTTCAAAGTCGCTTCCTCTGTCTTACTTATATTTATATTTAATACTTCCGATTTGTTCATATTTATTTGGAAGT
The DNA here is from genome assembly GCF_042186555.1 of Aquarana catesbeiana. Classification (NCBI taxonomy): domain Eukaryota; kingdom Metazoa; phylum Chordata; class Amphibia; order Anura; family Ranidae; genus Aquarana; species Aquarana catesbeiana. The sequence goes on along the minus strand of NC_133328.1, from coordinate 446,759,784 downwards.
TAGATACCTCTCCATACTTCCTCACTGCTTTTACTAGTTTGGGCATAGTAGAGATCGGGTCCGTTACATAAAACAACACGTCGTCCTCAAACGCTGCGACTTTGTGCTCTTCCTCTCCTACCTTCACACCTCTAATATCGGGGTCTGTTCGTATTGTTGCCAAGAGGGGTTCCATAGCTAGGACGAAAAGCAGCGGGGACAGGGGACACCCCTGTCTCGTGCCGTTTTCCATCTCGAATGGTTGAGATATTAACCCATTGATTTTTACTACGGCAGTTGGATGGTGGTAAAGAGTTTTAATCCTCCGGATCATTTTAGGACCTAGCCCCATAGTCTCCAAGGTCTGGAACATGAACCCCCAGTCTACCCTGTCAAATGCCTTTTCGGCGTCGATTGACAGAAGCAGTCCTGGGGGCCCACCCTCCTTCATTTTTCCCAATAGGAGAAGAGTCCTGACCCCGTTGTCCCTCCCCTCTCTATTGGGAACAAATCCTACTTGGTCTGGGTTAACTAATGAATTCATAAATTCCTTTAATCTCTCTGCCAATACTTTTGCATAAAGCTTTGTGTCATTATTCAGCAAAGAGATTGGGCGATAACTCGAGCATAGTGATTTCTCTTTACCTTCTTTTAATATAATTGTAATAGAAGCTTTTAGTGCCTCCCTACTCATCTCGAAGCTGTCCCCCATACCATTCATGTAGCGACATAGCCTAGGTACCAATGTTTCTTTAAATGTTTTATAATAAAGTATTGTCAGGCCGTCTGGGCCAGGGCTTTTCCGGGATGCCGTTGCTGCTAAAGCTTTCCTGATTTCTTCTTCTGAGATTGGTCTTTCTAATATTTCTCTGCCTTCTTCTGAAATCTTGGGTAGCGCTGCCTTTTTCAGATAGTTGTTATATCTTAATCTCCTATTTTTTAAAGAGGTGTCTTGCCTGGGGACTGAATATAGGTCTTTATAGTAGTTCTTAAAGATCTCTGCTATACTTGTAGTTGAATATTCCATATGGCCTTCTTTGGTCTGAATTTTTTCTATAAAGTTCCTGGCTTTCTTCTTTTGTACTATTTTTGCTAACTGTTTACTGGGTTTATTACCCCATCTAAATCTCTCCCAGGCTATCTTATTAAATGTTGCTCTTGACTCCTGCTCCATCGCGGATTTTAGCTCCGATCTTTTAATAACCATCTGCTGATGTATCTCTTGGGGGAGCTGGCACGCTTGTTTTTTATGTTTTTGTTCTAATCCTGCCAGGTCAGCCCTTAGTTTTTGAATTTTGGCCCGTCTATCTTTCTTCTTCCTCGCTCCCATTTCCATCAAGACCCCCCCTGATATAGGCTTTATGAGCCTCCCATAGTGTAGCTCCCGACACTTCCCCCGTGTCATTTACCTCAAAATAGTTTTCTAATTCTTTTCTAATTCTATTGACACCCTCCTCCTCCTTTATCAACTCCTCATTTAGCCTCCACTGCCCCCTATCGGCCTGACCTCTACCAGTTGCTATTTCCATGGTCATAGGTGCGTGATCTGAGTAAGTTATATTTCCAATCTTGGACTCTACTATCTTATCGATCGCCCGATGTTCAACTAGTCCCCAATCAATCCGGGAGTAAGACCTGTGCACAGGGGAGAAAAACGTATAGTCTCTTTTGGTTGGATGTTGAACTCTCCAAATATCCACCAATTGGTAGGTGGAGAGTTTTTGCTTTAACTCTTTCAAGTGAGCGCAGTTTCTCCCCTGTGTTCGGGCCGTACTGTCTAGATCTGGGTTAAGACAAAAATTAAAATCCCCCATTAGTATTAGATGTCCTCTCATGAACTTCATTATTTTCCCCAATATATTAGCTAAGTACTTCGTCGGATTCTTGTTTGGAGCATAAATGTTGACTAATGTATATTCTACTTCATTTAGTCTACCTCTGAGGCACAGGTATCTACCTTCTGGGTCCACTAATCTTTCCTCCAGCACAAACCTTGTTTTCTTTGCAAAGCCAATGGCCACTCCCCGTGCCCTATTAGAGATGGTATCTCCTTGGTACCAGACTGGGTATTCGTTTGAGAACAGTCTAAGTCTCGATTGGAGTGTTATATGTGTCTCTTGCAAGAACACCACATCTGGGCCCAATAATTTTAACTCGTTGAAGATATCCCATCTTTTCTTGGGGGTGTTTAGGCCTTTGACGTTGTATGTTATAAATTTTATTGTGGCCATGACCCTTTTTCCATTCTCCTAAATTCTCCCTTTACCTTAGACCTTGGAGAGTTTTCCCTCTTTCTTGATATTGAGGTTGGACGGGACCCCCTCCCTCTACTCCCCCTCCCTCTCCCACCACCCCCCCATCACCCCCATCACCTCCTCCATCACCCCCACCACCCCCCCTCTCCCACCCTCCCCCCCATTGGTCCTCTCAGGACCCTTAGACCAGTGAGGGTCACTTGTATTGTGTCCCACCATTGGTCTCCTTCTCTAAAGGTGGAGCTCTAGGTGTGTCATCCCTCCAGTCCGTGCTGCCTTAGTGACCGGACACACTAGGTTTCTACTGACGGGGCTTCCTCACCAATATTGTGGATTAATTTTGGTCCTAACCCGTCCACTCCCCCCCGCTCCCTCCCCCTACAGATCCCCACCCCCACCCCCGCTTGTCCTCTCACATCTGGCCTATGCTCAACTCAATCCAACGTTCATTAGACCAGTCCAGCATCTGGGGCACCTGCAAGCCCAATTTCTCACAGAATTCCTCTAATTCTCCCGGGAATCTTAGTCTTGCGGATCTCCCGTCTTTGCTACCCACCAGGCAGGCTGGGAATCCCCATGTGTATTTTACATTTTGGTTTATCATTTGCTTTCAAATGTCGCCTTCTCGCCAGTGTGTCTTTGGCCAGGTCCGCAAAGACTTGAATTCTTGCCTCTTCAAACTGTAGTGGGGTATGCCCCTTCAATTTAACCCATATCTTTTCCTTGTCTTCATAGAACCTGAATCTCACAATAATGTCACGACTTCTTTCTACCCGTCTGGTATCGAGCCTACCCACCCGGTGAACCCGCTCGATTTTTGGGAAGTCTTCCCCTCCCAGTCCCAGAATTGGGCCAAAGATAGTTGCTACAGTCCTCCTCAGATCCTCCCCTCTATTTTCCGGGACCCCCCTGAGTCTCAGATTTTGTCTTCGATCCCTGTTTTCCTGATCTTCCATTCTGGAGCAGATTTTTATCTGATTTTGTTGAGTTGTTTTAAGTTGTTCTTTTAATTCGGAGATTTCCCGTTCCTGTTTGACTGACTTATCCTCAGCTTCCTCCACTCTGGTCAGAAGGTTGCCTAGATCTAACCTCAACATACCAATCTCTGCTTTGATCGAGGTTTCCAGGGCTTTAAGCATTTCTGCTAATTCGTTTTTTGAGGGCAGTTGTGTATCCTGTCTATACTCTTCTATTCTAGATGCCTCCAGCGTGTTGTCGGCTAGTAATTCCTCTCTTGAATGATCAGGAGTCTGATCTTCCCTCTCGTTTAGTCCCTTCTTCTTTTTGTCTACCATATTTGATTTTTGGGTTTCTTAATGGGCGCTTCCCGGGCTCCCCCCCTTGACCATATATTGCTTAATTGTACTTCCAGCAGCGTTCCCTGGTAAATTATCTTTTGGGGTTTTCGGTGGTCCCCCCTTCCCGGTTTTAGATGCGTTCTGGCTCATACTATTTTCCTGCTGAGCTATCTCAGTTTGATTTTAATCTGTGTGTCCAACACTCTCAAGAAATAGTCCCGGGTACAACTCTCTCCCGCTAGTTAACCAATCAATCTGAGGTTGTCAGTGTAGGTACCAATGTGGCAGTTGTAAACTATTAGCGACTTGAATGAGACTTTATGGTACTGAGTTTAGCCCTGTGTCGCAGTGTCTGGTAAGCGTGTTTCCAGGCTATTTTCTGGTATACCAGTATTGTGACACAAGGAACTCACAACGGTAGCTTATGAGTGTGTTAGACATAGTCTACCTAGCCTGGGCCTAGCTTCCAATGCTGTAGGAGTGAACATCGCATACGGGTACAGTGCTGCGATTTCACAAAGCGAGTTAGTTGTAGCTTTGGTTATATCCGAAGCACTTTTATATTTCAGCAATATATGATGACCCAAGCTTCACCCGTAATAAATCAGTACTCAAAGGTTAACGAACTTTAAATCACATTTCTTTATCACTGGCCAAGTTTGTGCTGTATAGTATATACGACGGAGGTACCCACCACCCCTTCACTACATTACATTAGTATCATAGGCTTGTTTATTATATCCCCACCTTCCCTCCAATGTCAGTGCGGATACCGTGGTGTAGGGACTCAATTGCAGCTTTGATCGTATCTATAGGCTTTGTATTTCAGCAAGATATAATGCCCCTAGTTTCTTCCGTGATGTATCAGTGTTCAAAAGTTAACAAGCTTAAACAGCATTTCCTTGCATTTGGCAAATCTCATGCTTCATAAAATATACAGTGGAGAGACCCACCACTCCTCCACTGTCTCACCTAGTTTAATAGGGACAGCAGGAGTTACCATACACAAGTTGATCAGCAGATTTCCTAGCTTCACAATCTACAGTCTTACTTCTCCTGGCGTGCTCCTTATAAGCTTTACACTCTTACCTTGGAGATGGGTATTTTTAGTGAGTCTCTTACCACCATTACTTGTACTTCTACCTTCTACTTTCTGTTTCAAGCTATTTGATACTTCCCCCAGCTGGAGTCAGATGGATTTAGCTGTCAGGCTTGCTTGCCACTATCAGGGCTCTGGATCTTCCAACATATATCTTCCACTTCAGCGTTCAGTCCCGGTCCTGTCTCACATGCTGCCAGTACTCAGTGCGGGGGGGGGGGAGCGAGGAGCTCCGGTCTGTTAATCGAGGCCGTCACCACAGCTGTTTCTCTCTGTCCTCCTGTCTTCCGTGCACGGATCTAAATCATCTCCTAGCACACAGGTCGCTGCACGGTTCTCTCAGCGGGCTGGCTCTCCATATCCTCTCCATTGCCCCTGTTTGCTCGTCCTGATATGAGAGAGAGCCTGCCGGCACGCCAGCGGGACGACACACCTCCCACTCCTCCCTTCCCTACGGACGTCTCACGTCTCACGTCATCTCCCCCCAGTTGAAGAAATTATATACATCAATGTAGACACAATATAAGTCCATAACTTGTGAAAAAAATTGGTAAATTTAAAAAACAGAATCTAGTGAGCAAATGAATAAAAATCACCAGTCCAAACAACAAAAATCCATAAGTTGTGAAGAAGCCATCCTCAGAAACACTGAGTAGGAAGCTGTGTTAAATCCACCACCAAATCAGCAGAAATGAACCCTTACCAGAGTTCCATGATCCACCATAACAGAGGATCAGGGAATGCGTGCAAGGAAATACTGCTTGGATCCAAAGAACATCAAACACAGTCACAGGTGCCAGGCGGCCCCCTCCCGACCGATCAGACCATCACATGGTTACCGTAGTGCATAAAAGATATAAACACTCCATAGTGTAAAACCTCAGGAAAGGTAAGTGATCAGAGATCTGTCCAGCAGATTCTTCCTCTGACATACACAGAACATTCCAGAGCTGTCAGATTGAGTGGCTAATTGGATGAAGGGAACTGAGGTGGGTTCCTGCAGCAGTGGAGGAGCCAGCCAGGGACACCAGCGTGGATTAAAGTGGCCAGGTCGCCTGGGAATGATGGTGGCTCTACAGGGGAAGCCGCGCCCATCACCTTGAAGTGATGTCATAAACTGGCGAAATTGGTAGGTGTTGGGCCTCAAACTGTGAGCAGCGCTGAGAATGGTGGGTGATTCGAGGCACACTGAAGCCAAATGAGCATAAAACAGGAACACAATCCAGCAGCTACAGACGACATGTTTAGAGTTGTGGCCCCTTCTTCAGGTCATACAGTATTACTGGCTAGAAAGGATGTGGAAGTAGTTTATATTAAGGGAGAGGGAGGGACAAGAATGGGGCAGGCTAGAGCTTGTGTCACTCATGCTGAACCACCTCCAGGACAGGATTTGACATTTCAGAACAATTTTCAAAAGTAAAAACAAATACTCAAAACTATGGTCAAAGATGAAAAATAATTACCTTAATCTAGGTTGGGTTAGAATAAAGTGCTACTAACAACAATCATTAAATAAATAAAAAATAATTTAAAATTTACACTTATATGTATTTTTAAATAATCACGCGTGTGTCTATCTAAACACATTCCTTTATATATGTGGACTGGCTTCCTAAGGCAAAGACCAAAAAAATATGGGTTAGAATGTAAACTGTAAACTAAAGCAAAAAAAAAAAAATGAAAATAAGGCAGAGAGGCAGGGAGGAATGAGCTATGTTGGAATGTTCAAATTCCCTTGTACTGCTGGGGTCAAAGGGTCACATTACTGTATGGACGTCAAGCTCCTCGTTAAGGCCATGGGGGGAGAGTGTTGAGCTTATAAATCCAAAGGGTCTCCTTCCTGAATAACTGCTCAATAGCTGATACGGACAAATCCTTAATATTTTTGCCATGATGGGTGGCAAAATGATGGGGGACACTGTGTTCATCTTCCCCCTTCTTGATAAACCTGCGGTGCTCGCCCACTCTAGTGCACAAGGTCCGTATGGTGCGACCTACATGTAATAAATTGTATGGGCACCGCAGGACATATATGACAAATTGAGTGGAAAAGGTGATGAACTGTCGCTGATAACAGACTGGCAATGAGATATAAACTGGCAAGTGAGACAGTCCCTTTTCCTGCACTGAAAAATGCCTACTCTATTATCGAAGTAACATCTGATGTCTATACTTCTTTCCTGTTTTATCTCATTGGGTTTACTCGGGGCAATGCAAATTTTGAGGGTACGGGCTCTCCTGAAAACAACTTGGAGGACTGATGGCAAATGAGGGCCTAGTCTTGGATCAGAGCGTAATATAGAACTATGTTCTTTGATAACATGAGTGATGGCACTAAAGTTACTGTTAAAGCCCATGATAAACCTGGCATTGGGTAAAGCATCTTAATGTAAATATGTATTGTGAATGTGATGGGATTGTTTGGCTAAGCAGGAATCAAAGGCTTCATGTAGGAGTACCTTAGGATGACCGTTCTCTTTGAATTTTCCAAACAAGATCTCGCTCTGGGTGATGTAATCTTGGTCCCTAGAGAAGTTCCTTCTGAGCCTAAGGAACTAGCCTTTGGGAATGTTCCTTTTCCAGGTAGGGTGGTGGCAGCTCCCAAAATGTAGATAGGAGTTATCACCAACCAGCTTGGAATGGTTGATGGTAATAATGGAACCATTCTCATGTGTGAGCCCAAAATCTAGGAATACCAACCGGTCAGGGTCATGGACATGTGTAAAAGTAAGGCTCAGATTGTTGGCATTGCAATATGCAACAGATTCTAGAAAACCCTCATTGTCCCCATCCCAGATAATGAGCACGTCGTCAATAATTCCAATCAAGGAAAGTAAAATAATTATGCTCAAGGCAGAACCCTGTCCCCTCCAACAAGAATTGAGCCTGCCTGGAATTATACTGTCAATCTTTGAACAATAAATAATTTAGGGCCTTGAGACTTGAGCCTTGCGGGGTAGAAATGTAAAGGGAACATAGTTAAGAAAGGGGGGTAGGTAAGACTTTAAATGAGGCAGTGACTGGGTTGTGTCATATGCCTCCATCCCTGGTACAATGCAAAAAAGAGGGGAAATTTGGGACTTTAAATGAAGCACACGGCTATGCGGTGGCGAAAAAAAATTGATACATAATATCATGTTTATTAGTACAGTACATATACACATGTTAAGTAATAACAAAAAATACAGTGAATAAATAGAATGGATCATTAGTAACACATGGTACATATATATATATATATACATACATATCGCTGCAACACCGTGGTGTGGGTGATGTGGGTTGGTAGACATGTGCGGTTCATTTCGTACGAATTGAAAATTCGTTACGAATTTCCGAAAATTCGTACATTCAGAAGCATCCAAAATACGAATTTCTATGCTTCCGAATTGTATATGAATTACGAAATGTCGTTGACGAATTTCGGATCCAAATTCCGTTACAACAGAAACGTGACTGGTGTTTTGTTGACCAATCAGAGGTTTTCTTCTGCTGCTGAGTGAGGGTTGGGAAAATTACCTTTTTTAATATATGAGCGGGGGACTGGTACTGGTAGTTGATGGGAGATTCAGAATCGGACAAAATAAGAATGTTTGTTAATATCGTTTTATTATTGTCATAATAATTATGATTATTCATTATGATGAAGTTAAAAACCCAGGAAGTCAGCACAGCACAAGGATGGCGGGAGCCCCTCATAATGAGGACAGCAGGGGTACAGCCCCAGGAGGAAGTCAGCACAGTGCAGGTATGGTGAGAACCCCTCATAATGAGCACAGCAGGGGTACAGCCCCAGGAGGAAGTCAGCACAGCACAGAGATGGTGGGAGCCCCTCATAATGAGCATAATGAGTCAACGACTCATATTGAGAAAGGTATTTTTTGCTTTTTAAATTAATCATAACGAATGTTTGTAATTGTTACGAAAAGTATTTTGTACAAATCCAAATTGGATTTCGAACACGAATTATGAAATATGAATTAACGGCTAATACGAAACGGAACGAAACAAAACAAATTTATTGATGCTGCACATGTCTATTGGTTGGTAACCTAGACCTCTCTAAGTGATATAAAAAAGTCCATAATGAATCATGATTGTAAAAGCAAGTATGATCAGATGGTAGTGATAGCGTAGCATTGAAAAAAGGCTCTACGTATTTTGTGGGTTCTTTCCACTCATCAGGAGCCGATGCAGGGTACATACACTTGTATGTACAAAAAAAGTGCATACATATGTAATGTGATATTTAATGCAAAGAAAGGAAAGAAGGAAAAGGGGAGGGGGAGAATCCCCCCTGGTTACTCACAAGTCAGCTATAGGTTTCAAATGGGGTGCTGTGAGTCAAAGACATAATAGGAAACTCATCTCTGGGAGCTGTGGCAGTAGCCAGCAGCACAAAGACAACACAAGCAGTAATGCATAGATTACCATGGGAGTGGGGTCTTCATTGGATATCAAAAGTGATGCAGTGTATGTCACAAAGGACACTCCGTGGAGAGTAATATATCAATGTAGATAGTGCATGTCTAATAATATAGTACAGAGCCAAAAGCATGGTGTCAGTAAAAGTGAACCCAAGTAAAAAATCAAAATAGATAATAGCATATAAATGAAAACATGTAGCTCTCACCAAAAGAAATAAGTGATAGGAAAAAAAAAGTACCAAGAAAAACCATTGAAACAAAACAGCTAAAATGAACAATGTAGACAACTGATACTTGAATCCTAGGTGAGAAAGCATGATCCAAACAGGTGTGTTAAGTAACAAGCAAAGCAAGAAACAGGAAGTGAGTGCTCAACCTGGAAGTGATATTTATAGTGGGGTCATGCCACTAAGCCACTCCTTAACGCCACGCTAGCATACTCAGCAAGGGGGGCATCAACATCAGCGCCTGAACAGCAATAGTCACTTGGCACTCAACGTCAGGATGCCACCCCCAATATAACACGTAGATGACCAAATAGCGCGCCGGCACCAGGCAGCACAGGTAATGCCATGCGCACAGTGCGGAAGTCGTGGCTTCGAGTGCCCACCACTCCCCCCATGAAAAAGTGAAACAGAGGGGGAGAGGAGGGCAACAGTTGGGCATCATTCTAATAGAAGAAGCCAGCACTCCAAACCCTTAGTAATTGGTTTATTAGGTACACATAAAAGGGTACAGTTGGGCATCGCATCTCCCGAAAATATGTGAAAAGCCCAATGCCTCTAGCATCCAGTCCTATATAGAAAGAACAGCCATGAAGTGTCATCTGAGTGGTGTTAGCGATTTATGTCAAAAACATGTATTGCGATTTATGTCAAAAACATGTATTGGATAGATCTCCTGACCCCACACACCCCTTAACTTTCCAATTGGCTACCCCTCTGCCAAAGGGGGGGGGGGGGGAGGAACCTGATAATGAATGGGACTGTGCATGAACTAGGTAATACATTAAATAAATAGCCTTGTGCCTCCATCCCTGTATACTAGTTAAGAAAAGGGGGGTAGGTGGGACTTTAAATGAAGCAGCGACTGGGTAGTGTCATATGCCTCCATCCCTGGTGCAATGTAAAAAAGAGGGGAAATTTGGGACTTTAAATTAAGCACAGAGCTATGCGGTGATGAAAAGAAATTGATATATAATATTATGTTTATTGGTACATATATACACATGTTGAGTCATAACAAAATACAGTGAATAAATAGTATTGCTCATTACTAACACATGGTACACACATATATATACACATTGCTGAACCATTGTGGTGTAGGTGGTGTTGGGGTTTTCACACATTTCCGGGAACTGTGATACCCACCTGTTGCCTTCCTCTCCCCCTCCATTTCACTTTTGCGTAGGGTACTGGTGGCCACCTGTGGCACCTGGTGCCGGTGCGCTGTTTGGACACCTGCGTACTATATCGGGGGTGACATCCTGGTGTCAAATGCCAAGTGACTATCGCCGTTCAGGCGCTGCAGTCGCCCCCCCTGCTGAGTACGCTAGCATGGTGTTAGGGAGTGGGTCAGGGCATGACCCCACTATAATATATAAATATCACTACCAGGTTGAGCACCTACTTCCTGTTTCTTGCTTTCCTTGTTACTTAACACACTTGCTCTCTCATCTAGGATACAGGTATCACTTGGCTACATTGTTAATTTTGGCTGTTTTGTTTCAATGGTTTTTGTTAGATTACACCCCTTGGTAGGTACAATTCTGCTGGCCAGCCTCCCTTCAATCCGTAAAGAATGTACAAGAACTTGGAAATAAGACATCAAGACATGTGTGGTCTCTCAGTCTATATTCAATTTGAGCAAAGTCAGGACAGCTTATATACAGTTCAAAAAGGGGATGCGACATTAGTCCCCCAGACCAACTAAAAATATACATAGAATATTTACGAGCACTGATCAAAACATATATACGTCATAGGAAATAGTAGTGTGCAAGAAATGACAATCTGAAACAACAGACAGGATATATGTAGGTAAAAAGGAAACATATGTAAAACTACATCAGGAAAGAAAGTCTAGAATAAGCAGAAATAACAGGAAAATGCAAAGATTCTCAGGCTCTAGATAACGATGGGAGGAAGCTTACATCCTCAAACAGAAATATCTGCATTGCAAAAACAGAGCATGTCAGCAGAATTAGAAGTTAACATCTAACTCCAAAAAGTAATTAAGCATGACTATATAAAATTTAAATAAAGCATAATAACTACAATCCCCCTCATTTGTCACAAAGTGAAAATTATAAATATTGTCTCCAATATGCATCATTTTGTTTTGCCTTTCTATAAATGCATTGGCCTATCTTCACGAGAAAATATATAAAGAGAAGAGGCAATAAACATATTAAGATTAGCATTCTGGCTTATCTTAACCATGATAATATAGACCCCAAAAAATCTTCAAAACTTCCCAATCCCTTAAAAGGATCCATCCATCATTAACAATTTTCTTGGCTTCTGCCTGAAGTCCTGCTACCTCCTTTCAATGCTGATTAATTACTTCATAATAATCGGGCACTTCCATACTTGTATTATGAATCCATGTACAACACTCGTAATCTTCTGTTTCTTCACAGAGACCAGCAAGTGCAGCTCCCATGGATTCGATTGCTAGCTCATGTAGCATTAACTGTTTCCATAAGGCCCTTTGTTCCCGATTAAGCAGAGCAATGTCATCTGACGTTTTATTTATTACCTCATCCATTATAATTGAATACTTATTTCATTTTTCCATTACTTCAATTCCCCACCCTGTCCATGATGGTAACCATGACCATGCCATGTCTCCTTTATTAAAAAGTTCCCTCCTATTTACATATTTAAGGGGATATTTTGGATGTTTACTTGCTTGTAATATGTGGTGAGACCTCCCACTCCAAATTATCTCCATAATTGGAACCAGAGAGGCAAGATAGCAGCATCCTCTCTCTTGTATAGGGATCCATGGGTAACATACCTTTCCACAACAGATAAACAAACTATTACTTAATGTAAAAGGGCGCAGGCCCAGCGCTTTTTTACTTGATCAGAATAACTAGATAGAGTAAGTATTGACAAAACCTTACCAGTTGAATGATGTAGTGGGTGTGTTTCATTCATTAGGGACCAAATTGTGGCATTTAAGTATTTGCTAGAAATGTTAAACATAGAAGAGGTCTGGGATTAAATATATGTTAAGCTGTGATTTATGACACATTTCCTCTCTTCTATTTGACTCATTTCCTAGTCTAAAACACCAAATGCTAAAAAGTACACCCAAGGGAGTGGAAGACATGGACTTTGTAGGCACCAGTCATAAAATTAAATATGAATTTTTATTATACAAAAAGTACAAAAAAGCACAAACACAAACATTTAAAAAAAAATCGCAATACATTGCGAAATAGTAGTGGGTACTCTCTCACATATGGGTTGAAATAGACCAGGGGATATCCCTTTACAAATGAAAGAAAGGGGATCCAAACCCTCTGTTTCAACTATGCAACCTCAAACTAATATAGCTCAATATAGCTCTACATGTTTTGCAATTGAATGCTTCTTCAGGAGCCTGTTTGAGTCACCTGTAGTAGGGAGAGAGAGAGAGGACATACACCAAAATAATACACGGTATTGGTATTATTTTAAAACCTTAACAATAATGCGTCTCAATCAATATCAGTGAGCACCATAAGGAAGCAAGCCCAAGGACCCAACAATCAACATGCATATGGTGACAAACAATCACATGCGGGGACGTGTCTGGTAAAAAAATTCATAGCACATATACATCCCGGGAAAGTAGTGGAATAAAAAGTCCCGGCTGCCAAGAAAAGGATAATAGAGGGCTATGTAGATCTGGTGAGAGCAAGGCTGCACTCAGTGTGTGGGGGAGGGGGGAAAAGAAGGAAAGAGGGGAGGGAAATAGAAAGAAAAATAGAAGAAAAGGGAAAGAAAGGAGAAAGAACATAGAAAGGGGGGGAGGGAGGGACAAAACAAGAAAGGGGGGAGGGAAGAAACAGGAAATAATAATAATAATATACCGGCTTGTGCAACTGGGTCAATCTCCAAGCCGAATGGGAGCTGCGAGTAGCTGGAAAGTATGTATTCCAAGATTGTGCCTCCAGTAGCCAAGCTGCATTAGATATTCTATAGTCTCTATTCTAAAGAGTATAAACAATATCAAGTCAACCAGCGTTTAATCCAGCTCCATGTAAAAGGGCGTGGCCTGATGCATGGAGGAGTAAGTCGCTCTCCTTAGGAGCTCCCGCACACGCCGGCACAAACGAGGCTCTTAGCGCTTCCCAGCACCGCCATCCAGGTCTGTTATGGGGAGGAAGGGTGGGGGAGACAGGCACCGAACCCCCGATCCACATCCCGAAGGGGACATAGACCGGTTCTTTACACACTTGGGCCACAACCGCTCCGGCCCCCCCTCGTCCAAGATGGCGCCCGCCCGGACCTCAGGCTCACATGCTGCCTCACAAGGAGCTGCCTCACAGCGCTCCACTCCACACATGAAAACCAGGCAAAGGGCCCGATCTCCCCCTGATTCTGAAGCTGGATCCACCCGCTCAGCCTGCCATTCCCCTGAATCCCACAGATCTTACACAGGATGGGACATGGAAGCATATATCAAAGCACTCCCCACCAGACATGATTTTGAGGCCTACGTGCAACGCTTAGAGCGCTCATATAAACAAGAGATATCTGAGCTCCGCAGAGACATCACTCACAGAGTTGAGGAGGTAGAACACACCATGGAGGAAACTGCATCCACTCTACAAATGCATGACATTATTCTACATGAGCATACTCTGCAGATACAGCAATTGATGTACCATCAAGATGACCAAGAGAACAGAGCCAGACGCAACAACATCCGCATACGCGGTCTGCCTGAATCGGTTGAAACCAAGGACCTTGCGCCGGCTGTCACAGCCATCTTTAATGACCTTCTTCAGAAAGATAAAGACGACCCGCTGGAGCTAGACAGGGTCCACAGAGCCCTAGGCCCTAAAAATCCAAACCTGGAACACCCCAGAGATGTGATCTGCAGAGTACACTTCTATGCAGTTAAAGACGCCATCATGCAAGCCGCACGTGCTCAAGCTGCCATCTACTTCAACGAAACCCCAGTGTCTCTCCTCCCTGATATATCTAAATTGACCCTGGACATGCGACGAGCCCTGAAGCCTCTCACCGGGGCCCTTCAAGCCAAGCAGATTAAATATCGCTGGGGTTTCCCCTTCAACCTGTCTGCATCCCATGAAGGAAAATCCGCGACTTTCCGCACGTTAGGTGATCTACCTAAGTTTCTTGGAACTTTCGAACTGCCACAGATTTCCATCCCAGATTGGCCTCTCCATGCCGCCACTCCAGGTTTCAAAGCTGCGCCAGGTTGGCAGAAACGACCGAAGAAGAGCAAACGACCCAAGTCTGACTTCTCTTCGACGACCGAAGGATGAACTCTCTCCTCGACTATTCCATTTTTTTTCTCTTTTCCATTTCTCCCACAGGTTCCTAATCGGTGGCGGCGTCCCCGGTTACATTTTCATTGGGACATTTAAATAACTAACACAATATGTCTTCCTTCCTTACTATAGGACTAATACTACAGATTATGTTCCCTGTTATCTTTGACGTGCGGTGTTCCGTTTCAAGGGCACTGCTCTTCAAACTCCATGTATTGTCCCATCCTCTCTCATCCCTCTCCCCCAACCCCCCCCCCTCCCTCCCCTTTACCCCTTGTTGCTGGAGTAAAGGCCCTGTATGCAATACATTTAATCTGAAACCTTTAGGGGATATTCTCTCCTAGGAGGTCAGCAGTACAGTCTTTAACCTACCTAGACATGCAGGGCCTTGAAATGTTATGTTAATTGTTACCAGTTTATGTTAATATACAGAGCCATCATGTTCCTTTTGTTATTTCAAACTCTATAGCCCGGCGTGTGTGGGCTCCCCCCTGTGTTGACCACTGTTCCCCCATTTAGGTCATTCAGCGCCCTTCGGGGTGTTAGCTGATACGTTGCTGACAACACCATTAGTGAAGCCGTATTGGCCCTTTTTTCTTTTTTTCCTTCTTTCTCTTCTCTTTTTCTTTTCCACTTTCAATTCTCTCAACTTCAACTCTCTCCTTTTTCTCACCACTAGATGTCCCCCTTCCCCTCCCCTAACCCCCTTTTATTTATCTAGGAAGACAGCGAGCCTCCCTTCTACCTGTTTTTTTTTGTCCATTAGCACAATTTTCCTATGGCATCCGAAACCGCCTTGAAAATATCTTCACTAAATTGCAGGGGTCTTAATGTTCCTGAGAAAAGACGACAAATTCTTTTCCATTTCCACAAAATGCAGACTCAAATTCTGCTTCTACAGGAAACCCATTTTAGGTCAGACAAAATCCCGCAAATTCCTTATAAAAGATATCCTACTTGGTTCCATAGCTCCAATCCCTCAGCAAAATCCAAAGGGGTTTCTATAGCCTTTCACGCATCCTTTACTCCAGATGTGCTTGACTCGTATATCGACCCGCTAGGCAGATATATCTTCCTCAAATTGTCATACAAAAATGTCATATACACTGTTATTAACGTGTATTCTCCTAACCAGAATCAGCAACAATTCCTCACCTCCGTCATCGCCCGTCTGAAAAAGTTTGGTACGGTCAATATGATCCTGGGAGGGGACCTGAATGCCACCTTGATACCTCGTCTTGACTCCTCAACCGGTAAGTCCTCGATCTCTCCAACCTCTCTGACCAATATCAGAACCCTCCTATCTGACTTATCTTTGGTGGATGTGTGGCGTATGTTACATCCTTCCACCAAGGATTACACCTTTTACTCACCCATACACGCCACTTACGGGAGACTAGATTATCTCTTTATTTCACAATCCTTACTAGACTTCTCGCCGTCAGCGTCTATCGGGATCTCTTTGTGGTCTGACCACGCCCCTATCCACATTAGCTTGGGACGCACTCCAACACGCAACCGAAACTCGTCCTGGAGATTGAACGACAATCTCTTAAATGACCTGGTATGCTCTCAAGATATATCACAGACTATTAAACACTTTGTGGCGGACCACACTCACGACCCCACTAACCCTTTCACGAAATGGGAGGCTCTTAAATGTGTCCTCAGGGGTAAATTTATGCAGCACGGCTCCAGACTTAAACACGCGTGCATAGCAGACACGAAACGTCTTCTTACTACCATTGCCACCCTGGAAGACTCACACAAACAAAATCCCATTGACACGACACTCATTGACCTCACCAATGCCAGGAGAGACCTCCTGCGCATTTACGCAGAGAAATCTCTCATAGCTAGGGACAAAGGCAGATTCACTTATTATTCTCAAGCCAATAAGTGCGGTAGACATCTCGCATCCACCCTTCAACCCCGCCAAAAGAGAACACCTATCCCATTCATAAATTCTCCCACTAAAGGCAAAATCAGGCAGAACTCGGCCATTGCTGAAGAATTCCGCCAGTACTACTCAGCACTGTATAACCATACCCCCCAGATCCCGCTATCCTCATCCTCACCGCCTGACTTAGCTTCTTATATTCAAGAGACAGCCCTTCCAACTCTCCCTACATCAGATTCACAAGACCTAGAAGAGTCCTTATCTGATGCGGAATTCCTCTCTGCCATTAAAAACCTCAAGAATGGTAAGAGCCCTGGACCTGACGGGTTCTCTTCTCGTTTCTATAAACTCTTTGCAACACAACTCTCCCCTTTATTAGCGAGAGCTTTTAACTCTCTAGAGGATAATATTGCTCTCTCCACATCTAGCCTTCAAGCCCAAATAGTGGTCATCCCTAAGACTGGAAAGGACTCGTCCATATGCTCCAACTATAGACCGATATCTCTCTTAAACATTGATTTAAAGTTATATACCAAAATACTTGCTAACCGCCTCTCCCCCCTGTTACCAAATTTAATACATAAAGATCAGGTTGGTTTTGTCCCAGGCCGAGAGGCCAGGGACAACACCACCAAGACCATACACTTAATTACCTTTGCCCAGCGCCACCGCATACCAACCTGCCTTCTCTCTTGCGACGCGGAGAAGGCCTTTGATAGGGTCAGCTGGTCTTTTCTCCAGTCCACCCTCTCCCAAATAGGCCTTGGCCCGAAAATGTTAGCACGCATTATGGCTCTTTACTCTAGACCCTCAGCTACTGTCCTAGTAAACGGCACCCAATCACAAAACTTTACGATCACTAACGGCACCAGGCAGGGCTGCCCCCTCTCCCCTCTCCTGTTTGCCCTAGTCATAGAACACCTCGCCCAAGCCATTAGATCGAACCCCAACATACAAGGCATCCAGACCCCTTCATCTCACTGTAAACTCTCTCTCTACGCCGATGACCTACTCCTGTACGTGACCAAACCCCACATATCCATACCCTCTATACTAGCAGAGATAGACAGATTCGGTCGCTTTAGCAACTATAAATTAAACATCTCCAAGACTGAGGCCCTAAACATATCTTTACCACAACCCACACTCTCAACCCTCCAATCAAACTTTTCATTTCAATGGAAACAGAACTCCTTCCTATCTAGGTACAGCTATCCCGAAAAACTTTTCGGATATTTATGCCCTGAACTTTGGCCCCCTCCTTCTAAAGCTCAGACATTTATCGGAAGAACGAACGGAGTTAGCGGTATCTTGGATGGGCCGTATCAATACACTAAAAATGGACATCCTTCCCAAACTCCTATACTTGTTTCAGTCCCTCCCCATAGTCCTCCCCCCTGCCTTTTTCCGCTCCCTAAGATCAATGGCTATCCGTTTCGTTTGGAAGGGCAGACACCCGAGACTGAAGCATAAACTCCTGAGCTCCCCCATTACAAAAGGTGGCCTGGGTTTACCTGACTTTGAGTTATATCATACATCTACAGTAATCTCCCGTATCCTTGAGTGGTTTCCTCGACCCATGACCAAAGCTACCACATTTGTGGAGCAAGACCTAGCCATACATGATCTCAGAGCCCTCCTATGGGGATACGACCACTCATTTAAATCGATAGCGGCACTGTCCCCCCTTACAAGAGACGCTTTGACGATCTGGTATCGTAGGAAACTCACCTATGCTGTATCCTCGGAACCCAGCCCACTCACCCCTTTGTTTGATAACCCTAAACTTCCGGAGGGCCACTCCATAAACTCCATAGACAACTATTCTAGAGAGCACTGGCCCACCGCACGACAATTTGTAGACCCCACCTTAGGTACATTTGCTTCGGCCCCTCCAAATACAACCTCTAGGGTGACTTGGCTCACCCGTAGACATTTAAACGAATACTGCAAACAACTACACAACTCTAACTTAACTCATAGACCATTAACAGGATTTGAACAACTATGCGTCCTGCCGGAAATCCCAAGACACCCTTTATCACTTATACACAAACAAATCTTAGAACACATACACGATGTCCTTCCTACTTACACAACAAAATGGTCAGCAGAGGTCGGAATTGATATATCTGAGGCGGACTGGAGGAAGGCCTTTCTTTTCACAAGCAAGACCTCGATCTCGAGCTACATGCAGGAGAAGAACTATAAAGTCCTTTCAAGGTGGTACCGGGTCCCCACAACACTCAGGATGATGTTCCCGGCCAATTCAGATACGTGCTGGAGATGCAATTCCAAGAGAGGTACTTATTTGCACATCTGGTGGGAATGCGATAGGCTATTACCATTTTGGACGCAGATTTTTCACATTTATTCAGAGATATATGATAAACCCCTTATGCCTTCTCCCGCCATTGCCCTTCTGTCTATTCTTCCCGGAACTGTAAAATCACAGAAAAACAGTCTTTTGAAGTTTTTTATGAGTGCAGGGAGACAGCTCATTCCCAGACACTGGAAATCTACCAACTCCCCCTCTATTGCGGAATGGGTCAATGAAATAAACAATATAATGCTAATGGAGGAAATGCAGGCCAATGTCCTGGACAAACAAGCTAAATTTTCATACATCTGGAGTGTCTGGAGGCACTACTCCACTTCAGACAAACTTAGACAGAGATTGAAGAATACGAACCCCCCCTAATGGTCACACACGGTATACCAGTAAAACGTGGGCTGAACCCCATGATTGGTTTGTTTTACAGAGTGAGGCTCGCTGTCTCCCCCTCCCCTCCCCCTTTTTTTTTTGTTCTTCTACTGAATGTATCTGTTTTTTCCTCTTTCTCTTTTCCTCTCTTACTTCTAACTTCTTCTTCCACATTTTATAAGACCTATATAAATGCAATCTATTTCAATAACCGCTCCTCCCTCAGTGGAGGATTATTTTTGTCTTACACTCCTTACACTTTATAAGTATGTGCACTTTATGGCAGATGTTACGTCTGCACATTTTTATTTTAGTTATTTTCCACAGTGCCCTGAGTCTGTGGAAGCAGAAGATCCCCATTGGGGCTTCCTAGACCAGGGTACTTAATGCCTTACAGACTAATGTCTCATACTCAAGACCTACAGAGAATGACACAATGTAAAGTATCTAGGTCTGGGCAATTGGTTGCACTAGTTTGAATTTTATAAATTAGTGCACTTGGGTAAGCCAAGTGATTTCATGTCAGGTCTCTATTTTTGTTGTATTTCTCCTTTTTTGTTGTATTTCTCCTTTTGTTATAAACCTGTCTAAAATCAATAAAAACTAATTGAACCATAATCCAGCTCCATGTATGTAATACCATAACAATTGTAAGCCTAACAACAAGGTGGATCTATTGATAGAAAGCTATTCACAGTCACCAATAGGGCAAGATAAATATATATAGCAGCAGACTCCTACCTTATGAAAGGTAATGCAAGCTTAGAGGATCCTAGGGGCAGTATTAACCAGCTGTTTCTTTGTAAACCTAGAACCAAACAGAGCTTAGCTAGCAGGGCTATGATGGAACACTAATAGTACCCGTAAAAGCAGCTGAAAAGTAATATGCCATACGCCATCTAAGGAAAAAACAGATAGGGCATAGTGTGACCAATCCACACATAGAAGCAGAGTATAGCCACAAGGAATTAATCATATTTGTAAATGAAGCCAGAGCAAGGTCTTACCAGACAGCTTGTATTGTTGGAAGTGACGCCCAGGAACCCGAGCGCTATAGGCGGTAGTAGCGTGGTACAAGGCTGTGTTGTTAGCCTTAAGTACACGCCCCAATCAGGTGTGCAACAAGTGCATCACCTGATTCGGCCTAGCAGGGCTGCGCGCGCACTCATGATTCGCCGCGCATGCGCAGTGGCCAACGGGGTCATATGTCATGAACACTGGCGTGTGGAGGGAGTGTAGTCCTAGAGGTGACAGATCTGGGAGCTCCCCCTAGTGGTTCCTCTTGTGTACAGCGTGAAAAACGCTGTAAAGGCTGTGACAGGCAGATGGAACGAACCCAAAGATGTTAATGCACATAACCAAGAGGTTTACACTGCACATCTAGAGGGAGGGAGCAGGTCTGGACCAGAAGCCGCAAAATCCATCCCCATAGGAGGGGCGAAACATGTAGAGCTATATTGAGCTATATTAGTTTGAGGTTGCATAGTTGAAACAGAGGGTTTGGATCCCCTTTCTTTCATTTGTAAAGTGATATCCCCCGGTCTATTTCAACCCATATGTGAGAGAGTACCCACTACTATTTTGCAATGTATTGCGATTTTTTTTAAAAATGTTTGTGTTTGTGCTTTTTTTTACTTTTTGTATAATAAAAATTCATATTTAATTTTATGACTGGTGCCTACAGAGTCCATGTCTTCCACTCCCTTGGGTGTACTTTTTAGCATTTGTAGTTAAGGACGTTGGCACTGCCCTACATACAAAATCTCCACATTCCATCCTGTGATGAGATTTGGCAATCCATCTTTTTCTAGTCTAAAACACCAGCTTGGTGGGTAAATTTGAGCGATTATAGGAAAGGAAATTGATTAATTTCCCTGGACTCCTGATATGTGTTGCATACTTACTGCGGTGGTGCCATTCAAAAAAGAATTGATGTTCACCGGCGCAGCCAGCAAAGGAGTCCTCATTGTACTTGGATGTAATTTACTGCAAAACCAACATTTATCATACCCTGACTTTTGTGCATAGCTATAGTTGAATTGCAACAACATCTTATCAGTATGAGATGTGGTTTCTAATGATGTTAAATCTCTTGCTTGTTGATATTGAGTCCCATTGTGTTGCACATTACTTGGACAGAAAGGTAAGTCTTGTGGATGAAAATGACAGGTATTAATCACCCATACGGGCAAAAAAACTGTCAGTCAGCGAAAGCCTAGCAATAGGAAGAATGTCCAAGATATTTGGGGACTGAGAATTGACATCTTGCCCTATGTCTTCTGATTCTTCTGTTTTAAAGACTTCTGCACCTGCTTCACTCTCTTGTTCATCTATTTCAGAGATTTCTACACCTACTTCTCCCTCTTTATCTGTGCCTTGTATCTTAGGATCCTCTGGGACCATTTTCACCCTCGAAGCATGGATCCAGGCTTGAGAATCGGCTGTTAGGATTGCGGTTCTTGTTACAGAAGTCACCGCGGTTGGCTCCCCATACGGTGGATCCATAACCTTGTGCTTGTGGAGTGCTTTAACCACTACTCAGTCTCCTGGTTTAAACAGATGTGTTGTTTCCTGTGAAGGAATGGGAAAAGAAAGAGACACATCACCATAGATGCCATTCAAAAGCCGCATAAGATTCACAACATATTCTTCCTGAATTAGCTCCAAATCACCTGGCA
Source organism: Aquarana catesbeiana (assembly GCF_042186555.1). Taxonomy (NCBI): domain Eukaryota; kingdom Metazoa; phylum Chordata; class Amphibia; order Anura; family Ranidae; genus Aquarana; species Aquarana catesbeiana. Next base: position 446,737,926 of record NC_133328.1, on the reverse strand, counting down.
TTAATACCATTGGACCTCTTGTCCAAGGTGTGGGAAAGGGTCTTCCCATCAAAATTTCAAAAGGAGACATTTTAGTAGTTTTGTTAGGAGCAATCCTTATTTCCCCCAGTACTGCTGGCAAGTATGCCTCTCACCTAACATAAGTTCCTCCTGTAGCTTTTCGCAATTTTTCTATAATTGTATGGTTCATTCTTTCCACCACCCCCGAACTCTGTGCATGGTATACAATATGAAACTTCCAATTAATCACCATTAGTTTAGCAATATGTTGAAAAATCTTAGAAGTGAATGCAGGACCTTTGTCCGAATCAATGGCTAATGGGCAACCCCACCTTTGGATAATTTCTTTACACAAAATTTTGGCTACTGTAAATGCTTCCTCTTTATGGGCTTCAAAAGCTTCTCACCACTTACTAAATTTATCTACTATAACTAGCAGATATTTTGTTCTATTCCTGCTACCTTTAGGCATGTGTGTGAAATCAATCTGCAATTCTTGAAATGTACCTTGGGGTGGTGGTAAATGGTGATGTTTCCCATGTTGAGCACCCTGTGTATTGTTCCTAATACATGTTATGCATCTACTCAGCTGGTCCTGGACTCTGTGTTTCATATTTTTAATGCAAAACATTTTTCAATTCTTGTATTGTTAACTGTTGTCCTCTGTGTCCTATACCACAAAACTGTGCTATAATTATAGGTGCATGTTGAGGTATGCCTTTGATCCCCTCTTTTGTCATGAGACCATTTTGGTCTAAGGAAAAACTTTTCTTTTTCCAGTATTCTACATCTTCCTTAGTGGCTGTGTACTGCAATTCTTTCAACAACTGGTGCTCTGGAATTGTGGGTGGCTCTAGAAGGACAAAGGTGGGATTTATTTGGGCAAGGGAACCTACATTGCCAACAAAAGCAATTTCTTTGGCGATTTTATCAGCCAAAGCATTACCTAGGTCAACAAGGTCATTAGAATTAGCATGTGCCTTACATTTTATCACTGCAACAGCACGGGGCTTGTGCATGACCTCTAACAAATCATTCACCAATGAAGCGTGTGAAATTCCCTTACCATCAGCTACTACAAACACTCTTCTTTGCCACATTTTGCCAAAATCATGTACTACTCCGAAAGTATATTTAGAATCTGTGTAAATGTTTACATCTTGTCCCTCAAATAACTGACATGCACGGGTTAAAGCAATTAACTCTGCTACTTGTGGCACAAAGGGGAATGGCTTTGGCTTCCCACTTAATGTCTGGGAGTTGTACTACAGCATACCCAGTTAAATAGGCATTGTCATTTGGTCTAGTACACGAGCCATCTACAAAAATGTCTGTACTACCTGGTTGGGGATCTTGCATCATGTCTGCTCTGGGTGTGGTATCCTCGTGAATAATGAGTACACAGTCATGTTCTTCTGGTGGGGAGTCTTCTTCACCCTTAACACCTAGTATTCCATTAAGAATGGCTATGGGGCCTGAAGTTGGGGAAGCATATTTAATAGACAAGTTACTGGTCAAAGTCAAAATAACTTCATAACCAGATGTTCGTTGGGCCATCATGTGTTGGGTTGTCAAACTTTTTAATACATGTAGTACATGATGAGTAGTGTGTAAAATGGTTTCATATCCCAGTGTTACTGACATAGATGTTTCTACCCCCATTGCGCAAACAGCAAGTGCACGTAGACATGCTGGCATGCTGGTAGAGGAACTACTCTGGAAAAATAGGCTACAGGTCTCATAGCCCCCCGTGTTCATGGGCGACCACCATTGCCATGGTTGTACAATTATCTCGAGCAAACACATGAAAAGGTGACATATAACAAGGTAAGCCCAGCGCAGGAGAGAAAACTAAAGAGGACTTCAAGGTTTTAAAGGCATCTGTCAGCTCCTTGGTCCATTCAATTCAGTCTGGTGCCACGACCTTAGTTGCATATGTGATCATAGTAAGAACAGTTAGGTATCCATTGCCTGCAGTAGTTGGTCATACCAAGAAAGGATAGCATGTCTTTCTTAGTGGCTGGGCAGGGCAGATCCAGAATGGATTGGATCCTAGACTCATTTGCATGTGCTTTTTGTTAGGGTGAAACCCAGATACTGAACAGATTCCTAGCAATATAGCATTTTGTGTTTTGCCACCTTGTGTCCTTCATTACACAGATATTCTAACAGAGATCTATTATCCTTCCTACATGCATCTCTGCTTGGGCTGCACAAAAAAATATCATCAACATACTGGAGCAACACAGAACCATGGGGTGTGGACCAACCCTGTAAGGATGCATGGAGGGCCATAGAGTACACCGCAGGTGAGTCTATGTAACCTTGAGGCCATCTCCGCCAAGTAAGCTTGTAGTAGTTGTGTCTCTTTGTCCACTGGTAGGGATGAGCCGAACACCCCCCTGTTCGGTTCGCACCAGAACATGAACAGGAAAAAAGTTTGTTCGAACACGCGAACACCATTAAAGTCTATGGGACACGAACATGAATAATCAAAAGTGCTAATTTTAAAGACTTATATGCAAGTTATTGTCATAAAAAGTGTTTGGGGACCTGGGTCCTGCCCCTGGGGACATGGATCAATGCAAAAAAAAGTTTTAAAAACGGCCGTTTTTTCAGGAGCAGTGATTTTAATAATGCTTAAAGTCAAACAATAAAAGTGTAATATCCCTTTAAATTTTGTGGCTGGGGGGTGTCTATAGTATGCCTGTAAAGGGGCGCATGTTTCCCGTGTTTAGAACAGTCTGACAGCAAAATGACATTTGGAAGGAAAAAAGCCATTTAAAACTACTCGCGGCTATTGCATTGCCGGTCCGATAATACACATAAAAGTTCATTGATAAAAACGGCATGGGAATTCCCCACAGGGGAACCCTGAACCAAAATTAAAAAAAAAAAATGACGTGGGGGTCCCCCTAAATTCTATACCAGGCCCTTCAGGTCTGGTATGGATATTAAGGGGAACCCCGGCCAAAATTTTTTTTAAAAATGACGTGGGGGTCCCCCTAAATTCCATACCAGACCCTTATCCGAGCACGCAACCTGGCAGGCCGCAGGAAAAGAGGGGGGGACGAGAGAGCGCCCCCCCTCCTGAACCGTACCAGGCCACATGCCCTCAACATTGGGAGGGTGCTTTGGGGTAGCCCCCCAAAACACTTTGTCCCCATGTTGATGAGGACAAGGGCCTCATCCCCACAACCCTGGTTGTGGGGGTCTGCGGGCGGGGGCTTATCGGAATCTGGAAGCCCCCTTTAACAAGGGGACCCCCAGATCCCGACCCCCCGTGTGAAATGGTAAGGGGGTACTTACCCCTACCATTTCACTAAAAAACTGTCAAAAATGTTAAAAATGACAAGAGACAGTTTTTGCCAATTCCTTTATTTAAATGCTTCTTCTTTCTTCCTTCATCTTCTTCTTCTGGTTCTTCTGGCACTTCTGGTTCTTCCTCCGGCGTTCTCGTCCAGCATCTCCCCTGTGGCATCTTCTTTCTTCTTCTCCTCGGGCTGCTCCGCACCCATGGCATGGGGGGAGGCTCCCGCTCTTCTCTTCATCATCTCTTCTTCATCTTCATCTTCATCTTCTTCTCTTCTTCTCTTCTTCATTTTCTTCTCCGGGCCGCTCCGCATCCATGCTGGCATGGAGGGAGGCTCCCACTGTGTGACGGCATCTCCTCGTACGGTGACTTGACGGGACTTCCCTGTGGCATTCCCCGTGACGTCACAGGGAAGTCCCGTCAAGTCACCGTGTGTCAGAGGGGGCGGGGTCACCCTGATGGCCCCGCCCCCCATTATTTAAGAACCGTCAGATGAGGAGACACCATCACACAGCGGGAGCCTCCCTCCATGCCAGCATGGATGCGGAGCGGCCCAGAGAAGAAAATGAAGAAGAGAAGAAGATGAAGATGAAGAAGAGAAGATGAAGAGAAGAGTGGGAGCCTTCCCGCATGCCATGGGTGCGGAGCAGCCCGAGGAGAAGACGAAAGAAGACGCCACAGGGGAGATGCTGGACGAGAACGCCGGAGGAAGAACCAGAAGAGCCAGAAGAACCAGAAGAAGAAGAAGAAGATGAAGGAAGAAAGAAGAAGCATTTAAATAAAGGAATTGGCAAAAACTGTTTCTTGTCATTTTTAACATTTTTGACAGTTTTTTTGTGAAATGGTAGGGGTAAGTACCCCCTTACCATTTCACACGGGGGGGCCGGGATCTGGGGGTCCCCTTGTTAAAGGGGGCTTCCAGATTCCGATAAGCCCCCGCCCGCAGACCCCCACAACCAGGGTTGTGGGGATGAAGCCCTTGTCCTCATCAACATGGGGACAAGGTATTTTGGGGGGCTACCCCAAAGCACCCTCCCAATGTTGAGGGCATGTGGCCTGGTACGGTTCAGGAGGGGGGTGCTCTCTCGTCCCCCCCTCTTTTCCTGCGGCCTGCCAGGTTGCGTGCCCAGATAAGGGTCTGGTATGGATCTTTGGGGGGACCCCACGCCATTTTTTTTTTTTTTTTGGCGCGGGATTCCCCATAAACCTGAAGGGTCTGGTATGGAATTTAGGGGGACCCCCATGTCATTTTTTTTTTTAAATTTTGGTTCGGGGTTCCCCCGTGGGGAATTCCCATGCCGTTTTTATCAATGAACTTTTATGTGTATTGTCGGACCAGCAATGCAATAGCTGCGAGTAGTTTTAAATGGCTTTTTTCCTTCCAAATGTCATTTTGCTGTCAGACTGTTCTAAACACGGGAAACATGCGCCCCTTTACAGGCATACTATAGACACCCCCAGGTACGAAATTTGAAGGGATATTACACTTTTATTGTTTGACTTTAAGCATTATTAAAATCACTGCTCCTGAAAAAACGTCCGTTTTTAAAACTTTTTTTTGCATTGATCTATTTCCCCTGGGGCAGGACCCAGGTCCCCAAACACTTTTTATGACAATAACTTGCATATAAGCCTTTAAAATTAGCACTTTTGATTTCTCCCATAGACTTTTAAAGGGTGTTCCGCGGCATTCGAATTTGCCGCGAACACCCCAAATTGTTCGCTGTTCGGCGAACTTACGAACAGCCAATGTTCGAGTCGAACATGAGTTCGACTCGAACTCGAAGCTCATCCCTATCCACTGGGACAGAAAAAAAAGCATTTGACAAGTCCAGCACAGTACAATACTCAGTGGTAATAGAGGTAATCAATGACAGTACATCTGGGACAATTGGTGCAACTAGGACTATCAAGTTATTAATAATCCTAAGGTCTTGGATAAATCATATACATTGTTCTAAGAAGGACTCAATTATTGGCCTAATTCCCTCTATTTTCTCTTGTGACAAAGGGGGATTGTTTGTGGTACACAGCATTATTGAAGGGGTTCAGTGTAGCTTTATAAGGTGTGCATTGAATGAACCCTATGTCTAACTTGTCCTTTCCCCATACCTGTGGATTTATATCATCAAGTTCATCAGCTGCTAGGAAGCAATACGGTTTCCATGTGTATGCCACCATTCTACCTCAATTTTGCTCTCTGATTTGCCTAATAAGTCCCTTCCAAGTAAATTTACAGAGCAGTCTGGGATGACTCTGAACGAATGTTGTAAAATGTTTCCTGTACCATAAGGGCTGGTTACCTCAAGGGGTGGGGTCTCCCAGGTACGAGTCAATATCCCATTTATTCCCACAGAAGGTTCACACTCTGACAGATAGCCTTCATATAATTCTGATCGTATGGTGGTCCGGGTGGCTCCTGTGTCTATTATAAAATGGAGAATTATGCCATCTACCATTAAATGTATTGTTGGCTGTTCAGAATATTGAAAGGATATCTGAGGGACATGGAGGGGACTACCTTCTGGGCAACCCTATTGTTGTTTTCCCTTTTTCTCTGCCATTGTAATGGGTATTTAATGGTATGCTGCTCATTATTACCCTGGAGTTGCTGTCTTTGTTGGGGGTAGTTTCCAGGATTATATCCTGAAGTACCACCCTTGGACTGTGGGCATTGGTTCCTCCAGTGTCCTAATTCCCTACAAATGAAGCATCTCTTATTTCTCTCTCCTGAACCTCCTCTTCTATTCCCTCTGTTTCCTCCCTTCCTCTGTATCCCCCTCCATTTCCATATTGGGAATTATCAAATTTCCCTGGGCTATGCTGAAGTCCCTGGAATTGTGCCTTTGATGAGGCCTTACAGCTTCATGCCAGGAACCCTACTACGCATGCGCAAGGCCCCGCTCCTCTCTCCTACTGGCCCGGCGACAGGTAGGGGAGGAGGGAGGAGGAGGGAGCCCCGTGGTGATGTCACAGGTCGTGGCCCAGACTCCCGTAAGTTGGAACGGGATACCTGTCAAAGACAGGTATCCTGTCCCCCCCGAAAGGTGCCAATTGTGGCACCAGAGGGGGAGAGGAGACAAATGAGCAGAAAGAAATTGACAGCGCTATAGCGCTATACCTGAAATAAAAAAAAAAAAATAATAAAGTTATACTTTTGGGTGGGACTCCGCTTTAAGTTTGCAGGTTAAACACTAATTATGGTGTGGAAAATAGGACCAGATTTTCAATTTAGTGTACTGTGGAAAATTACTTTTCACATATAGGATGTTCTCATATTACATATCACATTTTATTTGCAATAGATTTTTATTCAAAAGTTTAACAAACTTCTTAGGATACAAATGGTATCATACAGATACTGTATAGAAAGATCCATGCACCCTCAAGAGTAACCAAGTGTCAGATCATTGTAACTATGATGCCCCATACACATGGTCGGACATTGATCAGACATTCCGACAACAAAATCCATGGATTTTTTCCGACGGATGTTGGCTCAAACTTGTCTTGCATACACACGGTCACACAAAGTTGTCAGAAAATCCGATCGTTCTAAACACGGTGACGTAAAACACGTATGTCAGGACTATAAACGGGGCAGTAGCCAATAGCTTTCATCTCTTGATTTATTCTGAGCATGCGTGGCACTTTGTGCGTCGGATTTGTGTACACACGATCGGAATTTCCGACAAAGGATTTTGTTGTCAGAAAATTTTATAGTAAGCTTTCAAACTTTGTGTGTGGGGAATTCCAATGGAAAATGTGTGATGGAGCCCACACACGGTCAGAAATTCTGACAACAAGGTCCTATCACACATTTTCCGTCGGAAAATCCGACCGTGTATACAGGGCATAATACAAAAATCAATTGTAAAAGGTAAATTCAATTGAAATTAGGCTACTGCTTGTCCAGGGCACGTATGGAATAATCATAATTACTCTGTGGCATAAACAATTCAGGAACATTACTCCAAAAAACATCCCTGCAACAGTTGATCCAACTGTAGTGCCATAGCATAACTAGAGATCGGAGCACTTATCAAGGTTCATCTGGCATTTCAAGTCACTTTACATAGCTCCCACATTGACATTGAAAAATGAGAGGCTCTAGGACTCTCCATTTCCATCTGTAAGGTAAATATTATTAAACATAAAAACAGAAGAAAAGAAAAATAAATAAATAAATAAAGGGGGGGGGGGTGAAAGGAAGAAGAAAAGAAGTAAGAGGAAAGAAGCAGGAGTCAATTCCCCCAGCCTAGGCCCCCGACTGCCCAGTTCCAGGAACTATGGGTCTTGAAGGTATTTAATCCAGGGGGACCACACCCTTTTCAATCTGGCTTGTTTGTCCCTGAGGATGCTGGTCAATTTTTCATTGACCATGATCCAAGAAAGTTTGTGCTTTACTAATGCGACATTGACCACTGGAGTTTTCTATGCTCGCGCTATAGTAATTTTAGCTGCTGACAAAATGAAAAAGATGAGCGTTCAGAGATGTCTAGGGATCTCATCCAGCAGATCCGCAAACTGCGCCAATATAGGATTTTTAGGTATGTTTTGTTCTAACACTGAATAGACCAGAGTGAATATTCTGATCCAAAAGTGCTGAACCTTTGGACAGGACCACCAAACATGGAACATAGTATCCTCTCGCCAGCACCCTCTGAAGCAAAGGGATGAAGTGCCAGGGTACAATCTCGCCAGCTTCTCCGGGACCAGGTACCATTCTGGACAGCACCTTGTAATTCGCTTGCACCAAGAAAATATTGAGTATTCCTCTGTGCACCATGGTTGACCACTGCCTACATATCACATTTCAAACACTGTTTTTGGAGCTAAAATAAAACTAAACCTATGTGTTGGTTGATTACACGTTTGTTTTAATTCTATAATGTTGATTTCTTACCACATTCATTCTTCGCCATAGTTTATGATATAATGCCAATGTGGTTTAATGCTTTATGAAATTACTGTATATACGAGTATGTAAATTTGTTTACTGTGGCTGTAATCTGGGCAGCTGCAGAAATGCTTTATCTTTCCAGCTGCTATTTCTTTTGTAAGCAAACTTTTCTACAGAAAGAAAGTATATTGCAAAAAGAAAGAAAACACAACATGCTACATTATGCTGAATAAAAAAAAATCTGTTAACTTTTGTGCTCCCCTGGGCTGTTCTAAATAGAATTATTATGAATATGGTGACAACTCCAAATGACTTGCTCTTTTATTCAAAGTGTTTATTCAAAAACAAACAAACCTTCACTAAATACTACACCTCTGCTGAATTTCTACTAATTGTTAGTGCAGGTGATCAGGTACATTTTTCACAGGACTGCATTTCTTTACAATTCTAACCTAATTTTCTAAGAATGTATTTTTCAAAAACATCTGACTATAAGCATAAATTACAGATACATGTATGGCATTTCAGTGAGCACTATCTACCTTTAGATAGCTGCTAGAATAGGATTTTCTGGGTTTAAAGCTTTCAGTGTAGGCAAATTTAGCCAGGCCTGTGCTTTAGGCTGGGCCTGATTGTTTTGATTTGGGACTGGGAGTGTCTGGTATAGTGGTGGGTGTGGCCACCTGTGCTCTGACTCAGAGGTGCCTCCCCTGCTTTCAGGCAGATTGTTCTGGAAGAGAGGTTGGACCTGAAGTTTGAGTGGTAGGCACCTCATGTGAGGCGCTCTGACCAATAACCCTTTGGTATTGGCAGGGGGCAGGCCTCCCATTAAGCTGAGGTCACATGCTGCCAGGGAGGAGTTTTGATGGTGCAGGAAGAAAGAATGGAGTGTTAGGAAGTTACCGCAGGGAGGCCCCACGTGGGGGCGTGCCAGGTGTGGAGGAGGGATGGAGGAGCTGCCAGGAAGTAATCCTGAATAAAGATCTTCATCATGGAGTTTGTGTCAAGCAGCTGTGACCAGGGAACACAGGACTTGTACCTAGGAGATAATCTGTGAAGGAGAAGTAACAGTAAAGCAGAGGAGAGTAGGTCAACGTTCTGTGACCGGGGAACACAGAACTTGCCCTTTGGAGAAGGTCAGTGTGAGAGAAGAAAAACGAGAATTGTTGAGAGTAGTGCAGAATGTTGTGGCCGGGGAACGCATTGTTTGCAGTTATGGCCTGGCTGGGAACAGTAGTCCGCCTATTATTTATGTGTCAGGCCGTCAGGGGGAGGTACCAAGTATCTCTGGCCTGGTAAAGCACACTGGTAATACCTTCCAAAAAACTGTGTGGCTACCAAACTCACTGAGCCATGAGGGAGAGGCTTTGTATGCCTCTGGAGTATTGATTTGCTGAAGCAACACCATTATGGTCTGCAAGCCGGGGTTATTCAGAGTGATCCCTTCTTGTTTCTATGGAAGTGAAGCAACAGTAATCTAACAGTTTTGCAGTGGAAGATTTGTACAAGGAGATAGGAACTCAGAGGAGTGATATTCTGCAGGAGTCAGTGCTGAGGAGGAGGAGCAATAGTCTGCAGAGGAGATATGCAGAGGAAATAGACTGTGCATGTTAGAGGTGCATGATTCCAAGGCTAAAGCTGCTAATCAAGGTCTTATCAATATGATGACAATACACTAAGTGCTATGGGCATCCCATATCTTCCTTTACCTCAACCAAGTTGTATCCTGCAATAAACGCAACAGAACTACGCAAATGTCTGCTCATTGCCTCAAGTGATGTATGGGGGTCTGGCAGCGGGGTGATTAGCGGAATGTTTGTCAGGAGTGCTCGTCACCATGGCTACACAAAAAGTACCCAATCATGTCCAAGGGAAAAAAAATGTTTTTGCTTGCATATGATTGGATGATTATAGTCAGGAAACTTCACAGTTCTCACTATGCTCTGGGGAAAATTTATTTGCAAAGTGCAACTTTTCTTGCAGCAGCCTATTTGCCTTTTTAAACCAACCCTGATAAATGTAAATATGTGAATCTTACTTGATTCCAGACTTATGTAAGCCCCTGTACAGTAGACTAATAAGAGAAGGGGCAGTACTTGGAGCCAACCAAATTTCTTGCATTCACATGTGCTGACAGGGAGCATTCTAGCAGGTGCAAAGAGTAGAGAGATGACCTCATCAGTCAGTTGTGGCTTTGGTTCTACCCAATCACAAGCAAGGCACAAGGAGCTGACCCAGCCTTGTTGCCTACTGCAGAGCAAGTCAAGTCAACTGTCTGGCTTTGTTGTGTAAAAAGGCTGTGTCAGGACTGGATGGACAGAAATACACATTCATTGACAGGTAAGACAGCTCCTATATACTGTATTTCTTCTGTATAATTAGCTGTTTACCAGGAATTAAACTTTAGCAAATGGAAAGCTGGTTAACATTATTTAAAAATATGAAGTACTGAGGTTTGCATATATTGCATAATACTTCTTCAGAAAATAGTGAATGCTGGACCAAAATTGAGCAGGACTATTATAATACCATGCAGCTCCATTCTTCGGTACTTTTAGACATCAGACTGCAAACTAGAAGAGCTGCTCCTTGTTTTTTTAAGGGTAAGTATACTTTTATTGAATGAAATCTTAAGAAACTCTGATGCCCTCCCCAGCATACCTGACAACCCGCACACACTCATCTTGTTCCTGCTCTACTAAGATTCATTCAGTCTGCTCAGTGCAGACCAGCATTTTCTTGAAAAACTCACGTATGAAGATTTGCAAATGTTTGTTTTTGAGACTTGAGCTAGCGGTTATATTCTGCTTTTCTTTCAGCATTTGATTGCTACTTTTACTATGGTCAGCTGAGTTATATGTTGTACGTTTTACCACCCAAACTTTTGACCCCTGTATTTATATCTTGAGCATTGTAATAAATTTAAAACCAAATAAATATATAAAACAAGAGAATCTCACTTTCATGTCCTGTTCAATCTGCGCATACACAACGTGATCAATATTTATTCCAATGGAAAGAACATACTCTGCTTACCTTAATAAGATACATCTTTTCTAATGAGATAAATAGAGATCACAGCACACCTGCAAGGGAAAGAATAAGACCCCATTCATATGGGCATCATTCATTCCATCATTTATTTTCCAAGAAAAAACTGATGCAGTTTACATTAGTTTTTACATCCGTCATCAGTTCAGTACAGTCCAGTTTACATCCGTTTACATCCAATTGCATTTTTGGTCCATTGCATTTACATCTGACCATGCATCTGTTTACATCTGTATTTACGTCTGTTTTCACTTCCATTTTTCATGCTTGATGAAAGCATAAAAATTACCAAGTCACTATGCTTTTCCCCAGGATGCATTGGGCCTCCCATGCAGCATTTTGATCTCAGTAAGTGAGTCAGTGTATTTCACAGTGTCCTTGCTGTATGCTTGCTGTTTTGTGCTCGATAGTGTTGGCTTCAGCAGACTTTTGGGTCAATGTGAGATCCTTTTTCATGTTTTCCTATGTGAGGAGACAGGAGAGCAAAAAAAGGAAAATTTTGGAGAGGAGACATCACAGCTACTGGACTCATCCTATGCTGCTGCAAAGGCCTTCTGAAGGTTTTGTGGCACCAGGGATGGTCCGTACATTAAGGGCACATGGGTGCCGGCCCCCCATCCATGCATCTGGCCCCTTTCAGGACACCTGCACACGGATTCCAATGCCGGGGGGCTTGTTTTTTTTAAGCATCGCTTAGAGCCAGAGGCTCTAACAGGCTTCAATATAGGGTGGGCTTGGGTCGCAGAAAGTGTGCTCCGATCCCACCCAGGTGTGTTTCAACAGCAAATAAATATTTACTGTTGTAACACTGATCCTCCTCCTGGCCAATCAGGAAGCCGGTTTTGATATCGGTCACCCCAATTGGCTGAAAGGACAGGCGATCCTATTGGACGCCTAGGAGAAGGAGGAGGGAGTTGGAAGCTGCCATGGAGGAGAGGATTTGGAGCCGCTGCACCACTCTGCATGCTGCATGACACCCGCCGTCGATGGGGTAAGTGTAGGACTGACCCCCCCTGCAAACAGCATGGGGGGGTTGTTTGCTGCCCCCTTTAAAAAAAAACACCAGCCGCCACTGCACTGAGACTAGAATGACCAAATCAACAATTGACTACTAGGGATGAGTCGAACACCCCCCAGTTTGATTCGCGGCAGAACATGCGAACTGACAAAAAGTTTGTGCGAAAACGTGGACACCGATAAAGTCTATGGGACCCGAACGTGAAACATCAAAAGTGCTAATTTTAAAGGCTAATATGCAAGTTATTATCATAAAAAGTGTTTGGGGACCTGGGTCCTGCCCCAGGGGACATGTATCAAAGCAAAAAAAAGTTTTAAAAATGGCCGTTTTTGCGGGAGCAGTGATTTTAATAATGCTTAAAGTGAAACAATAAAAGTGAAATATTCTTTTAAATATCGTGCCTAGTATGCCTGTAAAGTGGTGCATTTTTCCCGTGTTTAGAACAGTCCCTGCAGCAAAATGACATTTCTAAAGGAATAAAAGTCATTTAAAGCTGCTTGCGGCTGTAATGTATTGTCGGGTCCCGGCAATATAGATAAAATTCATTGAGAAAAGTGGCATGGGTCACCCCCCCCAGCCCATTACCAGGCCCTTGGGGTCTGGTATGGATATTAAGGGGAACCCCACATCCAAATTTAAAAAAAAAGGTGTGGGGCCCCCAGGCCCTATATACTCAGGCGGTCCCTGGGTAACAAACAAGATAGGGACTGTAGGTTTGTTCTTAAGTTGAATCTGTTTGTAATTTGGAACAGGAACATTTCTAAGTGTAGCTCCAGCCAAAAAAATATTTTTAACCTTTTTGGATAACATAGGGAAGGGTTATCACCCCTGTAACATTTGTTTTGCTGTCTGTGCCCCTGTTCGGAAGATTTCACCTCACTTTCTGTCCCAATGACAATTGGATTTTGAAAATTTTGGGTTATTAGGGAAACAAGGATTGGTGATAAAGCATCGGTGGAGACACCTTTTCCCATATTAACTCTTACAGGAGAGAATTTCCCTTCCTAGGGGTAGATTTCCTCTTGCTTCCTGTTGTCTCCCTCCGTTTGTAAGTAGGAGTTGTTTGTAAGTTGGATGTTTGAAAATAGGGGACCACCTGTATATACTATACGGCCTGCCCTATATACTCTGTGGAAAATTGGGCCTTAGGTGTTGGTGGTACCAGAACACAGTAAGCCCTCACAGTTACTCTTGGTGGGCACTGGAATGGGCCCTGCTGTGAAATATTATATCAAGAATTGTAATTACATGCTCCTGTTATACAGGGGCAGAAAAATTGGGCCTTTGTTGGTGGTGGTGGTGTCACAACACTGTAAGCCCTCACAGTTACTCTTGGTGGGCAGAGGAATGGGGCCTGCTGTGAAATATTATATCAAGAATTGTAATTACATGCCACTGTTAAACAGGGGCAGAAAAATTGGGCCTTAGGCAGTGGTGGTGGTGATGGTGGAACAACACTGTAAAGCCTCACAGATACTCTTGTTGATCGCAGGAACGGGCCCAGTTGTGAAATATTAGATCAACAATTGTAATTATGTGCCCCTGTTAAACAGGGGCAGAACAATTGGGCCTTAGGCAGTGGTGGTAGTGGTGCCACAACGCTGCAAACCCTCACAGATACTCTTGTTGAGCGCAGGAACGAGCCCTGCTGTGAAATATTTGCCCCTGTTAAACAGGGGCAGAAAAATTGAACTTTAGGCAGTAGTGGTGGTGCCCTGAACCAAAAATATTCTTAGAAGCTATCATCATGAAGATTGAGGAGGAATAGGATAGTAACTAAGCATAATAGGATAGTCACTCAGCATAGGCAGTCTTCAAGGGATACCACATCCATAAAAAATCAATTGGTTACATCAGCATCAGGTGCTTGGTAGCTGGTGATCCAAGACTAATTCATTTTTATGAATGTGAGCCGATCAAGAGAGTTTGTGGACAGGCGCACTGTGTGATCAGTTACAAAGCCTCCAGCAGCACTGAATGTGCGTTCAGAAAGAAAGCTGGATGCAGGACAGGCCAGTAGCTCAATTGCATATTGAGCAAGCTCTGGCCAGTGGTCCATCCTCAAGACCCAGTAACCCAGTGGATGTTCTGTTGGAAAGGTCTCCAAGTCTGATCTTGCCACTAGATATTCAAGCACCATGTAATTCAGAGGTTGGCGATGGTTGCTGGAACCGATCAGACCTGGGCGCTGATGACTGAAGAACTGTCTGAAGGCGGTCAGCCGGCCACCTATTCCACCGCTCTTTCTGTGACTGAATGAAGCCTCAGCAACACGTTGTCCAGCACCAGGAAATTGTAACCTCCCAGGCTCTGGAAACGCATTGCACAAACCTTTCTGCAAGGCCTCACAAAGATGTTTCATCCTCTGCTCCCTCTGCAAAGGCTGGATAAGTTCTGCAACCTTACCTTTGTAACAGGGATCAAGAAGGTTTGACAGCCAGTAACGATCCCTCTCCTTGATGCCACGAATCCTAGGGTCCTTTCGCAGGCTTTGCAGGATCAGTGAGGTCATGCAGCGTAAGTTTGCAGAGGCATTCGATCCTGAGTCCTCTGGGTCACTAAGGATCGCATGATCCGCAACCACCTCCTCCCAGCCAAACAACTCCATTGGTTTCTGGGGACTGAAAAAGATCCATTGAAGACTGCTGGAGATGCTGAGTGTTATCCTTCACCTCCATGCTGGCACAATCCTCCTCTTCCTCATCCTCCTCTTCTTCTTCCTGTGTGATGGGTGGGCCTGCAGGAATACTATCTGGATAAAGGGGGCCTTGAGAGGTAAGGAAGTCCTCCTCTTCCTCCCGCTGTTCTGCCTCAAGTGCCCTGTCCATTATTCCACGAAGCGTGTGCTCCAACAGGAAGACAAGAGGGACAGTATCACTGATGCATGCACTGTCACTGCTCACCATCCTCGTGGCCTCCTCAAATGGTGACAGGACAGTGCATGCATTCTTGATCAGTAGCCACTGGCATGGTGAAAAAAAAACAAGCTCCCCTGACCCTGTCCTGGTGCCATACTCACACAGGTACTCATTGATGGCCCTCTGCTGTGTGTGCACCTGCTGCAGCATTGCCAACATTGAGTTCCACCTGGTTGGCATGTCACAAATGAGGCGGTTCTTGGGCAGGTTGCATTCCTTTTCAAGGTCAGCCAGCACTGGCATTATATGACTGGTGGAAATTACCACAAACTTTCATGGCCTGCCTCAGGAGATCCTGTAATTCTGTAATACTTGCTCAAAAACTGCTGCACCACCAAATTCAGGACATGAGCCAAACAGGGAACATGGGTCAAGTGTCCCTGTTGGAGGGTGGAGAGGAGGTTGGTGCCATTGTTGCATACAACCATTCCTGGCTGAAGCTGGCATGGTGTCAACCACCTCTGGGCCTGCCTCTGCAGAGCTGACAGAATCTCTGCCCCAGTGTGGCTCCCGTCCCCTAAGCAGACCAACTCAAGTACCACATAGCATCTTTTTGCCTGAGTGCTTGCATAGCCCCTTGAATGCCTAGGGAGCACCGCTGGTTCAGAGGACAAATATGCAAAGGAAGAGGCCAGAGAGGAAGAAGAAGAGGAGGGGGTGGAGGAGAGAGCTGTGGCATAATCACCACTAGCACTTTGGAGGCGTGGTGGTGGAACAAGCTCCAACAATACTGAACCCTGTCCTGCATCCTTCCCAGCTGCCAGCAGAGTTACCCTGTGCGCAGTGAAAGAAAGGTAACGTTCCTGTCCATGGGTGCTAGACCATGAGTCAGCGGTAATGTGCACCTTACTGCTGACCGCCCTGTCCAATGAGGCCAAGACATTGCCTTGACATGCTGGTAGAGAGCTGGAATGGCCTTCTGTGAAAAGAAATGGCATTTTGGAACCTGCCACTGAGGTACAGCACATTCCACAAATTCACAAAAGGGGGCAGAGTCTACCAGCTGAAAAGGCAGCAATTGCAGTGCTAGCAATTTGGCCAAGCTAGCATTCAGATGCTGAGCATGTAGATGGCTGGGACCAAATTTCTTTCAGTGGTTTAGCAACTGGGTTAGGGAAATTTGCCTGCTAAAATCGAATGTTGGTGTACTGCTAGCAGATTGGCCGCAAGTACTTGGGACACCTATTTCTATACCTTCATTCCTCTCAATGCAGGTTTCTGAGAGGACTGGAGGTATTGTGAGGTTGGAGATCCCAGCTGATGAGGAGCAAGGAGAGATCCACCTTGTTCTTTGATGTGGGTCTTTTAAGTGCTGTTGCCAAAGGACTGCATGGGAGGTCGTCATATGTTTGGTCAAGCATGTGGTGCCCAAGTGGCTGCTGTTTTGGCCACGCTTGATACGCTTCAGACATATGTTGCAAAAAGCAACGGTGCGATCTGCTGCCCACACCAAAGAACTTTTCAAAATATGCGGGGAAACAGCAGCGCCCTGCACCTGCTTCGCTCTGCGGTGTGATACAATAGGGTGGCTGCCCTTAAGCTGCCCCCTGGAGGGCATCCTGCCTCATTGGATATGTGCCTCCTCCTCCTCTCTTCTATCAGGCACCCAAGTAGAGGCAGTGACCTCATCATCCGCTCCCTCCTCGTCACTGGAGCAAACTTGGCAGCATGCTGCAGCTGGGGGAACATAACTGCCAGTTTCATGTCCTTCTTGGGCAGCCCCTCTCTCTAGGCTCACGTTACTCCCTTCCTCAACCTGGGTAACATCATTGGAGCCTTAAAATCGCTGTGCATCCTCCTGCAGCATGTACCCTACACTGTGGTCGAATAGTTCGGGGGACTCCTCCGTGCATGATGGTGGGGCTAGGGAACGAGTGACTGTTGACATGGAGCCGATGGAATAGGCCGCTTTGGCAGCTGCATTGGCAGGAAAAACTACTCTGAGCCTAGGGGGACAAAGGATGAGGATGGCTTTGTTATCCATTCCACCAACTCTTCTGCATGTTGTGGCTCAATAACACGGCCAGCTGCAGAAAAAAAGGACAAGCGTGCCCCACAACCAGCACTGTTGACTGTAGACACAGAGCCTGCTTGCCCTCTTTTAGTGGCCTTTGAGCGTCTGCCTCTCCTTGGTGGCCTTCCGGACATGCTGTAAATTTTGTTTAGCAAAATCACACTACACTGTATTGTGTACTGTGTACACCACCAGAAAAGTAGTAGCAACTGCACTAGGGGTGCACGATACTGTGTACACCACCAGAAGTGTAATAGGAACTATGGGTGCACTGAATTGTGTACTGTGTACACCACCAGAAAAGTAGAAGTGACTGCACGATGGGTGCATGGTAGTGTGTACACCACCAGAAGTGTAATAACAACTGCACTATAGTAGCAACTGCACTATGAGTGCACAGTACTGTGTACATCAACAGAAGTGTAATAACAACTGCACTATAGTAGCAACTGCACTATGGGTGCACGGTACTGTGTACACCGCCAGAAGTGTAATAACAACTATGGGTGCACTGTATTGTGTACTGTGTACACCTCCAGAAAAGTAGTAGCAACTGCACTATGGGTGCACAGTACTGTGTACACCACCAGAAGTCTAATAGCAACTATGGCTGAACTGTATTGTGTACTATCTACACCACCAGAAAAGTAGTAGCAACTGCACTATGGGTGCGCGGTACTTTGTACACCAACAGATGTGTAATAACAACTGCACTATAGTACCAACTGCACTATGGGTGCACGGTACTGTGTACACCAACAGAAGTGTAATAACAACTATGGGTGCACTGTATTGTGTACTGTGTACACCACCAGAAAAGTAGTAGCAACTGAACTATGGGTGCACAGTACTGTGTACACCAACAGGAGTGTAATAACTATGGATGCACTGTATGGTGTACTGTGTACACCGCCAGAAATGTAGTAGCAACTGCACTATGGGTGCACAGTACTGTGTACACCAACAAAAGTGTAATAAAAACTATGGGTGCATTGTATTGTGTACACCACCAGAAAAGTAGTAGCAACTGCACTATGGGTGCACGGCACTGTATACACCACCAGAAGTCTAATAGCAACTATGGGTGCACTGTATTGTGTACTGTGTACACCACCAGAAAAGTAGTAGCAACTGCACTATGGGTGCACGATACTGTGTACACCAACAGAAGTGTAATAAAAACTATGGGTGCACTGTATTGTGTACTGTGTACACCGCCAGAAAAGTAGTAGTAAGTGCACTATGGGTGCACGGTACTGTGTACACCAACAGAAGTGTAATAACAACTATGGGAGCACTGTATTGTGTACTGTGTACACCGCCAGAAAAGTAGTAGCAACTGCACTATGGGTGCACGGTACTGTGTACACCAACAAGAGTATAATAACAACTATGGGTGCACTGTATTGTGTACTGTGTACACCGCCAGAAAAGTAGTAGTAAGTGCACTATGGGTGCACGGTACTGTGTACACCAACAGAAGTGTAATAACAACTATGGGTGCACTGTATTGTGTACTGTGTACACCGCCAGAAAAGTAGTAGCAACTGCACAATGGGTGCATGGTACTGTGTACACCACCAGAAGTGTAATAACAACTATGAGTGCACTGTATTGTGTACTGTGTACACCGCCAGAAAAGTAGTAGCAACTGCACTATGGGTGCACGGTACTGTGTACACCACCAGAAGTCTAATAGCAACTTTGGTTGCACTGTATTGTGTACTGTGTACACTGCCAGAAAAGTAGTAGCAACTGCACTATAGGTACACGGTACTGTGTACACCGTCTGATGTATATTATAAAAAATACACCAGTATTGACCTGCAGTCAGATACAGGCTTGACTACACTGGATGCAGTGTATATATACTGTATATATATCAGTCATGGCTGAAATTGTTGGCACCCCAGAAATTTTTCCGGAAAATCAAATATTTCTCACAGAAAAGTATTGCAGTAACACATGTTTTGCTATACACATGTTTTTTTACTTTGTGTGTATTGGAACAAAACAAAAAAAGGGAGGAAAAAAAGCAAATTGGACATAATGTCACACAAAATTCCAAAAATGGGCTGGTCAAAATTTTTGGCACCCTTTCAAAATTGTGGATAAATAAGATTGTTTCAAGCATGTGATGCTCCTTTAAACTCACATGGGGCAAGTAACAGGTGTGGGCAATATAAAAATCACACCTGAAAGCAGATAAAAAGGAGATAAGTTCACTTAGTTTTTGCATTGTGTGTCTGTGTGTGCCACACTAAGCATGGACAACAGAAAGAGGAGAAGAGAACAGTCTGAGGACTTGAGAACCAAATTTGTTGAAAAATATCAACAATTTGCCTTTGTCCACAGTGCACAACATTATCAAGAAGTTTGCAACCCATGGCACTGTAGCTAATCTCTCTGGGCATGTACAGAAGAGAAAAATTGATGAAAAGTTGCAACGCAGGATAGTCCGGATGGTGGATAAGCAGCCCCAAACAAGTTCCAAAGAAATTCAAGCTGTCCTGCAGGCTCAGGGAGCATCAGTGTTAGCACGAATTATCCGTCGACATTTAAATTAAATGAAACGCTATGGCAGGAGACCCAGGAGGACCCCACTGCTGACACAGAGACATAAAAAAGCAAGACTACAGTTTTCCAAAATGCACTTGAGTAAGCCAAAATCCTTCTGGGAAAAAGTCTTGTGGACTGATGAGACCAAAGAGGGAGCTTTTTGATAAAGCACATCATTCTACTGTTTACCGAAAACAGAATGAGGCCTACAAAGAAAAGAACACAGTACCTACAGTGAAGTATGGTGGAGGTTCAGTGATGTTTTGGGGTTGATTTGCTGCCTCTGGCACTGGGTGCCTTGAATGTGTGCAAGGCATCATGAAATCTGAGGATTACCAAAGGATTTTGGGTCGCACTGTAGAGCCCAGTGTCAGAAAGCTGGGTTTGCGTCCAAGATCTTGGGTCTTCCAGCAGGACAATGACCCCAAATATACGTCAAAAAGCACCCAGAAATGGATGGCAACAAAGTGCTGGAGAGTTCTAAAGTGGCCAGCAATGTGTCCAGATCAAATCCCATTGAACACCTGTGGAGAGATCCTAAAATTGCTGTTGGGAAAAGGCACCCTTCCAATAAGAGAGACCTGGAGCAGTTTGCAAAGGAAGAGTGGTCCAAAATTCCGGGTGAGAGGTGTAAGAAGCGTATTGATGGTTATAGGAAGCAACTGATTTCAGTTATTTTTTCCAAAGGGTGTGCAACCAAATATTAAGTTGAGGGTGGCAAGAATTTTGACCAGCCCATTTTTTGAGTTTTGTGTGACATTATGTCCAATTTGCTTTTTTTCCTCCCTTTTTTTGTTTTGTTCTAATACACACAAAGGGAATAAACATGTGTATAGCAAAACATGTGTAACTGCAATACTTGATTTTCTGGAAAAATTTCTGGGGTGCCAACAATTTCGGGCATGACGGTATATTATATATATATATAGATATATATATATATCTATATATATATCTATATATATATCTATATATATAGATATATATATAGATATATATATATATCTATATATATATCTATATATATAGATATATATATATATCTATATATATATCTATATATATATATATACAAGACTGACTGTATATATATATTAAATACACTGCAGCTAACTGAATAACCTGCCTGCCTGAAGTATATTAGAAAAAGTACACCAGGAATGGCCTGCAGTCAGATATAGCTACACCGGATGCAGTGTATATATATATATATATATATATATATATATATATATATATATATATATATATATATATATATATATATATATATATATATATATATATATATATATATATGTATATATATGTATATATGTGTATATATGTATATATATGTATATATGTATATATATGTATATATATGTATATATATATATATATATATATATATATATATATATATATATATATATATATATATATATATATATATATATATGCGACAGACCTAGCCAGGACAGAGGCTTTTGGAGAGGACTGAATGCAAGCCTCTTGCCGACCGATTATGGGCCCTGGATTTTTAGGGAACAATATTCTTTGCGAGGTGAATGAGAAATCCAGTCTGATCTGTACTAATTGGACTCAATCTTGTATATATGTATATATTGTCTCTTTTTGTTGTGGACTCTTTGCTGAGATTGGTTAGGGTGTGGCTGTATTCCAATGTTCTATTGTGTCTGTCTGCTCTGGATATTATGGGATGTTTCTCTCTATGGAGGGAGGGGGGATTTCTCCAGCAGCCCCCTGCTAAGACTGTTTACTGAGGAGAAGTTTGAACACACCTGACCTGTGTGTCTATTGTCATTGGACAGTCTAACCCGCCCTGTTTTCCAAGGGTGGGGGAAAAGAGTCTCTGAGTTATTTTACCTGTTGTGTCCATGTGTGATAATAAATGAGTTTGCTGTTTGCCACTCCAAGACTGGTGTTGTCTGGTGACTGGGTGGGCTAAAGGGTCTTGGATAGTGCTGGTTCTGGACAGAGGAAGCATTTACAGCGGACAGAGACTTGTTTGATTGAGGACAGGAGGACAGGGGTTCGTCACAATATATATATATATATATATATATATATATATATATATATATACATATACACACACACGAGACTGACTGTATGTATATATTAAATACACTGCAGCTAACTGAATAACCTGCCTGCCTGCTCAATATAGATCACACTCTCTCTCCGTCTCTCCATCCACTCTAACAACACACTACATATGGCCAATGTGCAGGCAGCCTTATAAAGTGGAGGGCATGGACTTAGTCCCCCTGAGTCATAATTGGCCAAAGTCACCCTGTCTTTGGCCAGTTATGGCTCTCTTAGCTGAGGGCGTTGGGATTGGGCACCATGACCTGCATGCTTTGGCCAATCATCATACAGCAATGCACTGTGATCTCGCAGTGCATTATGGGGCGTTACGCGGCGCAAATGCCCCATAATGTTAATTTTTCGATGAACAGACGAACACCCGATGTTTGAGTCAAACTCGTGTTCGACCCGAACATAAAGCTCGTCCCTATTGACTACATATTGGGCAAGCTGCATCCAGAGCTGAAGTGAATAAACACCAATATGAGAAGGTGCATGCCTCCAGATGAACGGCTTTTACTGACCTAGAGTTAAGGTGGCTAATCATACTTCTTCTCACTTCTAGTCTCTAAAATGTAGCTTTTATTTTAATATAGTCAAGTATTGAAGTGTTTATAAATCATTATTTTCTATATATTTATTTTTTTTATATAATTATAATTTCTATTTATATCTATCTATCTATTATATTTCTATCTATTTCTGTTATAATTAAAATCTATAATAATAATAGCAAATATTAATAAAAAGGTCAGCACAGGTTAGAAAAAAGAATTTTTATCCTGGAGTGGTGCTTTTAATATATTATGCTGCAGATAGAAAAAAGGTAATAATTATATAGACAGCGATTGCTCTCTGTTCCTCTCCTTGGTTAAAGCTGAGTTGCACCCAAAATTGGAAGTTATGCTTTAAGTACTCTTCAGCCCCTTACATGCCACATTTGGCATGTAATTTATTTTTTTGGGGGGGATACCTAGTTTTGACAGGTACCCAGCTTCCACTCAGACCACCTAGGTGACTCGAGCGGAAGTTCTCCTCTCCGCCTCCCTCCCTGCAATCTTCTGGGAAACATCACAGGTCCCATAAGTTTGCCGGCCATTAAGGAGGTGCAGCGCGACTTGTGCATGTGCAGTGCCCACCTGGCGGTGAAGCCACAAGCTGTCACAGGCGGGTGCCACACTTGTGATGCATGCGCCAGGGTGAGGCGAGGGAGAGAACTGAGGGTTCAGGCGATCGCATTGCTGGAACATGGCACAGGAGAGTGTGTGTTTATTTCAGTTTTTGTAACTGCTGACTTTTAATGAACACAATAACTAGTGGAACTCTGGTTTAAGTACACAGACACACATTTGTTTACCCTGCGTGTAATCTTGTAAGCCAATGACTTTCTGTATGCAAAGCCTCAGCATTGTTTCCCAATTGTATATTTATCTGTGAAATAAATATTATACCCCTTTATATTATTGACATTTTTTGGCTGTATTTTTATACAAGAAACACAAAATTTCAATACATGCATAAATTGATGTTCAACCCTTTGATGCTGATCCTAGGTAGCGTGCTTTTCTGTATCAATTAATTTTGTGTCAAAAATATGCTGCCCACATAGTATTACTAAAGACAAAATAATTCCAAAAAGCTACCAAAAAACTATTTAAAGTGCTAATGCAAAAAAATGTGACAAAATATTAAGAAATGTGCAATGTGCCAATATTACTTACTGACCATCAAATATCGCATATCACAATGCATATATCCTACATGCTGCAAAAATGTCCTCAACATATGCATAAACACTACAGCCCACTAGAGGTTCTCAGTGGGTGATTACTTCTGTGCAATGACGTTAGGGGCTACCAAAAGCTATTTAAAGTGCTAGTGCTACAAAATATCAAAAAAAAAATGTGGATATATGATATTTTGATAGTAATATTGGCACATTGCAAAATTTGTAATATTTTTTTTTTTATATTTTGTAGCACTAGCACCCTGTACTATCCTTATCTATCGCTTTCGAGAAACTTTCAGACTCTTAGGAGGTGCTGTGTTGAAGTGTTTCTGAATCCACCTTTGGACTTGTCCCTGGCACATAGGTTTATTATACTCCTGTGCCATAATAACTTTTATAATAATGCATGTTGCAAATGCAAAGGCAAAATTATGACCATGTTGCAGATAAAAAGGCTTAAACTATGCAACAATTACCATGTTTCAGCTGCTGTTTATGATTAATTGTGGACCAATTCAGTGTCATAGCTTTAAATACTTATTGCCAGAGTTGCTGAATTGCCACACTATCATTATATTCACAACATAATGAGTCCTACAAGCCTGGCCTGGCATGCACCAAGGTTTATCAAGAGCCTGGTACATAGGTTGACTTTTGGTTCACAACTTAAAAAAAAATTGAACAAAAACAATTTCCACACAAAATCAGATTTTAATGGAATGGATGTAAACAGACATCATCCGTTTGCATCTGTTCTGTTCTTTTTCAACAGATCTGGATTAGTGTCACTAGCGAGTGTCACTTAGCGCCAGATTGCCTGCCACACTATTACAGTCAAGCTATAAGTCGCTGATCACCACCATTACTAGT
This sequence comes from Aquarana catesbeiana, assembly GCF_042186555.1. NCBI lineage: Eukaryota > Metazoa > Chordata > Amphibia > Anura > Ranidae > Aquarana > Aquarana catesbeiana. Next base: position 446,713,457 of record NC_133328.1, on the reverse strand, counting down.
ATAGCTTATATAGCTGTGTAAATTAGGACATTATACCATGGTTTATAAATGCTTCAACACACAAACCAATTAATACACACTTATTGTTTTTTTCGTTTATCAAAGACATGTACCAGAATAAATTTTGGCCTAAATTTTTGGTAGAAATTAGATTTTATCGGATGTGTTTTATAACAGAAAGTAGAAAATATTGTGTGTGTGTGTGTGTGTGTGTGTGTGTGTGTGGGGGGGGGGGCTGTTCAACATTCAATTTGTATAATAAAAACAAAAAAAGCCCATTTTGGGTACAATGTTGCCTGACCGTGCAATTGGCAATTAAAATAGCACAGTGCTTGATAGATAGATATATATAGCTGATATATAACAAGTTAATAGTACATATCTATATTCCCTTATATATTACTTTTTCTTAACGAAAAGATTATCACAGAACTGCAACAAGTTAACTATCTATTTACCTAAGAGTTTTATCCCTGTCTATATTATCTGTCTATGTAATCTCTACTAACCTTTTGCCGGCATATAATTCTGTTCCACACGTCCCACATCCCAGAACAGCTCTGGAAGTAAACACTCAACTCAAGGATATGCTGAATGTTGACTTTTATTTCAGGTCTAATGCAGCGTACACACGGACTTTTGGACCGGACTGGTCCGACAAACTTTCCAACGGACTTTCGACGGACTTTTGACGGACTTCCGACGGACTTTCTAATGAACGGACTTGCCTACACACAATCGCACTAAAGTCCAATGGATTCGTACATGATGACGTACACCAGACTAAAATAAGGAAGTTGATAGCCAGTAGCCAATAGCTGCCCTAGCGTCGTTTTTTGTCCGTCGGACTAGCATACAGACGAGCGGATTTCTGGGTCCGGCGGAGTTACGACGTAAAGATTTGAAGCCTGTTCCAAATCTAAAGTCCGTCAGATTTGCGACTGGAAAAGTCTGCTGAAGGTCCGGTGAAGCCCTCACATGATCGGATTGTCCGCCGGATTTGCGTCCGTCAGACCAGTCTGGTCGAAAAGTCTGACCGTGTGTACGCCCTATTAGTCTTTTATACAGTATGTAACAGGAAAGTCCAGTATCCTGTTTTCATTCTACACACATCATATTCTTTATATCATGAACAATATAACCATGCATAACAGAAAAAAGTACTTTACAATAATAGTCAGCAAGAAATGATTAACAATAGGCCTCCACGTAAAGGAAACAGATGTGTATGTAATAGGAAAAAACAAACTCAGGAAAGACATTTCAGAAAAACAGGAATGTAGTGAGAACAGGAATGATCACACAGGTCAGATAACAATGGGAGGAAACTCCCTATATTCCATTACAAAAACTGTCCGTGAAACTCAAAATATATATGTCAGTAGAATTTTTACTTAAAGAATAACCCTAACAATTTCCTCTCATTTGTCACAAAGTGACAATTATGAATTTTGCCTCCAATATGCATCATCCAATTGTCTTTCGATAATTGCATTGGCCTATCTTTATAAACATGTATAGAAACATAAAACAATATACACATTAAATTAACATATGGCTGGATAATGTATAGCAATCCCAATTGTATAGCAAATGTCCATGAAAAGATAAAAGAGCATGACAGTCTTTAAGGTAATGAAATAGTCCATAGAAAACAAAAACAAAAAGGTCTCTTTTGTATTGAGTTTTGAAAATGTTTATAAGTTTTCCACATCATGAACTCCTCAAGTTCATTTTCTAACCTTTAAAAATACCTCCAAATATTCTGTATCTATTCCTGCATACAGAAGAGATCCCTTTAAGAACTTGCCTCTCTGTAAGGAAAAAACTTGACATCCACAAACAAACTGGAACTGATGTTGCAAAGAAACAAAGAAATCAACCTTCAGGTCTTCAGGCTGGCACTTCAGATCTCTCACGTGGTGTTCGCTGGACTTTCAGGCCTTGGGTTGGCACTTTTCCTCCGGGCTTTCCCAGGAACTTTTCCAATAGGTGTCTCCAACCTTCAGCTTGTGTAAAGGTAGAGAAATGTTTCCGAAGTGATGGCTTGGCAAAGCTTCTGAAATAATTCCAGGACTTCCTGCATAGCTTTAAAACAACAAGGATTTCCATGCATAGATTTAATGATTTTCTTCAAGTAGAACATCTGGATAGAGACGTAAATAGGGAGCAGATACTTCTCCAGTCAGCATGAATAACCACGGAATCATCTCACTACTAGATAAAGTCTTTCTTAACCATTGGAGGTATTTAAAATTAATAATATTCTGCCATTTTAAGAATTCAAACATAAGTCCATTAATTATGCAGAAATAAAGTGTTTTCTAGCAGCAGTTTTAATTACTAGGCATATACACTTAATGGTAGGTAGGTTTGCAGTTGTGCCATACTCTTTCCATTTTGATGGATTGAACAGTCCTCCATGAGATGTTCAAAGCTTGGGATATTTTTTTTATAACCTAACCTTGATTTAAACTTCTCCACACCTTTATCCCTGACCTGAACACGGATGTGTTCCTTGGCCTTCCTTGGCCTTCATGAAGCTGTTTGTTCACTAAAGTTCTCTAACAAATGGCTGAGGGCTTCACAGTGTAGCAGTATTTATACTGGGATTAAATTACACACAGGTGGACTCTATTTACTAATTAGGAAACTTCTGAAGGCAATTGGTTCCACTAGATTTTAGTTGGGGGTATTAGAGTAAAGAGGGCTGAATAAAAAAAAAGCCACACTTTCCAGATATTTATTTGTAAAAAAATTTGAAAACCATTTATCATTTTCCTTCCACTTCACAATTATGTGCCACCTTGTGCTGGTCTATCACATACTGTAAAATCCCAATAAAATACATTTATCTTTTAAGTTGTAGCATGACAAAATGTGGAAACTTTCAAGGGGTATGGATACTTTTTCAAGGCACTGTATGAATGATCTCAAAGCATGTCAAATTGATGTCAAATGTGAGCATAATGTACCTAAAAGCCCATGAACACTGAATGTTCCTTGAATTGCTCATTAACACAAACCTTCACTCAGAATAACTTTGATTAATAAGGAATAAGGGCTGATGTGTAAACAATTATACAGATGTGAACATCTGTAGAAAAGCCAAAAAGAAATTCCCATTGACCCAACTTCCAGATTGAAAAAAAAGCAGGAGCTTTCATCTAGTGAATCACCTGACATGTTTTCCTAATTCTAATATTAAACTGTACATTATTAACAGTACATAAATACAGTACTTCTATATATATTGTACATCCAGTGTATAAACAAGAAATAAGTATTGGACATTTTCAGTTTCCCTCCAGCAGCAACATATAATAATCTACCTGGCATACATGTAATTTCACAACTGTAGACAGAAAAAAAAAACAACAACATTCTTTTGAGATTTAACACAGACCGATATTTCCGCAGAAGGCAATTTGGGGATTTTAAAGCTTTGAGCCATGCCGTATGGCTTAAACAATGAGTTTTTCCTTGTCTGGCTTTTCTCTTGAGAGATAGATTCTGTTCTCTTGCTAAAACAGGCTTGCCTTGGGAATTGACAGAGTGAATCTGTCTTTGAAAGCTGTACAGTGACTTTGAAGTTAAAGCAGGATATATATTTTTTTACCTGAGTCTTGTGTATGTTTTACACTGCACCCGGGATCTCTTCTTATTACAAGAGACAGAGCAAAGCATGTAAAGGCATTTTTAACACAGAGAGTTTAATTGCATCTATTAATTTAAGTACTTAATTAATAGTGGTTTAAATAGTTCAAAGTAATGACCTTTTTTTAGGTAATATATGGCAACAGAATGCAAATGAACCCCGTTTTTAAGGCTTAAATAAAAACACACAACATTAATGCATTCAGAGGAAAGTGTGATGAGAAGTGCCATGTCATCATCATTCACCCATATAAATTAATGGATAGTGCTTTCAAGAGCTATAAATGTTACTATGCTTGACAGATTCAATTTTGTTTCATGGAATGTTTTAAGTCACTTACAGGTACAGTACGGAGCTGATGTGATAACTCAGCTTTTGAAAACACATAGCATTCTATTCCATGGGGTGAAAAAGCAAATAATAGATAAATCAGTCACCTTCCATAAGATAGTCAACTATGTAGTGGAGTGATTACCCAAAAGCACACTAACAGCCCTTCGACAAAAGCAAGATAATTTCAGTTGTGATTGACTACCTAGTCTGGGAGGTTCTCAATCTCTTGCTACTCTATGGCTGGAACTATATTGCAACAACTATCTGGATTCAATTGCTTCTTAATATATTTTATTTCAAATTCTTGATCGCATTTAAATAAATTTAAAAAAATTCTGCTATGCATCGAACGATTGAGAAACTTTCTGCAACTGAAAATGTAATTTACTTGTCACTGAAACTCTTACATAGCTGGTACCTCACCCCCTATAGACTGGCAACAATTTATGAAGCAAGCTCTCCACTATACTGATGGGGCTGTGGTGACTCGAGAACCCTTATGCATATTTTCTGGATGTGTAATAACAGTTTCTGGCGGAAAACCTTTCAATTGATCTCGGAGGTGACAGGCATTATCACCCCTTGGCATTAGCCCTACTCAATCTAGGCATGGAGCAATTCCCCACCCAATTGCAAGGAATAGTTACCAATATACTACTATCAGCCAAATTAATCCTCACCAAATATTGGAAACAAGACCTGGCTCCTAATCCGTCAGAGGTTGTGAATGTTACCTAATAACACTATTTGTACAAGAAATCCTTGATTCCATATCTAAAGACCCTTCCACGCCTTTAAACACTTCTGGGGACTGTGGGCCTCCTGGTATCCACTTTAGGTTCCAGAGCGCCCAAGCATCAACTCTATGCCTTTCTTTGCCTCTTTGTTATGCTTACTTACTGATGTTATTTACTTAGATAAGTGCCTTGTATTTGTACTTGCGTAAATTACTATATTTCAATATGTTTTACCTTACCATGTTGGCTGAGCTAAATGTTCTCCATTGTTTTAAGGCTTATTAAGTAGCTGCGTCCGCGAATTGTGAATGACTATGTTTTTTCGAAAAAAATCAATAAAAAATATTGAACAAAAAAAAAAATTGCATTTATTGTCAAGCTTCCAGTATAAAGATTCTGTTAAATTATTGTTATCCTTGTTGAGTTTGTTTAGGGATCCACCTTGTGGCCAAATTGCACAACTTCATATTGGTGCATGAACTTGTTTATTAGTATCTTGGCCTCTATAGTTCTCAGTACTTTTCCCTCTGTACAGGAAAAGGAAACTGGTGCATCCTGGGAAGCCCAGAGCACATATGAAGTACAAGCATTTGCAGGCGCCAAGTCACCATCCTAGAACATGTTTAATGTGGAAAAACACCCTTTCACTCAGCAGCTGCTATGTTTATTTGTTGTATTACATGTGCTTTGAATTAATGTTTTTATTTCTGTCACCCCAATAAAGCTTCAAAATTAGTTCACGTGGTTATGTGTTTGGAGGATAGGAGTATTAGCTGCATGTCAAGCAGCACACAGGCCGCATGTACTATGTAGTGAGAGCAATACACTTACTTCAGTACAAATTATTCATATTTTTTTCTATAAATGATATGAACTATGCTTTCTATGCTTTCTATGCCAGAGCTGCAAATTCTAGCCACCAAGGGCTATCTACAGGTTACAAAATGTAAAGCAGAAAAAATAATTGTGCTTAATTAATAAAATTGTGTTGAAAACAGTATACAGACTATCATAGATAGTAGTTTCAAATCCTCTTATTCAGCATGGCTGGCCAGGAGAGTAGTATATTCAGAAGATGTAAAAAACTACAACACACAATTTGCTTACAACACCAATTTGTCTTGTAAGAAAAACCTTACACCTTATACTCACCTTTGCCATGCTTCCCTTTCACTTCCTTGAAGTCCTTATTAAATAGGTAATGCTTTCGGATAAAAAATAAGAAGAGTTTGTTGCACTACAGATCTTTAGTATCAGTTGGTTCAATAAGATATCAGCAGACAACACAATATTGAAAGAAGTCAATAATAAGATATATATGGTGAGTGTGCAGCTCTTTAAATCCTAAAAGGGATGAGTTGTCATCATCCTGCCTGGCTAAGATCGGTTCCGGTCAGCCAATTTCTACGTATAAGGAGGAATTGCATGAGATCTGAAGACTTTGTGCAAGAGGCCTCTGCTCTTAAGTTAAAATTCCTTGAGAAGGGATAAAGTGAGATGGAACTCAAACAAGCTTTAGATCATGCAACCAAGAAGAATAGAGAGGAACTGTTAGTTTCAAGAGAGGCGATACCTAATGATAGCTATAAGCATGCCTTTTTTACCACTTTCTCTACACAGCAATAAGCTATTAAAAACATCTTGCATAAACATTGGAATGTCCTTAGGAATGATAGAGTCTTAAGACCTCTTCTTCCGGATGTACCAGCTTTGGTATTTAGGGGCGTCCCACCCCTGAGGCTCCAAGTAGCCCCAAACGTTATAGATCCCCCAAATAGGATCTCCTTTTTTCACAATATGGGGGGGTTTCTTTCCATGTAGGAAGTGCTCCATATGCCATATTAATGTAGAGAGACGTCATAAAATTGATTCCTACACATCCAATTAGACTGCAGAATGTTTTACTATAAGCCCTTATAACATGCACTACTAGGCATGTAGTGTACATTATTAGGCGCCCCTGAGGGTTAGAGTACATTGGCCGAACTATATGACAACTCCAAGTACGGTTGAAAGAACACGTCACTAACATTAAAAATGGTTGCCCAAAACATAGTTTGTCCCACCATTACGCTACCCATCACAATAGAAGCATAAAGGGCAGGGCCAGATTTCCCACAAGGCCACTGAGGCCAGGCCTCGGGACGGCAGTGGTGCAGGGGCGGCTGCCTGCAAATCAGCGCTGAAAATCCCCACTGTCTGTCACAGACAGTCATCATACAGCCAGCATGTGCAGCACACACATGCACTGCCAGTGCTGCTTTTTATTTGATCAAGGAGTAGGCAGCGGGTGGGCGGGGCCTTGAGCACCACTGACACTATGGCCCCACCCCTTGCTATTCTGCCTGCAAGCAAGCGTGATTGGACTCGGAGGAACAGAGGCCTCGGTAGGAGGAGTGGAGTGGGGACAAGTGAGGAGGAACTGGATCAGATTCGGAGCTGAGCTGGCCAGGAGGACAAGGTAGGTCTTCTTTCTCCTCCCCTGGCTCCCACACCCCATGTGTAGAAATGGAAAAGTAGTTTTAAAATTTAATGGGCACACTGGCTGCATTTGATGGGCACACTGGTAGCATATGATGGGCACACTGGCAGCGTTTTATGGCAGTGTGGCAGCATTAGATGGGCACAGTGGCAGCATTTAATGGGCACAGTGGCAGCATTTGATGGCACAGTGGAAGCTTTTGATGGCACAGTGGCAGCATTTGAGGGCACAGTGGCAGTGTTTAATGGGCACAATGGCAGCGTTTGGCACAGTGGCAACATTTGAGGGCACAGTGGCAGCGTTTGAGCACAGTAGCTGCGTTTGATGGGCACAGTGGCAGCGGAGCATTACCCTCCTCTGCGCCGACTGAGCGGCTGAAAGCAGGGGTCTCTGAGACTGTGACCAGTGACATGAATCGTGACGTGAGGAGAAGAGACAAGTCACGAGTCACGAGAGTCAATTAAAGCCAGTTGTTTTCAGTGTTCTCGTGTGTGGAGATATGTTTTTAATTGATCTATTGTAGCAGTCATCCATAAAGGATGAGAATGGTGGTGTGTGTGTGTGTGTGTGTGTGTGTGTGTGTGTGTGGGGGGGGGGGCTGCATTGAAGGACCCAGCTTTGAGGCGGCAAAGGGAGTAAATCCGGGCCTGCTAAAGGGTACCGTTTTTTTGGGCATTGATACATTTACGGGAAACTGGAGAGGTAGCCATATGACCAGAGGGGTGTCCAAATTGGAGACTCAATGGATCTATAAGGCCAGAACTTACAATCCTCATGGTATGAATGTGGAATGGGATGTTAATGCATTCATCAGTAATTCATGATGAATGGTTTAATTAGCTGATGCTGAAACATCCCATTCCTTTTAGGTAGTTTGCCACTTAATAATTTCTTTTATTTTTTACCTCCCTATATATTTTTACGTATTATTTTAGTTTTGTATGTGAGATTCCAATTTTATACATAGTATTCATGTGTTTGTATGTCTATTTGGTTGCATGTAATTTTTCCTCAATCCACAAGATGGCGATGTGTCCAGGTATAATATTGTTTTTTTATAAAGATCCTTTACAATCTATATATATTATATACTAGCATTTTATTATGCCATAGTGTGTTTATAGTACTTTTGGAACATTCCTTTTGAATAAAAGAGGTGTTCTATTGTTAATAGAGGATGTAGACTAGGCTGCTCATATATCTGTGAGCAGTGTTGTCACATCCGTTATTTGTAGCACATCCCACTTCCGCATATTAATTGCTGTGTCCAGCATATATAATCTACTTGAGCGCCCCTGACAACATGATTCTTTCATGAAACGACGTAGGGAGGAGTCGGCAACGTGACGCTACTGCATGCTGGGACACGGCGGCTATCTTTCTGGCGGGGAGAGACTGTATACTTACAAACAGAGCTTGCTTTTGTTTGTCAGCAATGTGAGTGCAATTTCAATAATTTGTATCTGAATAAATACTGTTATGATGTACTGCGCAATGAGGTTTATCTCCTTTTGTCTGCATGGGATGACTACCGCTGGAGGGTAATTTTTGAACAAGGAGAGTCACATCCAGGTTTGCTGCATCCACAATCCGATCTGCTGCCATTAAGTGTATGAAGATTGATGGACTTCCTTCTTTCCTGAGTTTACTTTACATAAGCTGATGTGACCTTTGTGATGAGGGTCCACTACATGGGGTAAGCGACTGTATTGTCGGGTGCTGGTGACGGGTCTCCCTATTCCCTGTCTATCGCAGATTGAACTACTATTGATCCTTTCGGAAATGAAAGGGCAGTTGAACTTTTTCTAAGGTACAATGCTTGGGCCTGAGCAACCAATCACCAGGCATGAACACTCTCAAGTTATAAGGAAGAAGTTAGCCTCAACATGGAACTTATGCAGGGGAGTGTGGCATGGAAGCTTGGGGAAGATGAACATCAGTGAATAAAGAGGGGTTGTTCTTACAAGAGAACATGTCACATTGCCTAAATAGGCAAAGTGACCAACTGCTTTTAGGGATAGAAATCCCTATAATCAAATGTATCATGTATTGTTGTCGCACGTTTACCATTTTAAACTTTTTTATATGCTTATACGTTTGGCATGTCAAATTCTCTATCTCTGTGTGGTTCACCAAATACTTTTTTAGAAGCAGCTGACAGTCACAGCCACTGCACGTAGCTTTTAAATTGGAATCACAGCAAACCTATGAAGATAGATAATTTGGCTGTCCTCATTGACATATAAGAATAGAAACTAGGTTGTGAAATAAATGCTATACTAACAATACTATTTACAATAAGCTTAACAGATTATTTTTTTGTATATACCTTTACTAGAGTAGATTATAAATAAAATAAAGTCAGCGCAAAAAATCCAATATTTAAAAATACAAGCAGCTGAACACTGAAGGTAAACATAAAAAACCTCAAAGTACATAGGATGAATAAAGCAGTGCAGCGCTATACCCAGAAGTTCAAATATTACTAATAAAAGTCCCTTTAAATTTAAAAGTTGATAGAGAAAAGGTCTCCTCTGTAGTGGTCTAAGTGCTCATGACAGTCCATGCAGTGCTATACATCCGTGATTCCACCACCAGCTAGCCAAACCACTCACCTCAGCATATGGACCCCTGAGCTAACAGACGTGTCAAAACAGCATTTACCACTCTCAGAGGATAAAGATGGAGACTTGCATGGGCAGATGGTCACACGATATAAAGGCAGCACTCAGTAATTGATGATCATGTTCACATGCAATAAAAATAAGAGTACATAGTGCACACTGTGTGGCTAAGAAGATCACATTTATTAAAAGTCAAGTACTCACATACACAGCACTACACCCTAGTGCTGGGATAAAGGTAAAATGGCATCAAAGGATAACGTCAAGTAGTAATGGTGGCTGCAGTGATGTCCAAGGAACTCCCGCACGCGTATCGTCCACATCCGGACTTCATCAGCGGTAGTGGAGTCCAAGACATCAGATGTATATATATATAGGCGCTAAATACAAAATGAAACACGTGAAACAATCACAAAAGCTTCCGTTAAGAAGTACATATAAAAATGAAAAAACGTTGAGGAATATGAAAATTATGAAAAATACATGGGTCTACGCATGTGCGCATGAATCAAACATAAGTGTCAATATATAATATCTGCGAATCAAAATAAGTGTCCATATATAGTAACAGAAAATAAAATGTGAGGTATTGATCTGAAATCAGTCCAAAAGAGACCCCTTGGGTGAATCCAACTAGAGTCAATGGTGTAAAATTGTGAGTAACACCCCATACAGTATCCGCAAATACCCAATAATTGCGCTTACCGCAAGGCAAGCAAACACCAGCCTGTATCACGTCTTGGTATAGAGAATCCAAATGGTGCTCCTAAACTGTGTTCATCATGGCTGAAGGAATGTAATGAGGACACCAGACTTCCATCTCATAGACATGTAAATAAAAAGAAACTGGCCATAGTGTAATAATGCCAAACCAATTGAAGTTAAGGAAGGTAGAAAACTTACACTAGTGCATAAAGGTACAGCAGGAAAAGAAAACCTGGAGTGAACACTAACAAGCTCCATAGTGAAGATGAACCCCACACTCCATGCAAATAATGCGCTTACCCCAAGGCAAGCCAACAACAGCTTGTGTTCAGTATCAGTCCACCACACCACACTATGTGATCCATCACCAGGCAAATAATGCGCTTACCGCAAGGCAAGCCAACAACAGCTTGTATTCAATGGCAGTATGAGAGATCCATTGGCGTTCTAGACTGCTTGCGGCAGAAACCGGAGGATACAGCAGGGACTCCAAAATGACATCCGACCAGTATACGCCCGGGATCTAGATGCTGCTATTTTTTTGCTCACCATCGATCTGACCTCTGTCTGCCACAACCAACTGGGAATGATTCAAGTCCCAGATGCTGCGGTCAGGAGGAGATTATCTTTTTTAATAGTTATTTTGGTGCACATCTCACTGTTTAACTGCTGCTTCTTAGGGGGTTAGTTTTTATAGGTAGCGCAGTATTTCTTTGTTTTCTATATATATATATAGAGCCCCAATAACTGTTTCCCATGTGATAAAAACCTCCCACGGGCACCATCCAATCAGCTCCGGCCACTGTGGGGTCAAGGGGATTACTTCCTGCCCAAGCTTATAGGTCACTATAGCAACCAAGGCATCTACATCATGACGCCCGGTCATGTGACCATACGATCAGGAAGTAAAACCCCTATTAGCATAAAACTATGGTCATGTGACCTTACACTCATGTTACCAGCAGAAGCTAGAACACAAACAACTATAGAACTCCGCCCCTCATAACCAAGCCTCCTCCTCAAGCCATTGCTATGGTGATCAGCTCAACATGGCAGTAACCCTCACAGAGCCTGCTTTGTGAAATTTAAATGTCACAACTATATGCCACTGTTTGTATGGCTGCTACCGGACCACAAACTAAAAAATGCTTATACCGATCACCACACCTGCATATAATAGGCTAAGAAGGAAGAGGGGGATTTCAAATAAAAAGGTTAAAATAAAAATAAAATTTAATAAGCAGCATATGGAAAATTCCCCATATACTATATAAAAAACAACATCACTGCAGCCACCTGACAGCCATACCATGAGCATGACATCTATTCCAAATCTCAATGTATAAGATAAACAAAATTCAAATTCGACTTGAATTGTTTCATTTCCGATCGATAAACAATTCGCATGGTATATCATCTCAGATCGTTAATTACGTGCATGGTATATTTTCCCTCTGGAATATCGATATGTATATTTGTATTTTGTTTATCTTATACATTGAGATTTGGAATTGATGTTATGCTCATGGTATGGCTGTCAGGTGGCTGCAGTGCTGTTGTTTTTTATATAGCATATGGGGAATTTTCCATATGCTGCTTATTAAATTTTATTTTTATTTTAACCTTTTTTTTTTAAATCCCCCTCTTCCTTCTTAGCCTATTATATGCAGGTGTGGTGATTGGTATAAGCATTTTTTAGTTTGTGGTCCGGTAGCAGCCATACAAACAGTGGCATATAGTTGTGACATTTAAATTTCACAAAGCAGGCTGTGTGAGGGTTACTGCCATTTTGAGCTGATCACCATAGCAATGGCTTGAGGAGGAGGCTTGGTTATGAGGGGCGGGGTTCTATAGTTGTTTGTGTTCCAGCTTCTGCTGGTAACATGAGTGTAAGGTCACATGACCATAGTTTTATGCTAATAGGGTTTTACTTCCTGATCGTATGGTCACATGACTGGGCGTCATGATGTAGATGCCTTGGTTGCTATAGTGACCTATAAGCTTGGGCAGGAAGTAATCCCCTTGACCCCATAGTGGCCGGAGCTGATTGGATGGTGCCCGTGGGAGGTTTTTTATCACATAAGAAACAGTTATTGGGGCTCTATATATATAGATCTGATGTCTTGGACTCCACTACCGCTGATGAAGTCTGGATGTGGACGATACGCGTGCGGGAGTTCCTTGGACATCACTGCAGCCACCATTACTACTTGACATTATCTTTTGATGCCATTTTACATTTATCCCAGCACTAGGGTGTAGTGCTGTGTATGTGAGTACTTGACTTTTAATAAATATGATCTTCTTAGCCACACAGTGTGCACTATGTACTCTTATTTTTATTGCATGTGAACATGATCATCAATTACTGAGTGCTGCCTTTATATCGTGTGACCATCTGCCCATGCAAGTCTCCATCTTTATCCACTGAGAGTGGTAAATACTGTTTTGACCCGTCTGTTAGCTCAGGGATCCATATGCTGAGGTGAGCGGTTTGGCTAGCTGGTGGTGGAATCACGGATATATAGCACTGCATGGACTGTCATGAGCTCTTAGACCACTACAGAGGAGACCTTTTCTCTATCAACTTTTAAATTTAAAGGGACTTTTATTAGTAATATTTGAACTTCTGGGTATAGCGCTGCACTGCTTTATTCATCCTTTACTAGAGTAGGTAGTGCTGTAAGGTAGCTATTAAAAGAGAAGTATAGGTTTTGTTTTTTGTTTTTTGCTTAATATCAATTCTTATGAGCTACTGGTGCCTACAGAGCTTTCCTACACTCTGAGAAGTGCACCCTTTCTGTTACAATAGGGTTACTTACGTGTGGGAGGGGCTACAGACTTTCATGAAGTGTCATACCGACAATGGAAGTCTGGATCCACCCCCCTTCCTTCTCCTCTCTGTGATTGATGTCTGCTGCTCGCAGCATAGCTCATCTTCCTCCTTCCCTTCCCTCCTGACAGATGATTCTGAGCACACAGATATGCCTTCAGTAATAGCAGGAGTGACTATAAAAGAGAGATCACTGAGTGCTCTTTATACATGTTCTACATTCCTGTTAAAAATATCATAAAAAATACAAGACTGGCTGAAGATGGGGACTCCTGTTTCCCTCTCCCCTGCAGCACTGCAATGTATTAAACACATCTCACTGTTTATTCACAAATAGGGATGAGCTTCAAGTTCGAGTCAAACTCATGTTTCACTTTAAGCATTATTAAAATAACTGCTCCTGAAAAAATGGCCGTTTTTAAAATTTTTTTTGCATTGATCCATGTCCTCTGGGGCAGGACCCAGGTCCCCAAACACTTTTTATGACAATAACTTGCATATAAGCCTTTAAAATTAGCACTTTTGATTAATTATGTTCGAGTCCCATAGACTTTAACGGTGTTTGCACGTTGGAACAAATTTTTTCGCCTGTTCTCATGGTCTGGTGCGAACCGAACAGGGGGGGTGTTCGGCTCATCCCTGTTCACAAACAACTAGACATGTACACAAGTGGCTGGTGTCTTCCTGTCTGTATGGGATGTGTAGAGAGCATTCAGGGATCACTGAACATGATAATGTGCTGTTCTTGACCCCCCCTCCTGATAACCTCCTGTGCTCGAAGCTGACACAGGCATGAGTGATAGGCAGGGGAGCGGGAGAGATCTGAGGACACAGAAGGAAAACAAAGCCCAGGAAGTGTCAGAGGAGGTGGTGGAGAGAGGATACGGACTGCTGCTGAACATGCAGCCCAGAAACAGACAGGAGATGAAGACAGTGCACAACTTCTCACATTGCCTCCACTCTCTGGTTTAAGTGTTTTGACAGGTTGCTATAGAAATGGAGACATATGGAAAACGTGCACGTTCTGGCCTGCTGCTAAGGTGTGTGCCCATTTGCCAAGAGCGGCCACATGTCAAAGAGAAGGAGGGACTGAAAGAGTGGGGGGACTGATGGAGTTGTATCCACCCACTCTAAACTTTCAAACAGAAAGAGGACCATTACTGGCCATTTTCCATACTTCACATTTAAGGCATGCTTTCATGGATATGCCACCAATCCCATCCAAATGGGCACTACAGGATAACTCCACCTTTCTCTACATGTTTCATGTTACACCTAGAGATGGGCCAAACACCAGCAGAACTCCCAAACAGGGAAAAAGTTCTGACCCAAATGAGTTGAAGTCTATGAGAGCCGAATAGGAAAAAATGTGGCCATTTTCAAGGCTTATATGCAAGTAATTGGCCATAAAAGGGGTATGGGGGTCCGGGTACTGCTCTAGGGGACATGCATCAATGCAAATTTTTTTTTAAACAATCTTTTTTTCAGGAGCTGTGATTTTATTGATGCTTAAAGTCCAAGAATAAAAAATTCCTATAAATTTAGTGCATGGGAGGTCCCCTTAGTCTGCCCGCAAAGTGGTCAATCTGTAGCATGCTGCAGCAAAAATGAAATTTCTAAAGGAAAAAAAACAAGTAAAATCACATTTAAATTGACTTGCAGTTGCAATTGCTGGCACCCAGCTATTGGAAAAAAAGAAACTAAAAATCCATTTAAAAAATCCATACCAGACCCATATCCGAGCACGCAGCCTGGCAGGTCAAGAATGGGGGGGCGAGCAAACGTCCCCCCTCCTGAATCATACCAGGCCACATGCCCTCAACATGTTGATGGGGACAAGGGTCTCTTCCCCATAACCCTGGGCTGTGGTTGTGGGGGTCTGTGGGCGGGGAGCTTATCGGAATCAGGAAGCACAAGGGGGACCCCACGCCCTTTTTTTTAACTTTTTTTACTGGTAAAAGTTTTTTTTTATTCAGCTGTCAGCAGGGAAGCCCATTGACAGCTGATGACTTATCGGTTGTTAAGGACACTGCGGCTGGTTTCCCAGCCCCCATTCCCTAACAACCAGCTTTTACTGCTTCCTGATTGGGCAAAGCTTTGCCCAATCAGGGCACAGAATGCCCTGATTGGGCACCTTGAACAAGCAAAAAGTTCTAGCGAAAATGCAAACCCTATTAAAGTCTATGGGACATGAACATGAAAAATCAAAAGTCCTTATATGCAAGTTATTGCCATAAAAAGTGTATGGGGACCTGGGTACTGCCCTGGGGGACATGTGTTAATGGAAAAAAAGTTTTTAAAACAATCATTTTTAAAGGAGCAGTGATTTTAACGATGCCTAAAGTGGAACAATAAAAATGAAATATTCCTTTAAATATCGTGCATGGGGCCCCCCTTAGTTTGCCTGTAAATTGGCACATCTTTACAATGTATAGAACATTCCAGAGCAATAACAACATTTCTAAAGGAAAAAATGACATTCAAACTTGCTCGCAGCTGTAATGTATTGCCAGCTCCCAACAATATAGATGAAAAAAACAGCTTGGGGTCCCGCCCCACCCAGTCCATACCAGGCCTTTTGGGTCTGGTATAGATTGTAAGGGGAACTTAAAATCATCAGAAGGGGGCAGGGTCACCCTGTTACATCATCGGATGGTCCCGCCCTTGCCTATATAAGAGCTGTCAAAGGGAAGAGACAGCAGTCGGCAGGAGGCCTCCCATGGAGTTGGAGTGTTTCACATTTTTTGCTATTTTTTGGGTCCATCAGGCATCGTGATTGACGGTGGATTTACATCACAGGACACTTTTTTTTTTTAATAAAGGACTTGTCGAAAACTTTCTCTTGTGGTTTTTACTTCTTAACACTTTTTTTGGCGAATGGGTAGAGGTACAATGTACCCGATACCCATTCACATGGGGGGGCAGGATCTGGGGGCCCCTTTTTTAAAGGGGGCTTTCAGATTCTAATAAGCCCCCACCCACAGACCCCAACAACCACCGGCCAGGGTTGTTGGAATTAGGCCCTTGTCCCCATCAACATGGGGACAAGGTGCTTTGGGGGCAGCCCTAAAGTACCCTCCCCATATTGAGGGCAAGCGGCCTGGTATGGTGCAGGAGGGGGGGAATGCTCGCTCGTCCCCCTTTTCCTGGTCTGTCAGGGTGTATGCTCAGATAAGGGTCTGATATGGATTTTGGGGGGACACCACACCATTTTTTTGTAATTTTGGCGTGGAGTTCTTCTTAAAATCAATGCCAGACCCAAAGGGCCTGGTATGGATTGGGGGGGGACCCCACGCCATTTTTTTCCTTCATTCTGTCATAGGAGTCCCCTTAACCACTTCAACACACTGTATTATATACTCTGCACTATGTTATATACACTACACTGACTGCACTATATACTCTGCACTGTATTATATATACTACACTGACTGCACTGTATACTCTGCACTTTATTATATACACTACACTGACTGCACTATATACTCTGCACTGTATTATATACACTACACTGACTGCACTATATACTCTGCGCTGTATTATATATACTACACTGACTGCACTATATACTCTGCACTGCATACCAGTGAGGTGTATGCTTTGGCCAATCAGCAGCCTTCAATGCACTGCAATCTCATAGTTCCTGTGAGCGCACCATATGTTAATTTGTTCTATGAACAAACTAACAGCTGATGTCCGAGCTGAACTTACGTTTGACTCAAAAATCAAGCCCATCACTACTGTCAATACTGTCAAATTCTTTTTAGATGCACATTTCTGAAGAAAGATTAATTTTGAGATATATCAATTTCTTAGTATTAACGGAAAGATATAGTAATTAATTTTCTCAGACTTTAAAAATTGTTTCAAATGTATTGCCCTGTTCTTGTACTAAATATTATAAATTCATCAAATTAGCAAATAGAATTATTTATATTATCAAACTTCTTTCTAAGACATCATTCAGCACAGGTGCTGATCCATAATTAGTGCTTTTCCATCTACCCCCATCTTAGGAACAAATGTTACACCCACTCAGCTACTTGTAGAGAGAGTGCTGAGATGTACTCTACCTGAAAAAAAGGAGATTTGTTTTACCTAAAATACATTGTTAAAACTACAGGAAAAAAACACAATTACAACCATTGTGCCAAAAAATCTACAGTATATATGTGAAAAATTAAAAGAATAAGAATGCTGTAGTAAATGTATAGCAATCAATTATTGATCAAATCAGTAGTAGTCAAAATCCTAAATCAGAACCATGGCCTTACAATATAGTGCCTGAGGGAAGAGCATGCTTTAGGAAAAATAGATGTAATTTGAGACATGACACAACTAATTCCAACGGTGGCGGCTGGTGTTTTTTTTTGGGGGGGGGGTTGGCAAACAAAGAGGGCAGACATGACAGTTACAATACAGTTCAATACAGAAGGAATCAGAGAGCCCTGCTCGTTAAAGCTTATGTAGCAGGCATGTTGTAATGCAATTTCTCCTTTTGGCCATAAGATGGAGACAGGGAGATGCTTACTTGTCCTTCCAGGAAACTCAGAGACACAGAGCACACTGGGAAAAAGGTGAGTTTCAGGAAGAGCTGGGGAGGCTGAGGAGAGTTGAGAGGGAGAGAGAGAGTCTAGGAGCCCAGCAAAAGAAAAGCCTCTGACATGACAGTGCAGAGAACAACTGTGCCCAAGACTGTCAGCCAGAGAGAGCCTGAGTTGGCAGAAATCCACAGCCATTTGGGGAAACTCCTAAGTCTGCAGCAAGTTATCAGGGCCAGTGTGGAGAGAGTACCATTGGAAGCTACTATAGTGTGGGGAAGCAGTTCTGGTACTGGATCGTGGAGAGACAGAGCTACTCCCAGGATGCTGTCTTTGCCATGCTGCCTGTCAGAGTCACCTTAAGCAACCTAAGCGAGTTGACGCCTGATCAGAGGGGCAACTAAATCATTTTACCGGGACTGGTGAGTGGGCCTTGTGGCCAATACTTGCTACCACTGCTAGGGAATAAAGTCACTAGGAGCTATTT
This sequence comes from Aquarana catesbeiana, assembly GCF_042186555.1. Taxonomy (NCBI): domain Eukaryota; kingdom Metazoa; phylum Chordata; class Amphibia; order Anura; family Ranidae; genus Aquarana; species Aquarana catesbeiana. The sequence goes on along the minus strand of NC_133328.1, from coordinate 446,695,057 downwards.
AACCAGTGACCCCATAGCTCTAATACTGCCTTACTGTTGGCCAAAATGTGCACCAACGAGCTCCAACTAAACTTAGAACTAGGTCCCTAGTTATAACTACCTTAAAGCTCTATCTGCTGGCCAGTTTAAAGTAGTACTATATATATCTGTCTATTTGTTTGAGTGCACTCAAAACCTAGTGTGGATTTATAAGTACCCTTGTTGCATTTACAGTTTATATACATTGTTTATTGCTAACCTGCCTGCTAAGTGTGTTCAATTCCATTTAACTGTTACTTACGCTATAATAGTCAATCAATAGATTAAGCGTATTAATGACTAAACAGGTGTGTGTGTATTTATTACCAAATTTCACAGCCAGGCGAAAGGTATTTCACACTTGTGTTGTAAATTATGCTTGCAGTAATTTTATTCAACCAGGTGCACCAGGGGGGCTGAGGTTGTTCTTGGAATTCCAAAATTTAACTAGCGGCTCCTTCAGGTGTGGCACTAGACGTGGGGACTCATCCGGGATATCCTGTACTGCTAGCAAACCAAGACAACACCTTTGAAAGCATCAAGATGGATCCTGTCGATGTGAGTCCAGAAAGTTCAAGTCAAGCAGCCTCATTGGAAGAAGCTAACTTACTGGTGCCTGTAGCCATGATATGGCCGGAATTCATTGTCGCCTTGGAAGAGTTTGTGGCAAAATGTCAGAAGAGTAGTCCAATAAACACTGGGTCTGAATACGAAAAACTGGGAACCTTTTCTCGAAAACAGCCAGCTCCTGTCAGTGAAGAGAGTTTTGAGGAATGGCTGCAGCAAGCCATGCAAGCCATGCAAGCCTTAGATGAGTGGGACATCCCTGAGGCCCAGAAAAAGCAGAGAATCACAGAGGGGGCCAGCCTCAGAAGCTGTTCACAACCTGAAATTCAGCAAATAGGACTGTACTGCACATGATTACTTAGATATCTTACAAGACGTATGCACATAACAAAAAATATTTAGCCCACAGGACTTAAAGAGTCACACCTCAAACAAAATATATAAAAAATATGAAAACTTTATTCACATATATGTAAAAACCACATACAATATAACAACTTGTAAATGAACATCAATGCATAAATAGTGTATCACATAAGAAAACCTTTTTGATAGGACCTACAAATGCCAAAAAGATATCACCATCAATCTGAACATGTGAACTGATCTCTGGACATTTTTGTCTGTCTCTCCTCCAAGGGTATATGACTTTTTTTTGTTCCCTTGCTGGATCCAACATCAAACCCCAGGGCTCCTGTTTGTGAGCACATCACTTTTTTGTCATCTCCCCGCCACTTCACAGCTCCTGGGGGAAGAATAGTGGACCTCTTGGCAGGCTTTATTGATTTTTCTTTTTCCCTTTTGGGGTACCATATACAGTGGGGACGGAAAGTATTCAGACCCCCTTAAATGTTTCACTCTTTGTTAAATTGCAGCCATTTGCTAAAATCATTTAAGTTAATTTTTTTCCTCATTATTGTACACACAGCACCCCATATTGACAGAAAAACACAGAATTGTTGACATTTTTGTAGATTTATTAAAAAAGAAACACTTAAATATCACATGGTCCTAAGTATTCATACCCTTTGCTCAGTATTTAGTAGAAGCACCCTTTTGATCTAATACAACCATGAGTCTTTTTGGGAAAGATGCAACAAGTTTTTCACACCTGGATTTGGGGATCCTCTGCCATTCCTCCTTGCAGATCCTCTCCAGTTCTGTCAGGTTGGATGGTAAACGTTGGTGGACAGCCATTTTTAGGTCTCTCCAGAGATGCTCAATTGGGTTTAAATCAGGGCTCTGGCTGGGACATTCAAGAACCGTCACGGAGTTGTTGTGAAGCCACTCCTTCGTTTTTTTTTTTTGCTGTGTGCTTAGGGTCATTGTCTTGTTGGAAGGTAAACCTTCGGCCCAGTCTGACGTCCTGAGCACTCTGGAGAAGATTTTCGTCCAGGATATTACTGTATTTGGCCGCATTCATCTTTCCCTCGATTACAACCAGTTGTCCTGTCCTGTGCAGCTGAAAAACACCTCATGAGGCTACCACCACCATGCTTCACTGTTGGGACTGTATTGGACAGGTGATGAGCAGTGCCTGGTTTTCTCCACACATACCACTTAGAATTAAGGCCAAAAAGTTCTATCTTGGTCTCATCAGGACAGAGAATCTTATTTATCACCATCTTGGAGTCCTTCAGGTGTTTTTTTAGCAAACTCCGGAAAGGTATAGATCCCAGGTCAGTTGACAGGGTCCGGGCACAACAGGTTTTAAGGGGGGCTCAGCCCTTAGATCCTATTATGATCCAATTGAAAACTCTAAGAGATGGTGGAATTTTGAAGTACCCTGAATTAATCCAAACTGTGTGAGAAGAAGAAGCTCTGTTGGAGAGTAAAAAAAAGAGAAACCTGAAACTAGAACCTGTCGCTGAGGTCAGATTGATTAATGCAACTAGTGATGATCCAGAGAAAACCCAGGTATCACAAATGATGATGATGATGATGATTCTGCTAGCAGCCAGGATCACCCCTTCAGCTAACGAGAATTTCTCAGAGCCCAAGCAGACTTTGAACGCTACAGTCGTTCCTGCAGAGAAGTCTATGAGTTAAGTGGTCTGTCTTAACTGTGGAGGAGTGGGAAATTACTGGCACAACTGCACAAGTGCTCTAAAGTATGTCAGTCGGTTCCGAGGAGTCGGCAGAAACCTCAGAGGGCCCCAATGAAGGAGCCAACTGAATGCCCACTGACAGCAGTTAACTCAAATGCCAAGGATGCAAGAAAGTCATAACGGAAGCCTAAACTGTTTCAGAGGGCCCTCATGGCTGTTTCAGAGTGACCAGACAATCTGCTCCCATCTACATCAAGTGCCCGGTCATGGAGAGTCGGTGCATACCAGCCCTCTGGAGCTCAACTGAGAGGCAAACAAAACCCAAAGAGCAAAGGGAAAACTGAACAATTCACCCACCAAATAGAATGACTTATGATACTCTAGGCGAAAGTTCTGAGGAAGCTATCTATACCTCTCAAAGAACTCACAACATGCCAACCCTTTCCACTACAAGTTTAGTGGAGGGTGACTCCAACTCCCCCCAACACATCTAGGTGGGCCATCCCAATATTGGTGGCTTGTGGGCAAGACAACCTCACCTCTCTAATCTCCTCAGCCTTGGATGGTTGCAAATCCTTTGCAGTCAATTACAGCCTGAAGTCTGGAATGCATAGACATCACCAGATGCTGGGTTTCATCCCTGGTGATGCTCTGCCAGGCCTCTACTGCAACTGTCTTCAGTTCCTGCTTGTTCTTGTAGCATTTTCCCTTCAGTTTTGTCTTCAGCAATTGAAATGCATGCTCAATCAGATTCAGGTCAGGTGATTGACTTGGCCATTGCATAACATTCCACTTCTTTCCCTTAAAAAACTCTTTGGTTGCTTCCGCAGTATGCTTTGGGTCATTGTCCAACTGCACTGTGAAGCGCCGTTCAATGAGTTCTGAAGCATTTTGCTGAATATGAACAGATAATATTGCCCGAAACACTTCAGAATTCATCCTGCTGCTTTTTATCACATCATCAATAAATACAACAGAACCAGTTCCATTGGCAGCCATACATGCCCATGCCATGACACTACTACCACCATGCTTCACTGATGAGGTGGTATGCTTTGGATCATGAGCATTTCCTTTCCTTCCCCATACTATTCTCTTCCCATCACTCTGATACAAGTGGATCTTGGTCTCATCTGTCCATAGGATGCTGTTCCAGAACTGTGAAGGCTTTTTTAGATGTTGTTTGGCAAACTCTTATCTGACCTTCCTGTTTTTAAAGCTCACCAATGGTTTACATTATGTGGTGAACCCTCTGTATTCACTCTGGTGAAGTCTTCTCTTGATTGTTAACTTTGACACACATACACCTACCTCCTGGAGAGTGTTCTTAATCTGGCCAACTGTTGTGAAGGGTGTTTTCTTCACCAGGGAAAGCATTTTTCGGTCATCCACCACAGTTGTTTTCCGTGGTCTTCCGGGTCTTTTTGTGTTGCTGAGCTCACTGGTTTGTTCTTTCTTTTTGTGTTATTGCTATCTCTCTGATGGGTTTGTTTTGTTTTTTCAGCCTAATGATGGCTTGCTTCACTGATAGTGACAGCTCTTTGGATCTCATATTGAGAATTGACAGCAACATATTCCAAATACAAATAGCACACTTAAAATGAACTCTGGACCTTTTATCTGCTCCTTGTAAATGGGATAATGAGGGAATAACACACACCTGGCCATGGAACAGCTGAGCAGCCAATTGTCCCATTACTTTTGGCCCCTTAAAAAGTGGGAGGCACATATATAAACTGTTGTAATTCCTACACCGTTCACCTGAATTGGATGTAAATACCCTCAAATTAAAGCTGAAAGTCTGCAGTTAAAGCACATCTTGTTCGTTTAATTTCAAATCCATTATGGTGGTGTATAGAGCCAAAAAGATTAGAATTGTGTTGATGTCCCAATATTTATGGACCTGACTGTATATAGACACTGCATACAGTTTAGCTATATCTCAATGCAAGCCGTTCCTGGTGTACTCTTTCTAATATACTTCTGGCAGGCAGGTGATTCAGTTAGCTGCAGTGTATTTAATATACATATATACAAATAGTCTCGTATATATATTTCCTGGACCTCCCCATGTCAGCCTACTATGGGTCAGCTCTGCCCCCTCTGACCCCTCCAGGACCACCTCTTTCTTAGCCCATAAAGGGCGGCTGTCTGCCCACACCAGTGTTCTTTTTTCGTCCTCGCTCTGGACGCCTTTTAAAGTTTATTTTTATTATTTTTTCTTTCTTTTTTTTTTTTCTTTCTTCATCCACCATCCATCCTGTTTGGGTTCAGCCTCTCCCGGTTCAGAAGACCCCCATATAGGCTGTAAATCTCCTGAGGAGGTGGGTTCCCGTGGTGCTGGTATTGTATGGTACAGTATAAATGACTGTGTATTACTGGCAAAGGTCACTGGCAGTATAAATGACTGTATATACCTTCGTTAAGCAGGTGCTGGCACACTCTGCTTCCATGTTTTTGTGTGTTCAGGCAATTGTTTGGCTCGCTGGGACTCGTAGTTCACTGCCTCCACATGTATTCCTTTCAGGAAGCTCAGAGTTGAGCAGGTGAGGTCAAAGGCAGCTTCCTCTTTGGGTTGCCTAGCAAACAGAATGCTCACTGCTGATTTGCAGTAGGCTCTGTCCTCTAGGCTAATCTCAGCCTCCAGCTGATCAATCTGCTACTCTGCTCTGGTAAGCCTCCTTCCAGGACTCTCATTACTTACTGCTATGTTACTTGTCTGTCAGAGTGTTTTATTATCCTGTGTAGGGATGAGCCGAACACCCCCCTGTTCGGTTCGCACCAGAACATGCGAACAGGAAAAAAGTTTGTTCGAACATGCGAACACCATTAAAGTCTATGGGACACGAACATGAATAATCAAAAGTGCTAATTTTAAAGGCTTATATGCAAATTATTGTCATAAAAAGTGTTTGGGGACCTGGGTCCTGCCCCAGGGGACATGGATCAATGCAAAAAAAAGTTTTAAAAACGTCCGTTTTTTCAGGAGCAGTGATTTTAATAATGCTTAAAGTCAAACAATAAAATTGTAATATCCCTTTAAATCTCGTACCTGGGGGGTGTCTATATATTCCTGTAAAGGGGCGCATGTTTCCTGTGTTTAGAACAGTCTGACAGCAAAATGACATTTCGAAGGAAAAAACCCATTTAAAACTACTTGCGGTTATTGCATTGCCGGTGTCTTGCCGAGAATGTTCCCTCGGCGGATAAGTTCCCCCCCTGTACTGCGCAGGCGCAGCGCCTGCGCAGTACATACTACTGTCAGCCGCCGGAGATAGCCGAAGCTCAAATGCTTCAATCAGCTGTACACGGCGCCTGCGCTCTGGGTCCAGATTCCTTCCCCACCATCCAAGTGGACCTAGAGGGGGAATCTAAAAGTGCCGAGCGCAGCGAGGCCGTGCCCGAAGCACGGCGAGCGAAGCGAGCCCGCGAGGGGCCCTCTTAAAGGCGCCGTGTACAGCTGATTTTCAGCTGTTCTGCTTCGGTTATTTCCGCCGATACCTACTGCGCAGGCGCAGTAGAGGGGGGAACTTATACGCCGAGCGGAACTTTCTCGGCAGAACACCGGTCCGACAATACACATAGAAGTTCATTGACAAAAATGGCATGGGAATTCCCCACAGGGGAACCCCGAACCAAAATTAAAAAAAAAAAATGGGGTCCCCCTAAATTCCATACCAGACCCTTCAGGTCTGGTACGGATTTTAAGGGGAACCCCGCGCCAAAAAAAAAACTAAAATGCGTGGGGTCCCCCCAAAAATCCATACCAGACCCTTATCCGAGCACGCGACCTGGCAGGCCGCAGGAAAAGAGGGGGGGACGAGAGAGCGCCCCCCCTGAACCGTACCAGGCCACATGCCCTCAACATTGGGAGGGTGCTTTGGGGTAGCCCCCCAAAACACCTTGTCCCCATGTTGATGAGGACAAGGGCCTCATCCCCACAACCCTGGCCGATGGTTGTGGGGGTCTGCGGGCGGGGGGCTTATCGGAATCTGGAAGCCCCCTTTAACAAGGGAACCCCCAGATCCCGGCCCTCCCCCCTGTGTGAAATGGTAAGGGGGTACTTACCCCTATCATTTCACTAAAAAACTGTCAAAAATGTTAAAAATGACAAGAGACAGTTTTTGACAATTCCTTTATTTAAATGCTTATTCTTTCTTCTATCTTCCTTCATCTTCTTCTTCTGGTTCTTCTGGTTCTTCTGGTTCTTCCTCCGGCGTTCTCGTCCAGCATCTCCTCCACGGCGTCTTCTATCTTTTTCTCCTCGGGCCGCTCCACACCCATGGCATGGGGGGAGGCTCCCGCTCTTCTCTTCATCTTCTTCTTCATCTTCTTCTCTTCTTCTTTTCTTCTCTTCTTCTTTTCTTCTCTTCTTCATTTTCTTCTCCGGGCCGCTCCGCATCCATGCTGGCATGGAGGAAGGCTCCCGCTGTGTGACGGCGTCTCCTCATCTGACGGTTCTTAAATAACGGGGGCGGGGCCACCCGGTGACCCCGTCCCCCTCTGACGCACGGTGACTTGACGGGACTTCCCTGTGACGTCACGGGGAATGCCACAGGGAAGTCCGGTCATGTCCTGTGCGTCAGAGGGGGGCGGGGTCACCGGGTGGCCCCGCCCCTTGTTATTTAAGAACCGTCAGACGAGGAGACACCCTCACACAGCGGGAGCCTCCCTCCATGCCAGCATGGATGCGGAGCGGCCCGGAGAAGAAAATGAAGAAAAGAAGAAGAGAAGATGAAGGAAGATAGAAGAAAGAAGAAAGAAGAAGCATTTAAATAAAGGAATTGTCAAAAACGGTCTGTGTGTGTTTCACACAGGGGGGGCTGGGATCTGGGGGTCCCCTTGTTAAAGGGGGCTTCCAGATTCCGATAAGCCCCCGCCCGCAGACCCCCACAACCACTGGCCAGGGTTGTGGGAATGAGGCCCTTGTCCTCATCAACATGGGGACAAGGTGTTTTGGGGGGCTATCCCAAAGCACCCTCCCAATGTTGAGGGCATGTGGCCTGGTACGGTTCAGGAGGGGGGGCGCTCTCTGGTCCCCCCCTCTTTTCCTGCGGCCTGCCAGGTTAAGGGTCTGGTATGGATGTTTGGGGGGACCCCATGCCGTTTTTTTTTTGTTTTTTTGGCGCGGGGTTCCCTTAAAAATCCATACCAGACCTGAAGGGCCTGGTATGGAATTTAGGGGGACCCCCACGTCATTTTTTTTTTCAAATTTTGGTGTGGGGTTCCCCTGTGGGGAATTCCCATGCCGTTTTTATCAATGAACTTCTATGTGTATTGTCGGACCGGCAATGCAATAACCGCGAGTAGTTTTAAATGGGTTTTTTCCTTCGAAATGTCATTTTGCTGTCAGAATGTTCTAAACACAGGAAACATGTGCCCTTTTGCAGGCATACTATAGACACCCCCAGGTACGAAATTTAAAGGGATATTACACTTTTATTGTTTGACTTTAAGCATTATTAAAATCACTGCTCCTGAAAAAAAGGCAGTTTTTAAAACTTTTTTTGCATTGATACATGTCCCCTGGGGCAGGACCCATGTCCCCAAACACTTTTTATGACAATAACTTGCATATAAGCCTTTAAAATTAGCACTTTTGATTTCTCCCATAGACTTTTAAAGGGTGTTCCGCGGCATTCGAATTTGCCGCGAACACCCCAAATTGTTCACTGTTCGGCGAACTTACGAACAGCCAATGTTCGAGTCGAACATGAGTTTGACTCAAAGTCGAAGCTCATCCCTAATCCTGTGCCTTATAGGTCTGGGGAATTTTGCCTGCCTGCCTAGCTGCCTGAGCATTGAAGATTCGGATGGAGAAGATTATTAGTATTTATTTATTTTATTTATTTTTTGTTTTAAAACAAAAAAAAGTTTTTATTTATTTATTTATTTTAAAAAAGAGAGCACATCCTCTTTGTTTTACAGAGAGAAGGGCCCAGTGAGGGATAAACGCCCGCAAAGAGGTTCCAAATCAGTATTCCAGCCTCAAAGGAGTAAAAAAGGGACTAGACATGACAAATCGCAGAGTCACATGCAGTTGGATAGATGCCCGTTGTCACAGCATTCCAGATCTCCCTCGCCCTTACCTCACTTTAGTCGCTCGGACCCGAATCAAGACATCAGAAAGCCTCTAGAAAGAGCAAATCCGGGCGCAGACACATTAGAAGATCCTCTTCTTCGGATAGATCTTCATTGCCAGTCCAGGCAGAAGAAAAATCCTGTTGGGCCTGCTCAACTGGCTCAACTGAGGTCCTCAGAGGAAAGCGGGTATATGCATCTTGCCTCAAGGAGGCGGCTCAGGACAATGCTGCAAAACCATGCCAGGTTAAATCCTACATTAAGCACGCAGTCAAGGAAGGGTTAAAGAGTGTTTCAAGGAATCCTGCTCATCCTGCTGTATCTTCTGCATCTGCAGATTCAGATCATGTGTTTTCAGTGCATTTTAACTCTAAAGTCGATAGCGATTCGGATCCTTCTGAGGCTGAGATGGTCTCGGAATCGCATACGTTTGATTTCAGCACTGGTCCCCCCCCTGGTGGAGGCTGTTAAGGATGCAATGAAGTTGGAGGAAGAGTCGTCATCTCCAAAGAAACAGCAAAGATACTACCCGTATTTAAAGAAATCGTTACCTTCCTTCCCATTAATTTCTGAAATGAAAGAACTAATTTACGATGAGTGGGTGGGGCCTGAGAAGAAGCTCAATGTGCATAATAGAGTATCGAAGCTGTACCCCTTGGAACACTACGCCTAAGGTGGATGCTTCATTATGTAGATTTGCCCGCCAAATTACGCTTCCACTGGAGGATTCGGTCTCTTTTAGGGATCCTATGGATCGCAGAATAAATGCACACCTAAAAGGTTGTATAGTTTGGCCAGAGCAGCCTGCAGACCGGCGGTAGCACTCACTTCTGTGGCAGAAGCACTTGGGCTGGATTCGCACCTGTGCATTTTTGGTGCGTTTTGCGGATTTGCACTACCGTCCATTTACCGTGGTCTCCTATGGAGCACGTTCTGTGATGCAGGTCTGCAGAATGCGGGGAGCGCTGGGAGTTACATGGGTGTGAATCCAGCCTTAGAGTGTGGGTAGCGGAGCTGGTGGATGGATGCTTGGATGAAAGTCTGGGAAGTGGCAGTTCTTCTCCTTTGCAGTTTTCAAGACTGCTGTAGAGTTTGTGGCTGAAGTGGCTGTCGACCAGATCAAGATGACAGCAAAAATAATGGCTCATTCCATGACAGCCCACAGAGCCTTATGGTTGAAGCATTGGTCGGTCGATAGAGCTTCTAACAGTCTGTGTTCGGGTCCATTCGACGGGAAGCTACTCTTCATGAAGACTTAGAATCAGCAATTTGGAAAGGGGGCAATGTTTGCAGGGATATATAGGGGAGCTGTAGGCAGCAAGGGCCATCCTTCCGGTTCCAAGGCACGAATTGGGTCAAAGAGTATGTTCCCCTCTGTTTTTGGTCCCCGAGGCTTCAGGGGGTTTCAGACCAGTTTGACCTCAAAGCCCTGAATTTTTACATGAAGGTTCCACCATTCAAAATGGAGTAATTGGAAACAATCATTATGGTTGTGGACTCAGTAGACTGGATGGTTTCCATCGATCTGGCAGATGCGTATCTTCATGTTTCCATAGACGCATCTTACCATTGCTTTCTCAGGTTTTCCGTAGAAAACTCTCATTTTCTGTATGACTCCAATGCCGCGTACACATGATTGGACTTTCTGGCATACTTGGTCCGGCACACTTTCTGACGGACTTTGTCCGCCAGGTGCGCCGGACTTTAAAACGGACGGACTTGCCCACACAAGACCGGACTTTCCGGCGGGCTAAGTCCGCCCGTCTTTCTGACGGACTTTCGGCGTTACGGAGTTACGGCGGACTTTCAGAATGAATGGACTTGCCCACACATGGACAAGTCCGTTCATTTTGAACGTGACTCACGTATGATGGGACTAGAAAAGGAAGTCAATCTTGCCGCTTTTATCGGCGAGATTGACACCTTGCGAGCCCCGTTGCGGGTCATACCAGGCCCTTAGGTCTAGTATGGATTATAAAGGGAAGCCCCTACATCGAAAAAACGGCATGGGGCCCCCCCAAAATCCATACCAGACCTCGATCTGTTTAATAAATTATTTTAAAAACCTGTGTAGTGTGTTTATTATTGACACTTTTTCCCTAGGTGAATGGGTAGGGGTACCATGTACCCCATACTCATTCACATAGGGTGGGGGCCGGGATCTGGGGGCCCTCTTATTATAGGGGGCTCCCGGATTCCGATAAGCCCCCTGCCTGAAGACCCCGACAACCAACGGCCAGGGTTGTCGGGAAGAGGCCCTTGTCCTCATCAACATGGGGACAAGGTGCTTTGGGGTGGGGGGGCCCCCCGCACGGTGCCCCCTCCCCCAAAGCACCCACACCTCCCATGTTGAGGGCATGCGACCTGGTACAGTTCAGGAGGGGGGGCGCTCGCTCGTCCCCACCCCCTTTCCTGACCGGCCGGGCTGCATGCTCGGATCGGGGTCTGGTATGGATTTTAGGAGGGGGCCCACGCCGTTTTTCGGCGTAGGGGCTTCCCTTTAAAATCCATACCAGACCTAAGGGCCTGGTATGCCCCGCGCTCACCACAATAGGAAAATTTGTTTTTCCTATTGCAGCGAGCGCGAAATGCAATACCCTGCCCTTGCGTCGTATCTGCTGGACCAGCATACAGATGAGTGGGCTTTCCGTCGGACCAGCACACAGACGAGCGGACTTTCCGCCAAAAACAGAGTCCAACGGAAAGATTTAAAACATGTTTCAAATCTAGGTCCGGCGGGCTTTTGGGAAAAAGTCCACCGGAAAAGTCCACCGGAGCCTACACACGGTCGGATTGTCCGGCAGACTCTGGTCCGCCAGACCAAGTATGCCAGAAAGTCCGCTCGTGTGTACGCGGCACAAGAATGTTTTCGAAGCTACTGTCTGCTGTCGTCATGACTCTTGTGTACAAGGGAGTGCCAACATTCCATTATCTAGACAACAGGCTACTTCTGGGTCTGTCAAATGAGCCCCTTCTAGTTCATGTGAATTTCACCTGCAAAACACTAGCTCATTGCGGTTGGTTAATCAACTTTTGGAAGAGCCAGATGTATTCGACCCAAATGTTGGAGTATTTAGGAGTACAATTCGACACAGATCGGGGTCGTGTTTCTCTTACTCGGAGGAAGGTCCAGGAGATCCAGTCTCAGACAAAAGCAGTGATGGCCAGGCCTTCTATGATGGTGAAGGAATGCATGCATTATCTGGGGGTTCTATCAACCACTGTCATGAAAAGGATCACCCGTTGGTGGTGCTATCGGTCTCCTGGATCGCAGTACCAGTGTCCACCAGTGGGTGTCTTCCAACACCTAAGACCTGTAATAAGAGGACTCACCTGTTGGTGGCACTGTTGCATCCTTGGGCCGTAGTACCGGTATCCACCAGCGGGTGTATTCCGGCAGTGTGGAGCAGAGAGCACCCTCTGCGCTCAGGTGTAACATGAGGTCAAATCACTGCAGTCTGATAAATACCCGGCAAGCCCTCACATACTTGCCTTGGTGTCTCTCTTCCTGTGCCCTGATCTTGCTGCCTGTTATCTTGACCTTGAGCCCGCATCTGTCCTGACCTGATCCGATCCCTATCCTGAGCCCATCCTGGACCTGTCTTTCCAGTTTCCTGATTTCCCTGATCCCTGCCCTGCAGCCTATCCATCCATCCTCTCCCTGTCCTGTTGGTTCGCCGTCCTTTCCCATCTGACTGACCTACTTGTGTATGACCTCGGCCTGGCTTTTGTTACGATTACGGTATTTCCCATCCATTTGTATATATCATTTGTTTGTGGGTCTATGGTTGTTTTCCACTGTTATATTTTGCTTATTTGTCACCCATTTAATAAACCCCATTATTTTTCACTTACCTGTGTTTCTGGTTCCTTCTGTGCAGTCCACACAGTCTGGTCTACTAAATTCCCATGACAGTACACCAAGGCTATCCCTGACCAGATGTGGCTGCATTGAGGAACCATCCGGGTTGTTAGTTCTGCCAATATGGATTTCAATGAAATCAGTTATTATTCCCTGCTGGCAGAAGATGATGGTGAATACTGTCGCCAGATTTTGAATGGGTGGACTAGTGACCAGCTGATGGAAACTATCCGATCAGCTCATCCCCTAGTGAATCAGGGGTATATGTCAATTGAAGATGTTCAGCCCCTGATCCAGTTATGTGCAAAACCAGCCCTGTCATGCATTCCCGAAGGGTGCGATGATTTTTCTCCCCCCTTCAACTATGGCCAAGTGGAATCCCTGGTATGGTTATTAGAAGATGATCCAGCCTTTTTTATGGAACATTACTCCGCTTGTTCACAGCAGGTGTTGCATCCATTCAGTGCAATCCCTGGTTAGTCAGGCCGGGTGTGAATCAGCATTTGTTCAACCTGTGCTACGGACATGGTCAGATCTCCTGCACTTAGCTAAGCCTCAACATTCCAGCCCTGCCATCAAACACCTGCCTTCCCAAAAATCTATCTCCCCATCACCTATGGCAACCTCAGCTACAGCCCAGTTTACTTAGCCCCCTACCAAATACTACTACCCAGTCTCCAAGTGCTGCACCTATCCTGCCTTTAATCCACCTGTCTCTTCTCCTCCACTTATAACAACCCCACAGAACCCTCCTCCAGCCACTGTTCCTTGGTCTTCCTTTTGCCCAGCTACATAATTTTCTTACGACCCTGCACCTACGTACAAAGCTGCAGTGGCTAAACCAAAAAAGAAACAAAAGTTCTTCTTGACCCACACCATCTTGCCAGTAACCCAACCTGCCTCCACACCAACCAACCTGTTCCAGCCTGCGTTCATGCCAGTTGAACTTGATGACCCACTTAAACCTGCCAACCCTGTGCCTGTTATCCAGCCTGATGTGCCTGCCTTCCAGCCTGATGTACCTACCTTCCAGTCTGATGTGCCCGCTTCCCAATCTGATGTCTTAATGCCTGCCTTCCAGCCCAAAGTCTCAGTGCCTGCCTTCCAGCCTGATGTGCCCACTTTTCAGCCTGATGTGCCTGCCTTCCAGTCTGATGTGCCTACCTTCCAGTCTGATGTGTCTGCTTTTCAGTCTGATGTGCCCGCTTCCCAATCTGATGTCTTGATGTCTGCCTTCCAGCCCAAAGTCTTGGTGCCTGCCTTCCAGCCTGATGTGCCCACTTTTCAGCCTGATGTGCCTGCCTTCCAGTCTGATGTACCTGCCTTCCAGTCTGATGCGTCCGCTTCCCAGTCTGATGAGCCAGCTTCCCAGTCTGGTGTCTTGATGCCTGCCTTCCAGCCCAAAGTCTCGGTGCCTGCCTTCCAGCCTGATGTGCCTGCCTTCCAGCCTGATGTGCCTGCCTTCCAGCCTGATGTGCCTACCTTCCAGTCCGATGCGTCCGCTTCCCAGTCTGATGAGCCAGCTTCCCAGTCTGATGTCTTGATGCCTGCCTTCCAGCCCAAAGTCTCGGTGCCTGCCTTCCAGTCTGATGTGCCCACCTTCCAGCCTGATGTCTCGATGCCTGCCTTCCAGTCTGATGTGCCCGCTTTCCAGTCTGTGCCCGATTTCCAGTCTGATGTCTCAATGCTTTCCTTCCAGCCTGATGTCTCGTGCCTGCCTTCCAGCAAGATATCTTAGTGCCCGCTTCCCAGTCTGATGTGCCCGCTTCCCAGTCTGATGTGCCCGCCTTCCAGTCTGATGTGCCCGCTTTCCAGCCTGATGTCTCGGTGCCTGCCTTCCAGCTTGATGTCTCCACTTCCCCGTCTGATGTGCCCGCTGCTCAGTCTGATGTCTTGGTACCTGCCTTCCAGCCTGGTGTCTCATTGCCTGCCTTCCAGCCTGATGTCTCTGTGCCTGCCTTCCAGCCGGATATCTCGGTGCCCGCTTCCCAGTCTGATGTGCCCGCCTTCCAGTCTGATGTGCCCGCTTTCCAGTCTGATGTGCCCACCTTCCAGCCTGATGTCTCGGTGCCTGCCTTCCAGCTTGATGTCTCCATTTCCCCATCTGATGTTCCCGCTTCTCAGTCTGCTGTCTTGGTACCTGCCTTCCAGCCTGGTGTCTCGTTGCCTGCCTTCCAGTCTGATGTCTTGATGCTTGCCTTCCAGCCTGATGTCTCGGTGCCTGCCTTCCAGCTTGATGTCTCCACTTTCCAGTCTGATGTGCCCGCTTCCCAGTCTGTGCCTGCTTTCCAGTCTGATGTGCCTACCTTCCAGCCTGATGTCTCGATGCCTGCCTTCCAGTCTGATGTGCCCGCTTTCCAGTCTGTGCCCGCTTTCCAGTCTGATGTGCCCGCCTTCCAGCCTGATGTCTCGATGCTTGCCTTCCAGCCTGATGTCTCGTGCCTGCCTTCCAGCCGGATGTCTTGATATTGGTGTGTCAGCCTGAAGTTTTGGTGCCCGTGTGTCAGCCTGGAGTTTTGGTGCCCGTGTGTCAGCCTGGAGTTTTGGTGCCCGTGTGTCAGCCTGGAGTTTTGGTGCCCATGTGTCAGCCTGGAGTTTTGGTGCCCGTGTGTCAGCCTGGAGTTTAGGTGCCCGTGTGTCAGCCTGGAGTTTCGGTTCCAGTTACCCAGTCTGCTGAACCGGTGCCCGTTACCCAGTATGCTGAACCGGAGTCCGTTAAGCCAGTGCCAGTTATTCGGCTTGCCGGACCAGTGCCCGGTGTCCAGCTCGCTGAACCGGGGCCCGTTACCCAGCCTACTGGGCCGGGGCCCGTTACCCAGTTTGTTGAGCCGGTGCCTGTGATCCAGGTGCTCGGTGTTTGGCCCGATGACCCGGAGTTTGCTGCCCAGCTCGACGACCCGGAGCCCGCTGTCTGCTCGGATGTGCCCGCTGTCTGCTCGGATGTGCCCACTGTCTGCTCGGATGTGCCCGCTGTCTGCTCGGATGTGCCCGCTGTCTGCTCGGATGTGCCCGCTGTCTGCTCGGATGTGCCCGCTGTCCGGTTTGATGTATCCTCTGCCCAGTCTAAGGTGCCTGATGCCCAGCCTGAAATACCCGATGCCCAGCCTGACGTGCCCTCATCTGTTGTTCGGTTTGAGGCCATGAACTTTGGACAATTTCATCTAGTTGGAGTGTCCAGAGGCCGCTCCTTTGAGGGGGGTACTGTCATGAAAAGGTTCACTCCATTGGTGGCGCTATCGGTCTCCTGGATCGCAGTACCATTGTCCACCAGCGGGTGTCTTCCAACACCTAAGACCTGTAATAAGAGGACTTACCTGTTGGTGGCACTGTTGCATCCTTGGGCCGTAGTACCGGTATCCACCAGCGGGTGTATTCCGGCAGTGTGGAGCAGACAGCACCCTCTGCGCAAGGTGTAATGTGAGGCCAAATCACTGCAGTCTGATAAATACCCTCACATCCTTGCCTTGGTGTCTCTCTTCCTGTGCCCTGATCTTGCTGCCTGTTATCTTGACCTTGAGCCTGCATCTGTCCTGCCCTGATCCGATCCCTATCCTGAGCCCATCCTTGACCTGTCCCTCCGGTTTCCTGATTTCCCTGATCCCTGCCCTGCAGCCTATCCATCCATCCTCTCCCTGTCCTGTTGGTTCCCCGTCCTTTCCCATCTGACTGACCTCCTTGTGTATGACCTCGGCCTGGCTTTTGTTACGATTACGGTATTTCCCATCCATTTGTATATATCATTTGTTTGTGGGTCTATGGTTGTTTTCCACTGTTATATTTCGCTTATTTGTCACCCATTTAATAAACCCCATTATTTTTCACTTACCTGTGTTTCTGGTTCCTTCTGTGCAATCCACACAGTCTGGTCTACTAAATTCCTGCGACAACCACATTTCCAATAGCCCCGTGGATCAGGTGGCACAGGAGGTTTCAATGCAACTTTCTTCTTCAGTGGGATCGTCACTCCAGAAAATCTATCTGCCAATTCCAATAATCTGGTCCCTGGTTTGGTGGTCAGTAGCTCGCAATCTTTCCCGTGGAGTTCCGTTGATGGCCTCAGAACCAATAGTAGTGACGACCAATGCCAGTCTGGTAGGCTGCGGGGCACACTGCCTGGGACAGCAGGTTCAAGACCAATGGAACCTTTGTGGGGCGAAGAGTTCAAATTTCCTGGGATTGGATGCTGTCAGACGCACTCTCTTAGCATTCCAACCTATGTTGCGAGGTCGAGCTGTCAAGATCCTTTTGGACAACAAAACTACGGTGGCTTATGTCAAGGGGGCACAAGAAGTCGCCTTCTCCTTCAGGTGGCATGTCAATCTTCCTATGGGCAGAGAAGAATCTCGGCTCTCTTACACCATCTTATCTCCCAGGACCTGGGAATGTTTTAGCAGATCGCTTGAGTCGAGGCTTTGGGCATCACAACGAATGGGGCCTCAACCCCAAGTACCTACGCAAGATCTTCAGGGTCTGGGGGATGCCTTCTATAGATCTTATGACATTAGAGAATTGTCAACTGCCTTGCTTCTTCTCCCAGACTTTGCATCCGCAGGCGTTGGGTCAGGGTGCTCTGTCCAGTTCTAGGAACTTCCCCTTGGTGTATGTGTTCCCACCGCTTCCATTGGCTCTCAAAATCCTGCTGAAGATTCAGCGAGAAAGGGTCACAGCAATAGTAGTTCTACCTTACTGGCTCAGGGAGCCGTGGTTCCCTCTGGCTTGGAGGATAAAGTTGGGCTCACCAATCCCACTGCCTCCTTGTCAAAATCTTCTTCTGCAGAGTGGGTCCTGACACCCGAACCACAGGAGGATGAAGTTAATGACTTGGAAGTGAGAGGGGGGCTTTAACTGGCTTGGATCTCTCGGGCTGTGTAGTGGAGACATTATTACAGGCTCGTAAGAGGTCCACGAATGCAACCTATCACCGGATCTGGAATACTACAGAAAGGGGTTGGGACCTTGGATCTCCTTCAGTATCTAGCATTTTGGAGTTTCTGCAGAGTGGTCTCTAAGGGTTAGCTTATAATTACCTGAAGGGTCAAATCCCAGCCTTGTCGGCTATGTTGTGTACAAGATATGCTCTACATCCATTGGTGATCTGATTTTTAGGGGCGGCCATAGAAATTAGACCTCCATTGAAATCGTTTTTTCCAAAAGAGGACTTAACACTAGTCTTGGGAACATTGCTGTTTCCTCCGTTTGATCTTGTTCATTATTTCTTTTAACAGTTTTTTGTCTTTTACTAGCCATTGCCTCGGCCAGAGGAGTCTTCGAGTTGAGCGCCTTCTCATCTAAAGAACCATATTGTTTGGGGCTCCCAGACAAGATAGTCCTTAGGCCGATACCAAGCTTTCTACCTAAGGTGCCCACATAATTTTGTATGAACTGGGAGGTCATTCTCCCAGCCTATCCGGCGGTTACAGCTGATGATGAGTGGAATAGGTTAGACCTGGTCTCTGCGGTATCAACCTACCTGAAATGGACTAAAAGCTTTTGAAAACAAGATCAGCTGTAGGTTTTCCCAATGGGGCCTAAAAAGGGTATGCCAGCAACATCAAGAGTTGTGTCTTCCTGGTTTGTCAAGACCATATATATTGCATACAAAACGCTGGGCCCTCCTCCTCCTTCAGAGATCAAAGCACATTCAACGAGGGGTATGGCATCATCCTGGGCAGCATACGCGAAGGTCACCCCTGAGGTAGTTTGCAGAGCAGCAAGCTGGAGCACACCCAACACCTTTTATTAGGCATTACATGCTTAATATGGCTTGTCCGCCTGAGGAAACATTTGGCTCTATGGTTATTATGGTGGCTGTTGCCCATTAAAAATTTGAGTAGCATTGCAGTGAGGGTTTGGCTTATTTTTTATTTTATGTCTTCCCTCCCTTCTTAATATTGCTTGGTACATCCCATAGTAGGCTGACATGGGTAGGTCCAGGAATAAGGAAAATTGTTATTCATACTTACCGTAATTTTCCTTTCCTGGATCCTCCCCATGTCAGCCAGGGATTCCCACCCAGTTTATCTGTCGTGAGGTGGGTTTTTTTTAACAATGGTGTGGGCAGACAGCCACCCTTTATGGGATAAGAAAGACATGGTCCTGGAGGGGTCATAGGGGGTGGAGCTGACCCTTAGTAGGCTGACATGCGGAGGATCCAGGAAAGGAAAATTACGGTAAGTATGGATAACAATTTCCTTAATATCCACTGCATACAGTTTAGCTATATCTCACTGCAGGCCATTCCTGGTTTACTGTTTCTAATATACTTCAGGCGGTGTACACAGTACCGTGCACTCCTAGTGCAGTTGCTACAACTTTTCTGGTGGTGTACACAGTACACAATACATACAGTGCACCCATAGTTGCTATTAGACTTCTGGTGGTGTACACAGTACACAATACAGTATAGTGTGGTGTTGCAAAACAAAATCCCCATCATGTCTGGAAGGCCACCAAGGAGAGGCAGATGCTCACAGGCCACTAAAAGAGGTCAAGAAGGCTCTGTGTCTACAGTCCACTGTGCTGGTCATGGACATGGTTCATCTTCTGCAAGTGGCCATGGGGCACGCTTATGTTTTTTTTCTGCTGCTGGAACAGGGTCAAAAAAATTGGGCCTTTGATGGTGGTGGTGCCAAAACACTGTAACCCCTCAAAGATACTCTTGTTGGGCGCAGGAACAGGCCCTGCTGTGAAATATAAGATCAGAAATTGTAATTACATGCCCCTGTTAAACGGGGACAGAAAAATTGGGCCTTAGGCAGTGGTGGTGGTGCGCTAAACCAAAAATATTGTTGGAAGCTAGCATCATCAAGATTGAGGAGGAATAGGATAGTCACTCAGCATAGGCAGTCTTCAAGGGATCCCACATCCATAAAAAAATCAATCAGTTACATCAGCATCAGATGCTTGATAGCTGCTGCTGATCCAAGACTGATTCATTTTTATAAATGTGAGCCTATCAAGGGAGTCTGTGGACAGGCGCCCTCTATGATCCATTACAAACCCTCCAGCAGCACTGAATGTGCGTTCAGAAAGAACGCTGGATGCAGGACAGGCCAGTAGATCAATTGCATATTGAACAAGTTCTGGCCAGTGGTCCATCCTCAAGACCCAGTAACACAGTGGATGCTCTGTTGGAAAGGTCTCCAAGTCTGCTCTTGCCCCTAGATATTCCTGCACCATGTAATGCAGACGCTGGTGATAGTTGCTTGAACCGATCAGACCTTGGCACTGAGGACTAAAAAATTGTCTAAAGGCATCGGCCAGCCGGCCACCTTTTCCACTGCTCTTCCTCTGACTGAACGAAGCTGTCATGGTTATGCAGTAATCTCTGTCTGTCAACTTACCTCTCCTCCATGTGTTCACCTTTAGAGGACAACCACTCTCACCTGGCTACTTAAATAATATCGCCTCAAAGCATGGCTCCACCCCAGCCCCTATCAGGGAACGGTGTCTGATTCCAGTTACCGATCTTGGCTTGTTCTCGACTATCCCTGCCTGCTCGTGACCCTGACCTTTGGTGTGTTCTATTTTTATCCTTGTCTGCTAGTCGCCCCATCCTTTGGCTTATTCCCTTACTATCTCTGTCCTCCTGTAGCCTACTGTGGGCATGAGCTGGGAGACCCTGGGGGTCATGTCCTGGAGCCAGTTGCAGCCCAGTCCATCCTCACCACTAGAGGCTCTGGTGAACATCTGCTGACTCTTAGACTCCGCACCCTGGGGAATCTTACACTCTAGCCACTGTGGGATCCGTGTTGGTGTTCCAGCAGACCTGCCTTTCTTTTGTTTTCAAAAAGCTTTTATTAAGCAATAAGAGAATTTAGTAAACATAGGTAAATGACATCAATCAAATCAATAGGAGTAACAATATACAGACAATAAGCTGTATTTATGAACATCAAGCATAAAAACCCAATAGGCTGGGATATACCTAAAACCGTCAAATCAAATACTCATATTGACGTTATAGGAGAGACTTGAAAGGTTTTCCATTTACCAAAATAATACAGTAAAAAAAAAATTAACATATATCAACTTGAATAAAATTGGTCAGTCTTGAAGTCTAAACAAGAACCAAGGGTTCCACTTAGCATCAAATAAGGGGAACGAATCATGTAGGGTATGATAAATTTTGTCTGCTAACATCATGTGGTCTATTCTTGCAACAACCTGTGTAAATGGAACAGAAGGTGTCTTCTAATATAGCGCAGTGGCCCAGTGCATAGCAATACAGATTGAATGGAACAATTTCACAAATGATTGGGAAGAATCAGGTGGGGTTTGAAATAAAAGACAGTGTTGGTAAGTCAGATTTATAGTTCTACCTGCTAATTTATCTATTAACTTCAAGACCTCTATCCAGGTAGGTTGTAATTTTTCGCAATCCCAGAAAAGATGCAGAAAGGAGCCTTGGTGGGCACAGCCCCTAAAGCATAAGGGGGAGGACTGACAAAAAATTTTACTCAGACGTAATGGAGTGTAGTACCAACGCGTCACCAACTTAATGGCAGTCTCCCGAACCATTAGTGATTTGGTACAGCTACGAATGTTTTGCCACCCTTTTGCCCAATCTAAATCTCTGTCTTCAAGGCAGAGTTCCCGCTCCCACAGTACTCTATATGTCAATGTGGGCTTCTCGGCTGCTGCTTCTAAAAGTTTGTAAACCCCTGAGATAAGCCCTTTTTGATGAGGGGGTGCGTGGCATAGATTTTCATAAAGCGGATTAGAATCAGAATTGGGTCCAGTAAAGTGCTGTTGAAAAAAATGATGGATTTGTAAAAAGTGGTCAAATTCACCCACCGGGATATGACAATTCGCTTGTAAATGTGAAAACAAGGTAAATTTTGAATTCAAAAGAAACTTATCTAACGTAGTTAAATTTTGATTAATCCAAATTTGGAAGGAAGCTGGTCGATCATATGGCGGGAGGAATATAGGGTCTCCTAGGCATGAGACTCCTAGGGGTGTTTGAGATATAAGATTATATGTCTTCTTATATTGATCCCATAGCTGAAGTCCCACCTTGACAATTAAGTTCTTAGAGCCCAAATCTGGTTTAGAAGGGTTATTGGACCTCATCAAACCCGGGAGATATAGAGGTGTGATAGAGTCCTGTTCAAATTGGACCCAGGGGACTCTGGAGTTTTTAATGTTCCATTGGGCCTGTTGCGTATTTCTGCTGGCTAAATAGTAAAACCAGATCTGAGAGATACCCAGACCACCTCTTTTGGAGGAGTGGTACAAAACTTCTTTTGCAAATCTCGGGGGTCTGTTGCGCCAAATAAATCTATTGAAAAGGGCCTGGATGTTGTGCAGGTAAGTTTTAGAGAGCCTTATTGAAAGGGATCTAAATAGGTAAAGTAATTTGGGAGGATTGTCATTTTAAGGGCGGTAACTCTACCTCGAAATTAAATATGCAAATGGAACCATAGTTTGAGAATTCCTTTCAGTTTAGATATCATCGGGGGGTAATTAGTATCAAAAAGTTTGTAGAAATCTCCGGTCAAGTTAATACCCAAGTATGAGAGGTGAGATTCAGCCCATGTGAAGAAATATGATTGTTTAAGTTGGTGTAATTCCTCTGGTGAAAAACCCACAGGAAGGGTTACCGATTTTGCCACATTGATCGATAGACCAGAGATCCCCGCAAACTTCAATAAGGTCTGTGGCAGATTCGGCAGAGAGATTAAGGGATTGGTGAGGAACATCAGTACGTCATCAGTGTACATACCAAATTTGTATACAGAGGGACCTTTAGAGTACCCAGAGATGTCTGAATTTTGAAGTATTTTGAAGTAAAATTTTGCAATGGCCAGGGGTTCAAGTGCTAAAGCGAAAATTAAAGGGCAGAGAGGGCACCCCTTTCTGGTGCCCTTGCCCAGGCTGAAAAACCCCAAGCAACAGCCTGGGAGTTTGATCCTTGTTTTAGGGTTCCGATAAAGGGCCTGGAAGGCTTGTAGAAATTCACCTCAGAAACCCATACGTTGTAGGAGAGTGGAAACATAATCCCAAGAGACACTATCAAATGCCTTTTGTATATCTAGGCTAAGCATAAAGAGTTTCTGAGAGAACAAATTGGCATCCTGAATTATGTCAGTGGCTAAGCGTATGTTATCTGTGATGAGTCTGTGGCGAATGAAACCTGATTGGTAGGGGGATATAAGGGAAGGGATTATACCTGCCAATCTGTCCGCTAGGACTCTGCTAAATATTTTTAAATCATTGTTTATGACAGATATGGGTCTATAATTTTGGGGAAGTGCATGGTTTTTATTCGGTTTCGGAATAACATCTCTTCAGGGAAACTACCTCCTTGTAACACCCAGTTGAAAAGCTGAACCAATCTTGTAGACAGGGGGGTAGAAAATTTCTTATAATATATAGAAGAGAATTCATCCGGGCCCGGCGCGGATCCTTGACTTTAAAGCTTTTATCACATTCAGGACCTCCGATTGTGTAATAGGTGCGTTAAGTATCTCCAATTGTGCAGGAGTGAGAATCGGTATGGGGATTGTTTGAAACAAAGCCTCATCATCCTGTGAGGGGTTCGATTGGGATGGTGCCAACAAGGACAAATAAAATTGCTCAAATATTTTGAGGACCTCTTGCGGGTGAGAAGTAATAGGGCCAGGGGGAGTCGCTAATTTATATACATGAGGAGGACGGGTAGATTGATTCAACTTTCTAGTAAATAGGGTTGAAGAGGAGCCATCGTGGAGTAGAAATTTAGCTTTAGACCATCGAAGAGCTTTTTCTACCTTTTTTGATAGGATGGAGTCTAATTCTAGGCGCTTTTGGTCAATAGAAAGCCTAGTGGATTCTAAGTGTAGTGAGTCTGTGTTCTTATTAAGACTATCCGACTCCTTTGTGAGGACTAAGATTTTATGTCTGTCATTCTTGTTACGGATTGAGGCTATACTAATAAGCTTGCCTCGTAATAACGCCTTATGGGCAGTCCAAACCATAGGAAGGGGAGTTTCTGGCAAGGCGTTAATGTTAAAATATTCATCAATAGTTTGTGCTATCTCAGTTTCTACTGCCAAATCCGAGAGGAGTGCTTCATTTAGTCTCCATGAGTGGGTGGTGGGAGCTAATATGATAAATTCAGTAGTAAAGGCAGTTACGTGATGGTCCGACCAAGCACAAGGATGAATGGTCACCTTAGTGGAGTTAGCTAGAATAATGGGGGTGGTATAAATATAATCCAATCTAGCATAACTTTTATGGGGGTGGGAGTAAAAGGTATACTCCTTAGCTCCCATGTTATGCATTCTCCAAGTATCCACCAGTTGATGCTCCAGCAGACCATTG
Source organism: Aquarana catesbeiana (assembly GCF_042186555.1). Lineage (NCBI taxonomy): Eukaryota > Metazoa > Chordata > Amphibia > Anura > Ranidae > Aquarana > Aquarana catesbeiana. The sequence goes on along the minus strand of NC_133328.1, from coordinate 446,671,174 downwards.
GAGAGGGATTTAGGAAAGGATTTAGAGGTAGGCGCCATAGTAGATCTGTCTAAGGTGGAATCAGCCACCATATTAAAATCCCCTCCTATGATCATATGAGTTGATTGGTAAAAAAGATAGGCGGTCAAAGAGGGACTTAAAGAAAGAAGCTGGGGAGTCATTAGGAGTGTAAATACTAGCGATTGTCAGTTCTCTATTGTGAATAAGACCCTTAATAATGACATATCTACTGTCCTTATCTTTATACACTTGTTTCACTTCCATAGGAAAGGAAGAGTGCAAGAGTATGGCGGCGCCCCTGCTCTTTGACTGGTGCAGAGAATAGAGGCTTGGAGGAAGTTTCTGTGGAAAAATTTGGGATGTGAGGATTGGGCAAAATGAGTCTCCTGTAACAGGAGAATCTTTGCACCTAGTTGCTTAGAAAAGGCAAAGGCCTTGCGTCTCTTTATGGGGGAGTTAAAACCCTTCACATTATTAATCACCATGGGGAGTGTTGCACAGTTCTATAAGCTGAATAGTGCTCAGAAATGGGGTGCTGGGGGGGGTACCAAAAAGAGTACAACACATTCCTTCCTATCCCAATGAGAGGAGCCACCACACTCTCGCACAGGAAATCGAAAAGGATCAACATATTCAGATTGCAGACCATGCTAAATGAGTTAAATACCGATTTATCAAAAGGGCACCTCTGAAGAAGGTTATTATGCAAACAATGAGCAAGCTGACCTAGGCATTCAAAAGAAATAAGAAAAAAGGAAAATTCTGCTAACTATGTGGAAGCCATCGTAACCTAAAACTGGATCGGGTAAAAGATCAGGTAAAAGAAATGGACCTGATAGAAAAAAACAAAACAAACGTCTCGCACCCAGCCAATCCCCAGCCAGGCCTGTGCTGGCCATCGGGACTACCGGGAGTTTCCCGGTGGGCCGATTGGCAGCGGGTCACTACACTTCAATGACTCTGACTGTCAGTGTCTCTCTCCGTCCGAGCGTCGCCGGGCGGCTCCGCTCCTGCACTCGGCGGGCAGCGCCGGCGTCACACAAACACAGGCATCATCACTCCCCCAGGCACTCCCCCTAACATTATAGCCAGTTGGGTGGCCTCTTTGTCCCGGCGCCGTGACGTCACTCACGGCCGGAGGGCGGAGGCGGCCCGGGGACATAGGAGGAGGCGGAGCCAGGGCGTAGTGTTGCAAGCAAGCCTGCAAGCCTGCAACCTAGAGGAGCCGAGGAGGAGGATTCGCAATTTCGGAATCGGAACCATACCAGACCAAGTTGCAGGCAGCCACCAGCAAGTACAGAGTACAGAGTACAGTGACAGAGACCAAGTCTATAGTGTGAATTGTGATTCATCATTCAAGTAAGCACTATACTAATAACTTTACTAATAATAATAGTAAGTAACTGAATATGCAGCATGGTGGGGGGGAGGGGTAAATCTGTACTGTAAATGTACTGCCACTGGTCATGGTTAAATTATTCATCAGTTACCATGGCCAGTGGCATTAAATTAATAATTGACCAGTGGCATTAAATTAATATTAATGCCACAGTGGCATTAATATTAATTTAATGCCCTGGTCAATTATTAATTTAATGCCGCTGACCACGGTAACTGATGAATAATTTATTGCCACTGGTCAATTATTAATTTAATGCCACTGGTCAATTATTAATTTAATGCCACTGGTCAATTATTAATTTAATGCCACTGGCCACGGTAACTGATGAATAATTTAATGCCACTGGTCATGGTAATTGATGGATAATTTAATGCCACTGGTCACGATAACTGATTAGTAATTTAATGCCACTGGTCACGGTAATTGATGAATAATTTAATGCCACTGGTCATGGTAATTGATGGATAATTTAATGCCACTGGTCACGATAACTGATTAGTAATTTAATGCCACTGGTCATGGTAATTGATGAATAATTTAATGCCACTGGCCACGATAACTGATTACTAATTTAATGCCACTGGTCACGATAACTGATTAGTAATTTAATGTCACTGGTCATGGTAATTGATGAATAATTTAATGTCACTGGTCACGGTAATTGATGAATAGTATAGTAATAGTAATAGTATATAGTATAATTATATAGTAATAGTATAGTTTATATACTGTTTTTGTGTGTGTTTGCAAAATTAAAGTGGGCCGGTCTGGATGAAGTCCAGGGCCAAATTTTTGTCCCAGTCCAGCCCTGTCCCCAGCTCCGCTCTATGAAGAACGGGGAAGGAAAGTAAGGAAAAAAATTGAAAAATTGAGAAAAAATTTAAAAAAGGAAAGTCAAAATCTGCGAAGCTTTGGCTGGGTGGGGCGAACATGCTGCGGCTCCAAGGGACCAACGTCCGAGCAAACTGATTGTGACTTGAAATGAAGACTGCCACAAATCTAGCTAGAGGCATAGAAGCCTCATTTCTGTCACCAATGTCTTAACGGATCCTTCTTCTATCTCTATCTCCTAGGTGGTGGAGTGCGCCAAATTGGTGAAGGTCTGGGAGTAGCCGGTGGATGGTGAACAGCTTCGGCATCAAGAAGGCCCAACTTCACAAGAATCTCCTGGCCTTCTGGGAGTGATGTAGCCGAGTATGTGGTTCCATTGTGGGGAATCACCAGTTTAAAGGGGAAACCCCATTTATAACGAATGTGGGCAGATTGAAGAGCTGTAGTAACCTCCCTTATTCCCCGTCTCCTATCCAGGGTAGCAGGGAAGATGTCTGGGTAAATTTGGATGGTATGCTCATCCAGAATGATGCATTGTTTATTTTGTGTGGCCCTCAGAATCTCTTCCTTAGTTAGAAAATCCTCCATACACAGGACTACATCCCTAGGGGGTTTGTCAGCAGGTGGTTTTGGTCTGAGGGCTCTGTGTATATGGTCACATTTGAAGGCCGCCGAATCAAAGTCCGGAAAAAGGGATTTGAATAAACGGATCACAGTGGGTATAAGATCTGTCTCTGATTCTGGGATTCCTCGTAGTCGCAGATTATTACATCTGTTTCTATTGTCGAGGTCTTCAATTTGAGTTTGAATCAGGGAAAAAGCCGAGGCTAGTGATTCATGCTCCCTGGTGAGATCACTGTATGCCAGAGCTAACTCGTTGTGTTTCGTTTCCAGCCTCTCAGTCCTTGCACCCAAGGCTGCAATTTCCTGGGAAAGCGTATAAGAGGTTTTGTGAAGCTCGGTCTGGAACTTAGTGGCCAGCCTAGTATACATGCTGGGATATGCAATAAAGGGAGGCCAACCCGTAATCAATACTTAACTTCCTGGGAAAATTCAAGTTAAGCTCCTGCTCAGAATAGTCACAAGGATTTGTATTAAAGGGGGCTGACTTATGCAAAGTATAGGGATTGGAGATGTAGCCAGTCCTTAACCAGGAATAGGGAAGCTCACCAATCAGAGCCACGCTATGCCAACCAATGAGGCATCAGCATGTGATGATATATACAGACTAGATGGGAGGGAAACACACACTTTTATGGGAGAGCAACCATCAGAATGGAACCTTGGTGAAAAGGGTAATTATGGGAAAGGTCTGCAGATTAATGTTTTCAGAAATATACTCTTTATTCCTTCATGTTATTCCCTTTTTTTTAACCTAATATTTTCTTCCTTGGTGTAGACTATAGAAAGATGGTTGTGTATTAGACTTTCAACTACTCACCAATAAATGTTGTTATTGTGTTAAAGCTTTCATGGTTTCTCATGGTCAAAGAACTCTCATTTAACCCAAATCATATCTGAGAGATATTAAATCTCAAATATAGTATACGGTGTGACAGCAGGCAGGTAAAATCACCTGGTTGCATCCAGGATGGAAAATATGTATGCCCTAGATTCAGGCTTTATGCTGACTTATACCACTAGGGGGGAGTGCTGGGAGTCCTGCAGGGGAAGCATTAATGAGCCCAGCTGAAGTAAGTGGGCTCATTAAGACCTATAGAAAACACCCCAGCATGCTTAGGGAGATGCTCCATCCTGGAACCAGTTCTGTGTTTGTGTAGACTGGGGAGTGTGGTATCTGTCCTGTGCGGTGAGTAAACGCCTGTGTGGCAAACTTCTGAAATAGGGACGGGGCAGCATAAGGCTGCACCTGGTTGTTAGATAGGGAATCTACATGTGTAGTAAGCGGTCAAGCTGACCAGGATTTCTTTTCATGTTTCTTTTTGTTTTGCTGTTATTTTTCAATGTATATAGTCTAAATAAACCGCACTTTTGTTTTTTTTCACCTATAACGCTGTCTGCTGTGCCTGATTTTGTGTGGTGAACCCATCCGAGCTGCCAAGCTAACCCCCTCACAATGGGAAAAAAACTGCATGGGAGGTCATCATATGTCTGGTCAAGGATGTGGTGCCCAAGCGGCTGCTGTTGTTGCCACGCTTGATCCGCTTCAGACATAGGTTGCAAATGGCAACTGTGCGATCTGCTGCACACGTGTCCAAAAAGGCCCACACCAAGAAACTTTTCAAAATAAGCGGGGAGTCACCAGCGCCCTGCACCTGCAGAGCTCTGCGGTGTGATGCACTAGGGTGGCTGGCCTTAAGCTGCCCCCTAGAGGACATCCTGCCTCTTTGGAGATGTGCCTCCTCCTCCTCCTCTATTCTATCAGACACCCAAGTAGAGTCAGTGACCTCATCATCCCCTCTCTCCTTGTCACTGGAGCAAACTTGGCACTATGCTGCAGCTGGGGGAACATGACTACCAGTTTCTTGTCTTTCTTGGACACCACCTCTCTCTAGGCTCGCATTACTCACTTCCTCAACCTGGCAACCAACATCGGAGCCTTCAAATCGCTGCGCATCCTCCAGCAGCATGTACCCGACACTGTGGTCGAATAGTTCGGGGGACTGCTCCGTGCATGATGGTTGGGCTATGGAAGGAGTGACTGTGGACAAGGAGCCGGTGCCTAAGGCCGCTTTGGCAGCTGCATAGGAAGGAAAACTATTCTGAGCCTGGGTGACAGAGGATGAGGAGGATGAGGACGGCTTTGTTATCCACTCCACCAACTCTTCTGCATGTTCTGGCTCAAAAACACGGCCAGTAGCAGAAAAAAAGGACAAGTGTGCCCCACAGCCACCGGCAGAGAATGCACCATGTCCATGACCAGCACTGTTGACTGTAGACACAGAGCCTACTTGGCCTCTTTTAGTGGCCTGTGAGCGTCTGCCTCTCCTTGGTGGCCTTCTGGACATGATGTATATTTTGTTTTGCAACACCGCACTACACTGTATTGTGTACTGTGTACACCACCAGAAAAGTAGCAGCAACTGCACTACGGCTGCACTGTATTGTAATTACAATTTTGGATCCAATATTTCACAGCAGGGCCCATTCCTGTGCTCAACAAGAGTATCTGTGAGGCTTTAAGGCTTTACAGTGTTGTGCCACCGTCCCCACCACCTAAGGCCCAAATTTTCTGCCCCTGTTTAACAGGGGCGCATAATTACAATTTTTGATTTAATATTTCACAGCAGGGCCCGTTCCTGCACTCAACAAGAGTATCTGTGAGGCTTTACAGTGTTGTGCCACCACCACCACTGCCTAAGGCCCAATTTTTCTGCCCGTTTAACAGGGGCGCGTAATTGCAATTTTTGATCTAATATTTCACAGCAGGGCCTGTTCATGCACTCAACAAAAGTATCTGTGAGGCTTTACAGTGTTGTGCCACCACCACCACCACCGCCTAAGGCCCAATTTTTCTGCCCCTGTTTAACAGGGGCATGTCATTACAATTCTTGTTTAACAGGGGAATGTCATTACAATTCTTGATATAATATTTCACAGCAGGGCCCATTCCAGTGCCTACCAAGAGTAACTGTGAGGGCTTACAGTGTTCTGGTACCACCAACACCTAAGGCCCAATTTTCCACAGAGTGTATAGGGCAGGCCGTATAGTATATACAGGCAGTCCCCTATTTGCAAACATCTGACTTACAAATGACTCCTACTTACAAACAGAGGGAGACAACAGGAAGTGAGAGGAAATCTACCCCTAGGAAGGGAAATTCTCTCCTGTAAGAATTAATATGGAAAAAGGTGTCTCCACTAGGGATGAGTGTCGCGTTTGAGTCGAACTCATGTTCGACTTGAACATCAGCTGTTCGCCAGTTCGACGAACAGTGAACAATTTGGGGTGTTCACGGCAAATTCGAAAGCCGCTGAACACCCTTTAAAAGTCTATGGGAGAAATCTAAAGTGCTAATTTTAAAGGCTTATATGCATGGTATTGTCATAAAAAGTGTTTGGGGACCTGGGTCCTGCCCCAGGGGACATGTATTAATGCAAAAAGAAGTTTTAAAAAACGGCCGTTTTTTCGGGAGCAGTGATTTTAATAAAGCTTAAAGTGAAACAATAAAAGTGTAATATTCCTTTAAATTTTGTACCTGGGGGGTGTCTATAGTATGCCTGTAAAGGGGGGGCGCATGTTTCCCGTGTTTAGAACAGTCTGACAGCAAAATGACATTTCAAAGGAAAAAAAGTCATTTAAAACTACTCGCGGCTATTAATGAATTGTCGGTCCGACAATACACATAAAGGTTCATTGATAAAAACAGCATGGGATTTCTCCACAGGGGAACCCCGAACCAAAATAAAAAAAATGCATGGGGGTCTCCCTAAATTCCATACCAGGCCCTTCAGGTCTTGTATGGATATTAAGGGGAACCCCGCACCAAATTTTTTTTAAAAAATGGCGTGGGGTCCTCCTACGTTCAATACCAGGCCCTTCAGGTCTGGTATGGATAGTTAAGGGGAACCCCGCGCCAAAATAAAAAAAAAATGGTGTGGGGGTCCCTCTAAAAATCCATACCAGACCCTTATCTGAACACGCAACCTGGCAGGCCCCAGGAAAAGAGGGGGGATGAGAGAGCGGCCCACCCTGAACCGTACAAGGCCACATGCCCTCAGCATTGGGAGGGTGCTTTGAGGTAGCCCCCCAAAGCACCTTGTCAGAGGGGGGCGGGGTCACGTAACCAGGTGACCCCGCCCCCCTCTGACAACACAGGAAAAGCCTCAGGGAAGTCCTGTGAATTCCCTGTGAACTCCCACTGAGGCAGATCGTGCGGACGGAGCGGAGAAGAAGCCTGGATGAAAATGCAGGACGAGAAGAGCGGACGAAGAAGAAGATGGAGAAGAAGAAGATGAAGAAGAAGATGGAGGAAGAAGAAGAACACCGAAAGAGCACCAGAAGAAAGAAGATGGAAGAATATCCATACCAGACCTTAAGGACCATGTATGGAATTTAGGGGGACCTCCACGCCATTTTTTAAAAAATTTTGGAATGGGGTTCCCCTTTATATCCATATCAGACGTGAAGGGCCTGGTATGGAATTTAGGGGGACCCCCACACATTTTTTTTTTATTTTGGTTCGGGGTTCCCCTGTGGGGAAATCCCATGCAGTTTTTATCAATAAACTTTTATGTGTATTGTCGGACCAACAATTCATTATTAGCCGCGAGTACTTTTAAATGACTTTTTTCCTTTGAAATGTCATTTTGCTGTCAGATTTTACACAGGAGCATCTTGTGTATTTTATGGTAAATACACCATCCTGCTGCGATCCATGGAGAGGATTCTTTTGGACGCGATGTCATCTAGTGCCTGCCTGTGAGATCCCGGGCTGGGGTTACAGCCTTCCGCTCAGTGTGGTCCCCTGTAACAAGGGACCAATACCCTCTGGTAAGCGGCAGATTTTTTTGAAGGTGGAGGTCCCATCTATGCACCTTATTCACTTCAACAAGGAATTTTTTTCACCTGTCACTGTGGGATATATAAAATCATTTATGCTGCTTTTTTAATTTATTGACTTTTTTTGGAAATATTACCTTTGCATTTCACTTCACTATACTGTGCATTGATTATATGGACATTTTTCTAAATATCACTCTATGTGTTCGCATGTTTGGTTCATTGGTATATTCAATATCACTTTGTTGGTTTTGTTTTTATTATTCAATTGTGGCATTCATTTTTGCTGCTCTCACCACATTTTATTAGCGCGACTTTCTTCTCTTACTATTCTGATTTGTGCTGTATAACACTTTAGTCTCTGCTGTATATATATTTTTTTCACTTAGATTGTTAGCGCAGTATTTTATTTTTAATTTATTATGTTCTTATACTTTTTTATTGCTGCTAACTTGGGTGTCGGTTTGTTTCTACTACCCTTCAAGAATGGGGACAGCGACAATGGTGGGTTATTCGTGAGACTCAAAAACTTGGTTGTCTCTGAAATCCACACCCAATGGGATGTCGCTTTCCTCGAGACTTATGTTAAAAAGCACATGGTACCCGTAGCCTTAGGTGGGACGTGGGCCCCCAAAAAGGAGAGAATGATTTAGAAAGCTGGTACAAGCATTTTAATGAAGCGGGTATCAGCCTCCAGAGATTTCTACTCGAAAGGAAGGCCAGTAAATTGGCTAGACTTGATGAAGAGATTAGGCAGATTAAAGATAAACTTACTCCTTTTCAATCAGGAGAAGAATACCTTGATAGATCGAAAAATGTACTCAAACTTTTAAAAAAGGAAGATAGAGAACAAAAAATCAAGAAAAGGAAGAAGTACAATAGGGATATAGCAGATTATGAATCACACATGGTGTTTGAATGGCAAAAGAAATTACTTGCTGAACAGGCTAGTGAGGCCATCCAGTCTATGGATACTGCTCCATGTGTACCTAATCAGGCTATGATTGCCACTCAGGGAGGTCCTGCGAGTAATGTCATCCACAGTGTGGCGCTGCCCCAGCGTGTTCGTTCTAACACAGCAGGGGCACAGCCACCATCTCAGAGGATGAATGGGAAACGTTTTCCCGCCCCATACCCTCACCCCATTAATTTTGGTCATGGTGGGAATCGACCCTATGATGGGCCCTTACCCCCACAGCCTTTCAGGCATGGTTCATCATATCGTGGTTCCCAGCGGGGTCGTGGAAGAGGTTGGATGCCGGGTCCCCCCTCTCGGGTGTATGACTATATGCATGAAATGTATCGCATTCTCGGGGATAATACCACCTATACCCGATTGCTCTCTAATCCCAATGGTCTTTATAAAACTGAACTGGAGGGTTTGGTCATCAGGGGTTCTAATCTTGGTATCCTGAACAAAAAAGAAAGTGCTTTTTTGATTCCTAGGTCACCTAGGATACTGATAATATATTATTTGCCTAAGATACATAAAAGTCTTGTTTGCCCCCTGGGACGTCCAATAGTTAGTGGGATTGATTCCATTACGTCCCGGGTGGGCAAATACATAGACTTTTATTTACAGCCTTTAGTGCGTTCAATGAGGTCCTATATCAAGGACACACGGGATGTCATTAATCTCCTCTCCAACTTAACACCAAAGGAAGGGACTATATTGGTGACAGCCGATGTCACTTCCCTATATACGATAATTCCCCACCAGTTGGGTCTAGAAGCGGTTTTGGCACATCTCAATCAGTCATCCAATCTCCCTGATGAACAAATTGGATTCATCATGTTATTATTAGAATGTCGTCTATGCCCAGCCAAGGCCCCAGGTGGTCTTGTGGGTTTGATACATAGACGACATCCTCCTCCTGTGGGATGGTACTGATTCTGACCTATCCGAATATATGTGTTTTCTTAATAGCAACAATAGAGGTATCCAGCTCAATTATGAGGCTAGCTCTGAGCAGATTCACTTTTTAGATCTCACCATCTCCATACGCAATAATGAATTTGTCACCTCCACATACTTTAAACCGACGGATAGGAACTCTTTTATCCCCCATGATAGCTGTCACCACGCTTCATGGCTCAGATCTGTACCTAAAAGCCAGTTTCTCAGACTAAAACGTAATTGCACTGATGTTGCCACTTTTCAGACTCAGGCACAAATCTTAACCCAGAGGTTTTTAGCTAAGGGATATTCTCCGGACTTTGTTGCTAGTACCTTGGATCAAGTGGTCAAAGTGGATCGTAAGGACTTACTTACTGTGCGAGCCGAGGGTCCAGTTGATGCTTCTTATCGCTGTCCCTTTGTTACTGATTTTACCTGCCAACACTCTAGGGTCAAACATATTATCAATAAATATTGGTACATCCTCAAAAACGATAGGGTGTTAACATCCATCTTACCAGATAATCCTCAAGTAGTTTTCAGGGGGACACCGTCACTTAAAGATAAAGTGGCACCTAACATCTTTGACCCTCCCACTCCTAGGTCCACTTTCTTTTCAGAACTAACCGGGTACTACCAATGTAGGAGGTGTCAGGTTTGTTCTATTAACGGGTGCAGGAGTAGAAGGTCTGTGAATTTTATCTCTACTTGTACCCAAAAATCCTTCACCATTGAGCCCTTTATCACCTGCTCCACCTCTGGGGTCGTCTACATGTTGCAGTGCCCATGTGGCCTGCAGTATGTGGGCCGGACTAAAAGACCCCTGCAGGTGCGATTAAATGAGCATATTAATAATATCAGGAGAGGATTCACCAAGCACTCTGTATCGAAACATTACCTTACCTCTCATGGTAGGGATCCTACAGGTACCATCTTTTTGGGAATTGACAAATTCAGGCCCCATTGGAGAGGCAGTGTTCTTGTTAGAAGCATCTCAAGATTGGAGATGGCTTGGGTGCATAATCTAAAGACTTATACCCCCTTTGGCCTCAACATCGATGTAGATGTAAATTCTTTTATCGATAATTCCTAGTCATTTAGGTTGACTGCAAGTCTGATTGTGACTGAGTATGTCTGTGTATTCGATCTGGGACTTTTGCGGAATCCGTAGGGACCCCAGGATGTCCCTAACTAGTTATATTGTCTGCTGATCTTGTAAACCATGTTAAGATTTACTATCTGCTAGAGGTATTACTCTCTTGTCCAATTTAGAGGGCGCCTTTTCATTTCAGGGAGATACTGCAATTTTGTTATTAAACATTTAAAATAGCTGCTCTGGATGAGTATTATTATACATCCTGATAGCTATTTAGGCATTAGGATGTATGTATGAATAATTTAAGTAATGGCCTAGATCTATTGAGCCAATTTATTTGGGCTAAGAGCTTTAGGGACCGCTCATTATAATTGTTTTGTCAACGGAGCCTATTTTATATATTTTTTACATTTAAATAATTTTGTATAATTTTTATTAGGTTTTAATAGTATTTCTCATATTTGATGTTTCCCAGACATTTAATTTTTTAGATTTGGCTCTGTGTTTGATTACTTATTGCCATCGCTTTTTTGTGTGTCTATTATGGACATGAAGTATAATTATCTAGTTGCCCTTAGTTTTTCCCTTAAGTGGGATGGCGCCCAGGTTGTCTCGTCTGAGTTAGGCGGGTTTTCTCTGTATATAAGCGGTACGTCAGGACGCCGCCCGTATCCCGTGACCACGTCCGCTAGTGACGAAACAACATAGGGAGGAGGAGCCACATCCTGACATCACCGCTACACGTCTAAGTCCCGGAAGTTACAGGCTGTTCTGGAGCCGGCCGGCTTTTTTTTCTTGCTCACATTTATCTGCTGATCTGTAAGTGTTCATTTGGCTTTCTAAAAATTTAATAAATGTTAAAAGGTTTTATGCTATGTGGAGCATCTAAAAAAAAAAAAAGGGAGGAGGAGCCATGTCCTGACGTCACCGCTACACGTCTAAGTCCCGGAAGTTACGGGCTGTTCTGGAGCTGGCTGGCTTTTCTTTAATGCTGACATTTATCTGCTGATATGTAAGTGTTCATTTGGCTTTCTAAAAATTTAATAAATGTTAAAAGGTTTTATGCTATGTGGAGCATCTTGTGTTTTTTTATGGTAAATACACCATCCTGCTGCGATCCATGGAGAGGATTCTTTTGGACGCAATGTCATCTAGTGCCTGCCTGTGAGATCCCGGGCTGGGGTTACAGCCGTCCGCTCAGTGTGGTCCCCTGTAACAAGGGACCAACACCCTCTGGTAAGTGGCAGATTTTTTTGAAGGTGGAGGTCCCATCTATGCACCTTATTCACTTCAACGAGGAATTTTTTTTCACCTGTCACTGTGGGATATATAAAATCATTTATGCTGCTTTTTTAATTTATGGATTTTTTTTGGAAATATTACCTTTGCATTTCACTTCACTCTACTGTGCATTGATTATATGGACATTTTTCTAAATATCACTCTATATGTTCGCATGTTTGGTTCATTGGTATATTCAATATCACTTTGTTGGTTTTGTTTTTATTATTCATTTGTGGCATTCATTTTTGCTGCTCTCACCACATTTTATTAGCGCGACTTTCTTCTCTTACTATTGGCAGCCATACATGCCCACGCCATGACACTACCACCACCATGCTTCACTGATGAGGTGGTATGCATTGGATCACGAGCAGTTCCTTTCCTTCTCCATACTCTTCTCTTCCCATCACTCTGGTACAAGTTGATCTTGGTCTCATCTGTCCATAGGATGTTGTTCCAGAACTGTGAAGGCTTTTTTAGATGTTGTTTGTCAAACTCTAATCTGGCCTTCCTGTTTTTGAGGCTCACCAATGGTTTACATCTTGTGGTGAACCCTCTGTATTCCCTCTGGTGAAGTCTTCTCTTGATTGTTGACTTTGACACACATACACCTACCTCCTGGAGAGTGTTCTTGATCTGGCCAACTGCTGTGAAGGGTGTTTTCTTCACCAGGGAAAAAAATTCTTCAGTCATCCACCACCATTGTTTTCCATGGTCTTCCTGGTCTTTTGGTGTTGCTGAGCTCACCGGTGCATTCTTTCTTTTTAAGGATGTTCCAAACAGTTGATTTGGCCACACCTAATGTTTTTGCTATCTCTCTGATGGGTTTGTTTTCTTTTTTCGGCCTAATGATGGCTTGCGTGACAGCTCTTTGGATCTCATATTGAGAGTTGACAGCAACAGATTCCAAATGCAATTAGCACACTTGAAATGAACTCTGGACCTTTTATCTGCTCCTTATAAATGGGGTAATGAGGGAATAACACACACCTGGCCATGAAACAGCTGAGCAGCCAATTGTCCCATTACTTTTGGCCTCTTAAAAAGTGGGAGGCACATATACAAACTGTTTTAATTCCTACACCGTTCACCTGATTTGGATGTAAATACCCTCAAATTAAAGTTGAAAGTCTGCAGTTAAAGCACATCTTGTGCATTTCATTTCAAATCCATTGTGGTGGTGTATAGAGCCAAAATGATTAGAATTGTGTTGATGTCCTAATATTTATGGACCTGACTGTAACAGCATGGATGTCCCACCACTTCCTTAAATTAAATCTCTCTAAATCTGAGCTATTAATATTCCCCCCCGCCCGTGCCCCCTATATGACTTTTCCATCAAAATCAACAATGCAACTATCAGTCCCTCCCCTCACATCAGGGTACTAGGTGTAATCCTAGACTCTGACTTGTCATTTCAGCCTCAAGTCCAATCGTTGTCAAAAGTTTGTAGAATTCACCTCCGTAACATCTCAAAAATTCGCAACTTTTTAACAAATGAAACCACCAAGCTCCTCATTCACTCCTCTTATCTCTCACCTTGACTATTGCAGCTCCTTTCTCATTGGCCTGCCTCTTTATAGGCTATCCCCTTGTGACGGGAAGGCCGCGGAACCAAGAATCCCTTGGAAAGTTTGGGAAACCCATGTTTTAGCTCCTCATGCACCTCTTATGTCTAAGTCACCCTGTGCCATTACTTAAAATGGGAGTAGTGAAAATCCTGATTAATCATAACAATGCTCAGGAGGGCACGGAGTCACATTGGCTGCTTTAAGGGATTAGTTAGTTAGCTCATGTTAATTAGGTTTCTGGTTACAGGTGTATTGTTAGAGTAATATGAGCAGGAGGGGGGACCTCCTCTTCTACTGTATATAAGACTTGTATTTTGGTTCTAATATAGAGTCCATGTTCAGCAACTAAACAAGTTTAATCTTGTTTTGTGCTTGTGAGCGGTTGTAATATCTGCTATCTATTTTCAGACTGGGAGGAAGTGGTATATGACGAAAGCACTCAAGCGGAGTGTGGGACGTTTCGTTACATTGGTGTCAAGCTGTGGGATGCTTCTTGCAGTCTGGGACATCCAAACTTACACCTGGATCCAAGGTCTGGTAGCAGGAGAGGATAGGAGAGGTACAGATACCGGCCGCCATGGAAGAGGAATTCAGAAGGAGGTTGTGAGAGATGCAGATACAGCACAGAGGACCAGGATCAGAGCAGGTCCTGCTAGGATGGTTTGATTCTATCTGCTGCGAACTCTGGAAGGAAGCGCTAGCCTGTGAGCAGCGACACCACAGTTCTCCCCTCCATCCAGGAAAGGTACTGGTCGCAGTATGGATTGCGGGTGCTGTTTTTGGGATAAAAAATGCACAAGGAGCAGACAGCTGAATTAAGCAGGCTGGTCTGGGCAAAGATGCGGCTGGATGAGAGCTACAGAGCCCTCCGGTGGCATGTATCCCAAGCATGCCCTTGGATAGCAGATGACAGCCCAATGGAAGGCTTTGGCTACGGCGGCCTGGGACTGTTGTATGTGAAGCTGACGGGGACCCTAACTTTGGGAGTGATTTGGAGTGGCGGTTGGACGAAATCATGGATTTCAGAGAAGGGCTACTGAACATCTCGGAAGTGCACTGGGCACTGGAAGATATAGATTTTCTGGCCGTTCAGGAATGGGAGCTGGAGATCACCTACAGACGGCTGCTGGACTCTGCCCAGTGCCAGGGCTGGGCTCCCTATCAGGAAATACCAGTTGACAACTCTGAAATCCTGGCTGAAGAGTCGGCAATGTGGCAGAGTAAATGTGTGCTTTGCCAACCTGCCCCCGCAGCTATGGACGCGGAGGTCTTATGGCAGATGCAGCAAGTGCTGACTGACCTTGATGATCCTGTTTCTGCATAGGATGATCTTGGATGGAGGAATGTGCCTGTCCAGCAGCATGCCAGAGAATCAGCAGTGGAAAATCTGGAGATTGCCATCCCCAAAGCTGAAGTGCTGACAACAGGGCAGAGCTCTGATAACCTCTGCCCAGCACCGATAGCATCTTCTGGGTTCCACGGACAGGAGATGGTGACCCTCTATCCCCAGACACCAGTTGCTGAGACAGGGGATTTGATAGACTTTTCTGCTGAGGAAGAACAACCTGATGAGCCTCCAGCAGAAGAGTTGGTATCGGGGCCAAACTTTACTGTGCTCTGCCCAGCACCAACAGCAGTATCTGTGGAGTTGCAAGGAACTTCCCCAGCTGAAGTGCTGGTCACAAGACAGAGGGTCCACGAACTCTGTCCCACACTTGTGGCAGTTCCGGAGGCTCAGAGTGAGAAGGTGGCGATCACTTCCCAGCAGCATATACAGGGGGAGAAGGGAGAGGAGGTGTTCATTGTCCCTTCCCAGCAGTCGGCCAGGGTGGAGAAAGTGGTCTTTCCTCCCCAGCAAAGATTCATGCACCTGAGAGACAGTACCATAGACATGTCATCCCAGCAGCCAGATGAGGGAACAGAAAAGGAAGCAGCCAGCTCACCTCCCCAATGGCAGCTACACAGTTTGGGAGGGGGGGAATCCAGCCTCCTGCCCCAACGGTTAGCCAAAGCGGATGATGTGGAGTCCCCAGCAGTGCTACCAAACTCTGCCCAGCACCGGCAACAACTGTGGAGTTCCAGGGAGCTGGGGCAGTCAGCTCATCTCTCCAGCCAAAGATTACATAATGTATGGACTTAATGAGCTGTTCATCAGAGGATGTTATAGATTATGCAACATCTGCTCAAGTACTGGCAGCAGGGCAGAGTACTGCAGACCCCTGCTCCACATCTGTGGCAGTTTCAGAGGTCCGAGGTGAGAAGGTGATGGTTCCTCTTTCCCAGTGGATTTCAGAAATGCAGGGAGGAGAAGCAGCCATTTCCCCTCCCCAACAAGGGTTTGTGCACCTGGGAGACAATACCAGTGAAAGGGAATTCCAACAGCAGACGGCCCCTCAGAATG